>NC_136267.1:20787981-21250481 GCF_964187855.1 Myxine glutinosa | reverse complement strand
TTAAATGTCGCATCCAGGTCCACCGCATCTCACGTAGACAACTATAGGACATCTTGCTAGTTATTCTTAGTCTATGTCAGTTAAGGATTCGTTTCCATTAATTCTGACTCTTCGTTGCACCAGAATGTGATTGTATGGCACCGTTAGGAAGTTTAGGACCTCCCAATACCTCCCGCAGCTCTTCCTCACGGTTCAGCAACAACAACAACAACAGCGGCGGCGGCGCGGGGAGTGTGCGTCCTCACTCCGGCTTGGTTGGTAGGGGGCGTTGGGAGGGCACCAGGCCTTTCCAACGAGCCGCCATCGAACATGTGCTCGACGGGGTTACCAAGTAGGGGCTCGCTGTCAGCTCCTCGTCAAGGGCGGAGCCCGGTAACCCCCGCACCCAATAGAAGCGGTGGACCGGTCCCATCTGGGGCGGAGCCAACCAGCCGAGGGCGTGTGACTCCCCGCTGAGCATGCGCAGGAAGAGGGAGGTGACGTCAGATGCGCGCTGAGCTTGGAGAAGAAAGACGCCACCTCCGAGCGCTGTGAGGCCTCCCTGCATCTTTTGGACCGTGCTTGATCCTGTCCCCGAGCCAAGGTGCACCTTGTGCTATCAACCGACCTGTCCTTCCCTGCCATCAATCCCTGTGTAAGTCAGTCTTGTTCCGTTTGTCTGTGGTCTGTCTGGGATAGATAAGATTGTATCTAAGTGCCTATCTCTTCTGTGTCTTTTACCTCACTCTACCTTGTAATCTACCCCTTTTCTCCACCACTAATTATATCCTCCTCCGAAGGTCTTGAGAACTGTACCCCTTGCGTCGTTTCATTTATCCCAGTCGTTGTGTCCTTTCCAATCATTGATTTAGCGTAGCGCGATTTGGCCAACGTCTGGGCGAATCGGGTGAGTTGGGGGTAATCGGGTAAACTGTACGAACACGGCGGCCATTCCGCTCGGTCAAGCAACATCTTTAGCCGTGTCCATAACAATTGGTGTCAGGAAGTGAGATTGGACCCGAAGCGCGCTTCACGCGCTCGAAATTATTAACTGTGAAATTTGTTTTGTTTAAAAAAAAAAAAAAACCCGAATTTTGAAAGTCGCGCTATGGCAGATCAAGACGGCTGGGTTCCGGTAGAGGAGAGTGAGGCAGGGTCGATCCAGGACCAAATTGAGGGACATGAGGAGAGCGAAGCAGTGAGGGCGGCAGGTTCGCAAAATGGCGTCCTCGCGCACGAGGTTACGGGCGCGCAAAATGGCGCCCTGCACATGGCTACGGCGACCGCGCCCGCAACCGTAGCAGCGCCGTTGGTGGATTCGAACCTTTTTTTCCTGCAAATGAGGGCCCTTATGGGACAAATGGGAGACCAAATTGGAGGTTTGAAAAACAGTATAGAGGCTCAGAGTGAGCAAATGGGGGTAATGGGGTCCAATTGCGAGAAATTGAGGGAGGACATGGGGGCCAATAGCCAACGGTTAGAACAAAGGATGGGGGCCCAGATCGGAGGGTTAGGGAGTAGAATAGAGGGATTAGACAATAGATTAGGGGAAATACAGGAGGGGTTAACGGGGGTGGAAAATAGAATGGCTGCCCAGGAGAATCAGATAGAGGGAGTGAAAAATGGGTTAGAGGGGTTAGAAAACAGTATGGAAGGCAAATTGAGGGACATGAGGGACCAAGCGGAAAGGGAAGTTAAAAAAATGGGGCAGCAGATAGAGGGGGTCAGAATGGGGGTAGAAACTAAATTGGATGCTCACAGGGAGGAAATGGAGCAGATGAGGGTGGCATCTGGGCAGGAGATGCAAGTGATGGGAGAGGAGATCAGAAGAGGTGTGAGTGAGGAGGTCGGAGGAGTGCGCGAGGAGGTGAGGCACTGTAAGGAGCGCATGGAGAAGGAGGTGAGAAAGGGGACTGTAAAATTGCAAGGTGGTATAGAGGAGTTGACGCTGGGAGTAGAACAACTGACAGTGGGACAAAAGGAGTTGGGGGACCAGTGGAGTTAGAGGAAGAACTTAAGGGGGCGCACGAGGAGATGAAGGAGGTGAAGCAGAAATTAGAAGAAGTGGAAGAAGGGGTGAGCGAAATTAAGAAGCGACGGAGAGAGGATAAGAAAGAGATAAAGGAGGAAGTAAAAGAATTGGTCCAAAGTCTGTGTTCGGATCGTGATGATGTGCTCATCAACCGGATGAGGGATTCGCAGGTGATGGAGGAGAAGCGAAGAGAAAGAGGACCCGGTGTAAGTGGTGACCAATATGGTCGTGCGTATGATGCGCCAGGTGATTTAATAAGCTTGGGGGTCGAGATGGACCCGGGTGTTCGTGAGAGGCCGTTGGTGAAGTGTGCGACAGGTCTGGTGTGCGAAAAAGGAGGTGTGCGAGAAAGTCCGACTCTGGGGTGTGCGAGGAAAAAGTGCGTGCCAAGGAGTGAGGGTGCTGTCGAGAGTGAGTCGGTCGTAGCGCGTGTGCGAGGGAGCACATGGAAGCGCGTAGTGAGGAGTGTTACAGAGGATGTAACGGAAGAATGCACGCCTGTGGTGAGTGTTACAGAGGATGTAACGGGAGAGGATGCGCGAGCAAGGTGTGTAACGGACGGGTGCATGGGGAAAGAGTGCGCTGTCAAAAGTAAGGAAGAGTGTACACCTGTGGTGAGTGTTAGAGGGTGTAACGGGAGAGTGTGCGCGAGAAAGGTGTGTAACGGACGGGTGCATGAGGAAAGAGTGCGCTGTCGAGAGTAAGGGTGAGTGCGCTGTCAAGAGTGGAGGTGAGAGTAGTAAGAGTGACACGGAGCGTGAGTTGGTTGTGACAGGTGAGAAAGGATGTACACCTGGAATGGAAGGATGCACACCTGGAATGGTAGAGCGTGTGTGGGAATGCACACTTGAGTTGGTCGTGAGGCACGTGGTTGGGTGTGCGAGTGAAAGCACACCTGTGATTGTCACAGAGGAGGTGACCGAGGAAGGGGCGCGAAGAGGTGTGTTGGTGAGGTGTGCGACCAACGAATGTGTGCCAAAGTGTTCGGTGGTCAGGTGTGTGACTAAGGCTGTGAGTGGAATGAGTGTACCTGGGTGTGTTAGAGAAGGTACGACGAGGAGCATGGGAACAGCTGGATGTATGGGCAAGAAAGGGGTAGCGTATGCGTGTAAGCATGCAGGTGAGGTCCTTCTCCGTCTACAGAAACGTCCTCACCGACCGCCGACACCGCCTCACCAAGGAGAACATTACCAAGATAATGATTTCAAACACCTACTTTAACCGTTCCTTAAAGGGTCTTGTCAATTTCTTCTAGTCCTCTACTTATCAAACAATGCGGTTGCAATAAAGGTACCTGAACATCATTTTTTACCTGTTTACTAGCCCAGAGTGCTTAATGTTGTGCAGGAAAAAGCTTACCATTTTTTGTTCTTTTTTTGACTTATTTCTGAAAAACTTGGTAATAATAATAAATGAATAAAACGGGGGAAAAAAATATTTCGGGATTTTTTCACATTAAAAAAAACAAATTCCGCTTTTCAAAACATAAAAGGCCTATTTTCTTAACATAAAAATCCGTAGTCTAGTCATTATTTACTTTAAATTATCCAAAATGGCCGATAAAAAGGGACATTCCGGCAAGTCCTCGGTCTCTGACCGATTTTTAATGTCTGTTTGTCTGTTTGTCCGCACAGGAAAAATATGATTTTCTCTGCAACCGTTGGTCCCATTGACAGGAAATTTTCATCATAGGTGCACCTCCTCATAGGTGAGAATTTAAAAAAATTATTATGACATCATAGGTCACGTGGTATGGGCACCATCTTGGAAAAAACGGAAAACCTTTGCACCTCCATCTCCGAAAGCGCTGCATAGGAAAAAATGAGACATGGCTCATTGTAAAGAACTCTCCATGGGGAATAACATATTGTCGTGTTCCTGGCGATTAAAATCTTTCCATGGAACGGATAGCCGAACCAGCTGTTACTCCGAAGCGTTCAGTTCAATATGTGGCGGAGTTAATACACACGTGGGGGGACGGGGGGTGGGGTGGGGGGGAAAGGGGAAGAAAGGGAGGAGGAGGAGAATGCTGAAGAGCACCTACCTGCACGGATCCCATCGGCAGTCTACAAACCCTGCAATAAATAAACTCAAACGAAAACGGATTTAAAATGTACAAAAAGAAACAGGTTTATTAAAATAAATGCCGGTAATACAAAAAAATGCACGATAAACTAAATTCTTAAATGGGACGTCCCCACAAACAGACTTGAAACACGGACACAGGGAAAGATAACTGAAAATAATGTGTGTGTGGGTGCACTTAACTCTGATCACTGGTGGGGTCTCGTCAGGGGTCATCAATGTTGTTGGCAGGAACCGTTCGCTTGTTGGCTGGAACCGCTCGCTCCCGCGCTGCTAGGCCTCCGTACGCCCTCATTCACTAGGTTGCGCCGCTGGCGCGCAACAGGCCTTCCACGCGAATCGAACGGGCCGTGTGAAGATCGCTCCTCCAGGCATGCCTGTCTTCGTCGTCTTTGGTGGGAAACTGCAGCCATCGGTCTGTGGCTCTGCCTTTTGCCTCTGCACTTCTACCAGTGGCGTCTCCGAACACGGCCGGTCCGATCGCTTCCTGGAGCCCGTCGTCCTCGCACAACCATTTGCTTTAATGTCCAGAACAAGAAGAGCAAGAGTAAGAAGGAACGTCGACACACGACAGTCCACTATCGCATCCAGAATCGCGAGATTTAAATGCCGACTCTGCGATCAAGACCAGAGGCAGAGAGCAGAGCGAAGCAAAGACGAGCGAAGAGAGAGAGCAAAGCGTTTTAATGAATGTTTAATGAATGTTTTTATGAATCATCGTTTGTTTAATGTTTGTTTAATGTTTTGTTTGTTTAAATCATCGTTTAAAAAAAATGTTTAATCATCGTTAATCATCGTTTTAATGAATGTTTCCCCCTGTACTGTCTTTCCCTCGCGGTCCCCCTGTGCTGTGTTCCTGCATGTCTTTTTGTTGAATGTGTTGTAATGAATGTTTCCCCCTGTACTGTCTTTCCCTCACGGTCCCCCTGTGCTGTGTTCCTGGATGTCTTTTTGTTGAATGTGTTTTAATGAATGTTTCCCCCTGTACTGTCTTTCCCTCGCGGTCCCCCTGTGCTGTGTTCCTGGATGTCTTTTTGTTGAATGTGTTTTAATGAATGTTTCCCCCTGTACTGTCTTTCCCTCATGGTCCCCCTGTGCTGTGTTCCTGCATGTCTTTTTGTTGAATGTGTTTTAATGAATGTTTCCCACTGTACTGTCTTTCCCTCGCGGTCCCCCTGTGCTGTGTTCCTGGATGTCTTTTTGTTGAATGTGTTTTAATGAATGTTTCCCCCTGTACTGTCTTTCCCTCGTGGTCCCCCTGTGCTGTGTTCCTGGATGTCTTTTTGTTGAATGTGTTTTAATGAATGTTTCCCCCTGTACTGTCTTTCCCTCGTGGTCCCCCTGTGCTGTGTTCCTGGATGTCTTTTTGTTGAATGTGTTTTAATGAGTTTCCCCCTGTACTGTCTTTCCCTCGTAGTTGTCAGCTCTTTCACGAGCCTCGATTCAGTATTTAAAAAAAAAAAAAAAAAAAAAAAAAGCGAAGAGAGAAAAATGGCCGCAAGCGCGTTCTTTTATCACCCAGGCTCTCACGTCATTGGTCATGCTTCGCCAATCAGCGAGTCACTTCTTACCCCAGGCTCGTGTCATTCAAAACCCTGACAAATCACCACACCTCGGGGCGTGGCCTCGGCCTGCCCATCTTGTGTGCTTCCAAGGCGGGGTTGTCAGCGGTAGGGCTGAATGTCCTGGCTTCCGGTGGTTTTATTGAATGAGTGCCATTAAATGCACGATTCTAGCTCTACGTGTCTATGGTGTGGTGCCAAAAGAGACAAAGGAATAGATACAGAGGTAACGACATACAAGGGATATTTTACCCACAATCCCTGAGCTAATTAGCACAAGAGCCACCCTTCTTTATGGCCACACGCCACACTTGATCTGAACACACGACCTACCGGATCCCTACTTGTTACATGGTGGTTCTTCTTCACGACAATCGGAGCACTCTAATCTATACAAATCTACCTGGTCTAAAGTAATCACTGCCTACCCCCTACAAACGTAACAATATGTTAATGATGTCATACATGCCTCATTATGACATCATAATTCGACAAGTACAAAACTTCATCCGATCAAGATGAAATTTCTTGTGTCATCTTGGGATAAATTGGTGGAGAAAAAAATGATGACGTCATTGGTCATGTGGTTTGGCCGCCATATTTGTTTTAACACAAAAGCCTTAAAAACCACCAAAACACGTCCTGCCAAGGGTCTGCAATCTCATTGCTCTTTCTTGTTCTGTTTGTTTGCTTCTCTGTCTATCTGGCCATTTTCTCACTACTTGACGAATTAATTATCTTACATGTTTTTTTTTATCATTTAGCTCGCTTACCCGCACTTTTTACTGAAGAATCGCGAGATGATGGAATCCCGTGAGATTGTGAATTAAAAGTGTTGTTTTATTTTTTAAACATTGTTCATAACGAACAGGAACAGGAATGTTGTTGCAAAGAGAAGAAAGGAGGAAAAGATTGATTTACTTTTAACATTGTTCTTAACTAACGGCAACCATGTAGGACCAACACAGGTATGTTTTAATCATTCAGGCATGGGCCTTCGTTGAGGGGTTGGGTGGAACGGGGCAGGGCGGTTGAGGACTTGGTCATATTTTTACATGACACGGACTTTCTGCGGGTCCTACTAGTATCTCTTACTATAATGGTATAACACAGCTATCACGTATGTGTGTACAGTAAGTACACTCCATGTAAAGTTTTGACTTTTTCAACATATTTCAAAATACAGCTATTTGATCTTCATTTCAACAATATTGACAGATAAAGGTGATATAATATAACAAATATCATGAAACATTTACATTTTGTAGTCAATTGTATAATTTAAATAAACATAAATGCAAATTTCGCATGTGGAAAAAGTAAGTACACCCTTGGCTCGAATAGGTGGTATCGCCCACTTTGGCAGAAACAACCTCAAGTATGCGTTTCTTATAACTGTCTACCAGTCTGACATCGACTGGGAGAAATTTTTGCCCATTCCTCCATGCAGAATTCTTTCAGCTGTGCGATGTTTAGGGGTTTCTTGCAAGCACAGATCGTTTCAAATCCCCCCACAACATCTCGATGGGATTTAGATCCGGGCTTTGACTTGGCCATTCCAGAACCCTCCATTTCTTTCTTTTCAGCCATTCCTTGGTGGATTTACTGGTATGTTTAGGGTCATTGTCATGTTGCAAGGTCCATCTTCGGTTGAGCTTCAACTTTCCGACAGATGGCCTCACATTATCCTCAAGCACCCTCTGGTACAATGAAGAATTCATAGTGGATTCTATGATGGTGAGCTGCCCAGGCCCTGATGCAGCAAAGCTGCCCCAAACCATAATATTTCCACCACCATGCTTTACAGTTGGTATCAGGTTCTTGTGGTCAAATTCTGTCTTTGGTTTTCGCCAAACATGTCTTCTGTTACTATGGCCAAATAGCTCTACCTTTGACTCATCTGTCCAGAGCACATTGTTCCAGAAGTGCTGGTCTTTGCCAAGGTGTTCATTGGCAAAGTTTAGTCTTGCCCTGATGTTCTTTCTGGACAGCAAAGGTTTCCTCCTGGCACACCTCCCATACAACAACACAACAACATGCATTTTAAAGGCCATTTTCCCTGCTAGAGCGGGGTTTAGCCTTGCGGTCCCCATGACAATCTTCTCCATTTTACCCTATTTTCTGCATCTCTCCTTGTTAACCCCCTTTCCCGCATTTCTTCTTCCACCATCTTTAGCCAAGTCTTTCTCGGTCTTCCCCGTCTTCTACTTCCTTCGACATTCATTTCCATCACTCTTCTCAACCAGTCACTTTCATCCTTCCTCAACACATGACCAAACCATCTCAACCTGTTCCTCTTCACAGCATGAATCACAGGCTCTATTCGCATCATCTTTCGCAATTCATCATTTGTCTTCCTCTCTCTCAACGATACTCCGCACATCCGTCGAACCATTCGCATTTCCACCCTTTCCAACCGTCGTTGCTGCTCTACGTTCATTACCCATGTCTCGCTCCCATAAATCATAACACTTCTCACACATGCAGCATACACCTTTCCCTTCAGCTTCAACGACACTCCCCTCCTCATCAGCACGCCACTCAATTCCCGAAACTTCTTCCATGCACATCTCACTCGAGCAACCGTTGCCGAGTCTGATCCACCTTCTCCATTCAGCATGTCTCCGAGGTAGCAAAATGTTTTCACACCTTCCAGCTTCACGCCGTCTCCAAGATCCAATTCAACATTTCCTCCATCTGCAGCTCCCTCTGTGCACACCTTACATTTGAATGTAGCTGCCACACTGGTTAATGACCCTCTACATTTTTGATGCCACTACATTTTTGTAGCCACTACATTTTTGATGAACCCACTCAGCGCACATTGTACACTGAATGGAGTTCACTCCGACACCCTTCCTACACACAGCACAGGGCCACTTCCCAGTTCTTTCCACCTCACCACATGCTTTACCACTTGCCATCACCTTCGTCTTTCCGATATTCACCTTCAGACCTTTTGTCTCCATACATTCCTTCCACGTGTTCATCTTTTCCTTCAGTCCATCCATACTTTCCGCAATCAACACCAGATCATCTGCATACAACAACTCCCACGGTAAACCCTCCTTTACGTTCTGAGCCAGCACCTCCATCACAGCTACAAATAGTAGTGGACTTAGTACCGACCCCTGATGCACTCCCACCTTCACCTCAAACTCACCACTGTTCCCGTCCTTCGTCCTTACAGCTGTGCGCGCTCTTTTGTACATTGCCATCACTACTCTGATCAACCATTCCTCCACTCCTAACTTCCTCAATGCCCATGTCAATACTTTGCGTGGAACCCGATCGAATGCTTTCTCCAGATCAACAAACCCAAGAAACAACTTCTTCCTCTTCTCCATGTACTTCTCCTGCAACTGCCTCACAATGAAAAGCGCGTCTGTCGTTCCTCTTCCTGGCATGAATCCAAACTGCATTTCGTCGATCTTCACTTTCTTCCTTATCCTCCTCTCCAACACCCTTTCTAATACCTTCATTCCATGCTCCAATAACTTTATCGCTCGGTACGAGCCACACTCCAGAGGGTCACCTTTCCCCTTGTATAGAGGGACGAGGGTACTCAGTTCCCAATCCACTGGAATGCGGCCTTCTTGCCCCACCAGATTACAGATCTCTGTCATTCTCTTCACACCCCAACTTCCTGCTGCCTTCAACATATCTCCCACAACTCCCGTCGGCCCTCCCGCTTTTCTACCCTTCATTGCTTTTATCGCTTCCTCAACTTCCTTCTCAGTTATCTTCTCTGCCGGTCCTAAAACTGGGTTACTCTCTATGTTGCCATCCCATTCATTCTCTGTATTCAACAGCATTTCCATATATCTTTTCCATCTTCCTTTAATTCCATCTGGGTCGACAACGATTTGTCCCACTTCATCCTTCAAGCAACTCACCCCCATCACATCACACCTCTCTTTCACTATCTGCTTTGCAATCCTGAATACTGCTTTCTGACCCTCTTCCGAATCCAAGCGTTCTCCGAACATTTTCCTACATGCCTCCTGCGCCTTTGCTACCTCTTTCTTTGCAGCCTTCCTGGCTGCCTTATAACTTTCATGCTCTGCTGTTTCTGCTCCCGTACCCTTTGCCTTCTGCCACTCCTTGAACTTCTTCCTCTTCTCGTCAATCCTCTTTCCAACTTCATCATCCCACCACCATGTTTCCGAGTGCCTCGGTGGTCCTTTTGTCCATCCACATACCTCACCAACGGCTCCCAACAGACTAGCTTTCATTGACATCCAACCACTTTCAAGCTCAACCACATCATCCTCGACCCTACTCAGCCTCTCTTTTAATGCCTCCCTTACTGTCACCTCTTTCAACCTCCACACCTTCATTCTCGGTTGGTACTTCACCCGCCGAGCTCTCCTCGCACCTTTCACCCTTACGTCGCAGACAACCAAGTGGTGCTGTGAAACAGCCTCCTCCCCCGGGATCACCTTTGTGTCCCGGAGGTGCCCCCCTATCTCGCCTACGCACCATCAGGTAGTCAACGGTTGTCGTCGACCCACCTGACGTGTATGTAACAAGCTTATTATCCTCTTTCTGGAACTGAGTATTACAAATCAACAAATCAGCTCCATCAGCAAACTCCAAAATCCTTTCACCTTCTCCATTTCTCACACCATATCCGTAACCCCAATGAACTCCGTCAAAACCATCCATACTCCTTCCCACATGTCCATTTAGGTCTCCTCCTACCACAACAACTTCCTCATCTTTCACGTTTTCCATCAGCTTCTCTATCGCACACCAGAACTTGTCCTTCTCTTCATCGCTTCGACCAACCTGCGGAGCATATCCCGAGATGACGTTCACCAAGAGCTTTCCAATCATCATTTTCACCATCATCAACCTATCACTCACTCTAGTCACACTCACCACACTGTCTACAAACTCCTCAGAAAACAGGACACCAACACCATTCACGCCCTCCGGGCACCCTTGCCACACAAACTTGTATTTCTGTCCCTGCCTACCCTTCACCATTCTCACACCACTTCCCTTCCATCTCGTCTCTTGCACACAACATATTTCCACTCTTCTTCTGACCAATACTTCCACCACTTCTCCTGATCTCCCTGTCATTGTCCCTACATTCCATGTCCCAAACCTCAGAAACCGATCTCCACTTCGGGCTGTACCCTGCCCACATGTAGTTGTAATTGTCATGGTTCTCTTTTTGAGGCAATGTTTTTATGGCCGGATGCCCTTCCTGACGCCAACCCTCTTAGTCGCCTCTTACGACACGCAGGGATACGGCGTACCTATTCTTATCCAGGGTACACACTGGGAAACGTTTAAAACATGGAAATTCTGGGGGGCGGCGTCAGCATCACGGCTGCAGTTTAAACATATTTAAATAAATATTTAAACAAAACCATGAAAAACAATCTGGGAAAAGTCTCTAAGTGAGAACGTGGATTTGAGAAAGCAGGAGCAGAGGTGAAAGAACAAACGAGATATAGGGGGCGGGGCACAAGTCGAGACGAGGAGGCCGCATGAGACACCAGGCCGCACGAGGCGCGAACAAAGAAACGACTAATTACACACAAATTTGCAACAACTACAAAACCAAATAGAAACACACAATAACACATACACAACAAAATACGCAGCGGAAATTTGACAAAGAAACGAACGGGAAAACACTCAAACTTTGATGGTCTGATGTGGATGGTTCATTTTCAATGAACAAGTACTCGATCATGTGTGACAGCAACGATGCATTGAAGGTATCAATGGAAAGCTGAGAATCTCCTCTTAAGTAGTAAACCACATGTAAATTGTCAAAATAAATAACCTTTGCATATTAACTCCTTGAATTCGGATTACCTTTTTTTCGATACGCACTTATATATATATATATATATATATATATATATATATATATATATATATATATATATATATAGAGTATACATATATAGAGTATATATAGAGTATATATAGAGTATGGAGTATATATACATAGAGTATCGTTGAGAGAGAGGAAGACAAATGATGAATTGCGAAAGATGATGGGAATAGAGCCTGTGATTGATGCTGTGAAGAGGAACAGGTTGAGATGGTTTGGTCATGTGTTGAGGAAGGATGAAAGTGACTGGTTGAGAAGAGTGATGGAAATGAATGTAGAAGGAAGTAGAGGACGGGGAAGACCGAGAAAGACTTGGCTTAAGGTGGTGGAAGAAGAAATGCGGGAAAGGGGGTTAACAAGGAGAGATGCAGAAAATAGGGTAAAATGGAGAAGATTGTCATGGGGACCGCAAGGCTAACCCCCACTCTAGCAGGGAAAATGGCCTTGAAATGCCGGTTGTTGTTGTTGTATGAACAGTGATGTGGCTTTTATTGAAATTCTACAAATAGTTTAGATTTTGATGATTTGCGTGTGATATGATTTAACGGATGTTTATATAAATCGTTTAAAATAAAAAAAAGCCTTCAATTTCTGATATTTTGCCTTTTCATTTGGGCCTCCCCATTGAAGCCCCGCCCGTAGGGTGGGTACCGTTGCTAGTTACTGTAAGTCTGTAATATCATTTTTAGGTTGAAGGTAGCACTATTTCTGAAGTGTATCAACCAGCAAAAAACTGAAACATGAACTGAGAAATGTGGACTTGATCAACGGCAATATGTAATGTCCACGGTGAATTGTAAAGAATCTGCTTATTTGAATGACGAGGAATCAAATGCATATTGTCCAATTACTCTCCGTACTTTTACCTTCCTTCAGCTGAATTCCTCTTTCTGTGCTGGGGCCTTTACCTGTGCTATGCCGTGCGCACCGTCCCCTCGGTTTACCACGAACCTTGGTATATGACCGGTGCCATCATCAACGAAATGTCCTTCTCCCTCATTTTTCATGTCCTGCAGTAAGTGTTCAACACGGTGTGCCGTTTTTATTTTAGCTATGCCTACAATCAATGCTTCCTATCCAAAGCTCCCAGTCAAGTATGGCACACGCTGTTCAAGCGAAGAAATAATATTCTGTGGAATATAATGTAGAAAAATCGTTATATCATGGCTCACTTTGATGTTATTTTGTACAAGTACAATCGCTTTGAATCGTTTTATCATTTGTTGAAATATTCCGATCCTTCGTACCATACTCTGTTGAAGAACGTCGGTGCTACCAAAGCAGTTTATAGGCCTGTGGTCATGCTGGGTGGTTTGCCATCCCTCTCCCATCAGTAGTTAGGGCCAAAATGTGTAGCTGGTTCATGGTGTCAGCGATAGCTCGCCCACTCTTCGTCAATTTCCGACAGACAGGACGCCCAAATTTAACGTCCATCTATGGGATGGCACACACATTGATGAATCACCATGCCAGTGAAACACCAGGATGGCAGTTTGTAGCTGGATGAAGATTCAAACCAGGCTAGATAGCTCAGAGGTGAGTGTGAGTACTTGTCCGGAGGGGCACGTTAAATCCCCTACCCTTCTTTCCCCCTGCACCTTCTCCCCCACCAACACCACCCTCCCCACGAATGCCCAAAAACATTCCACATACTTTGAACATGAAATTAGTCTCTTATCCAAACACTGAAAATTTTAACAATTACGGTACACAGAGAAAAATGATGTTTTAAGTAGAAAGGATGATTGGCCAACAAAACTCAATGTGCAAGAATCTATTGAAACGATGGCAAAATATTTACTACAGAGGCTACTGACTGAAAAATAAAATAAACAAGTCAGGAGACGACGATGGTTCACGAGCGAGCGGTATTCAATGACAAAGACGGACTTCCGCTTCCGGTCCGGTCTGGAGAGGACGCTGGCGTTACTTGTTCGCCGCTTCTCCGACTGGGCCATTGTACATAGTTTGCTTTTCTGGTGGTCGTGGCGGATTTTTGACCGTTGGGTCTGCCCTCTGCTCGGTCCCGGCTCTGCTCCTGGCTTCGCCTGCCCGGCTCCTCCACTGTTTCCTCAGGCCCGCTCCCGTTGTTTGCGGCGGTGGCTGTTTGCCGCTGTGGTCTTGATTAGCGGCTGCAGTCGTTTGCCGCTGCGTTTGCCGCTTTGCCTCCTCGACCTTGGCCTCGTCCCTTCGCTCCTGCCTGGCATGGCTCTGAGGTACTCCGCCGCAAGGCTTCTTCTGCTCAATACCCGCTCCACCCCATCATGCATCTCTGCCATCAAATCAAATGGACTCCTCCGACGACCCAGGTACATTCACCGTGGCTCCGGTCGTAAGTTTGTTTATTTGCAATCAGGTCACTCCATCCCCGTCCTCTGGTCGGCTCAGCGCACTCTCACTCTTCGTCCCAGCGCACCTGGTCACAGCAACGCACACGATCGCACCTCCTGCCTACGAACCCTGGCTAAATCACCTGAATTCATCCCTGCTGTTCAAAACAACATCAAGCTCACCCTGTTCAACACCCGGTCCCTCAACAACAAATGCCTCATCCTGAACGAATACATCCTGGATAACAAACTGGACTTTCTCTGTCTCACCGAAACCTGGCAACAACCTCTGGACTACTACACACTTAACCTCACCACACCCAATGGATATTCCTACGTCAATAAACCACGCTCGGAGGGCCGAGGTGGTGGAATTGCCGTTATCCACCGTCAAGACATCAAGACCAACCTCATCTCCATCTCATCTGCTCCATCATTTGAACACCTGGCTTTAAAACTCTCTGGTCGCACGCAGTCAGTCATGGCTGTCGTCTACCGCCCTCCCAAACCACACCCATCATTCCTGTCTGACTTCTCCTACTTTCTGACCCAGCTATGTTCCCTCTCCCCCTCAATCCTCCTCCTTGGTGATTTCAATATCCACATGGACTCCACTGACTCCACAATAACCACTGACTTCACTGATTTACTCACCTGCTTTAACCTCACTCAACATGTCGACTTTCCTACCCATATCCGTGGTCACATTTTGGACCTTGTCTGCTCCACTGGATTAAATTTGCACCATCTCTATGGCTCTGACCTCACCCTCTCTGACCACTTAGCCATCACTCTGACCATCAACATCCCCGCCCCAACACCAAGGCATTATCGCACAATCAACTTCCGTAAGCTAAACGCTCTTTCACCTACCTCATTCTCATCCACCCTCTCTGAAAAAATGTCCACTTCTCCCTTCATTGACCTCCACACCCCTTCTGACCTCACTGACTACTACAACCACACTCTCTCCTCCTGCCTTGACCAGCTTGCGCCTGTAAAAACCAAAACAGTTTCTTTCACCCATTCTGCTCCCTGGTTTACCCCTGAACTCCACCTGATGAAAACTCGTGCTCGCCAACTTGAAAGACTCCGCAATAAAACGGGTCTCACAGTTCACTCCCAAGCCTACAAGGACCACCTACAACACTACAAAGATGCCCTCTCCCGCGCCCGCTCTGCCTACTACTCTCAAATTATCCACTCTGGCTCCGGAAACCCAAAAGCACTCTTCTCGACAATAAACAAACTCCTCCGCCCCCTGAACACCACCACCCAGTCATTCACAGTAGACAACTGCATCTCCTTCCTCTCTTTCTTCCAACGCAAAATTGACAACATCTACAACAGCTTGACCACCGCCGCACCCGCTCCCCCTCCAACCACCTGCCCCCCCTTGTCCTGCCATCCCCTGTCTCGGTTCTCCCCAATCTCCCCTACTGACCTCTCTGAACTCCTCATAGGAATGAAAACTGCCACCTGCACTCTTGACCCCATCCCCTCCAGCTTTGTCAAAGCCTCCCTCCCTGCTCTCTCTCCACTTATCATTGCAACAATAAACTCCTCCCTGTCTACAGGCATCGTCCCACCTTCCCTCAAAATTGCTGCTGTTACCCCCATTCTAAAAAAACCTGGTCTAAACCCTGACACCCTAAACAACTTCAGACCCATCTCCAACCTACCCTTTCTGTCAAAAGTTTTGGAACGCGCTGTAGCCACTCAACTCAAACATCATCTCTCTGCCAATAACCTGTATGAAACATTCCAATCCGGATTCCGGTCCAACCACAGTACTGAAACTGCTCTCCTCAAAATCACCAACGACCTTCTCCTCTCCTCTGACGCTGGCAACCTCAACATTCTCGTCCTCCTCGACCTCAGCGCTGCCTTTGACACCATCGATCACACTATCCTCCTCACCCGACTTGAATCCACCTTTAACGTTACCGGCACTGCCCTCTCTTGGATTAAATCATACCTCTATGACAGATGCCAGTTCATCTCCATCAATAACTGCAAATCCCCCACTGCTCCCCTCCCCCAAGGTGTCCCCCAAGGTTCAGTTCTTGGCCCCCTCCTCTTCATCCTTTACCTGTCCCCGCTCGGTCACTTAATCCGCCGTCATGGTCTCCAATTCCACTGCTTCGCCGATGACATCCAGCTTTTCATCTCCACCAAGTTCGTCTCCACCGACACCCACTCTATCCTGACAAACTGCATCACTGAAATAAAATCCTGGCTTCAAATCAACTTCCTCAAGCTTAACTGTGATAAATCTGAAATAATCATCATTGGCCCAAAAACGCTCACAAAATCCACCCATAACTTTGCCCTCAACATCGACGGTATCCCAGTATCCACCTCCCCTCACATCCGGAATCTTGGCGTCATCTTTGACCAAACCCTTTCCTTCGACAAATACACTAAACAGATCACAAAGTCAGCCTTCTTTCACCTGAAAAACATTGCCCGTCTCCGCTCATCCCTCTCCTCCACGGCTGCAGAAACCCTCATCCACGCCTTCATCACCTCCCGTCTGGACTACTGCAATAGCCTCCTCTATGGTTCACCCTCAAAAATCACCAATAAACTCCAATACATTCAGAACTCCGCTGCCCGTCTACTCACCCATTCCCGGACCCGTGACCACATCACCCCCGTCCTTTACAAGCTTCACTGGCTCCCCATCCCCCAGAGAATCCAGTACAAAATCCTCCTCTTGACATACAAAGCCCTCCATAACCTGGCCCCATCCTACCTGGCTGACCTCCTCTCCAGACACACTCCCACCCGCAACCTCCGCTCTGCTGGTACAAACCTCCTGACCCCCTCCATCCGGACCAAATTCAGATCCTGGGGGGACAGGGCCTTCTCCATCGCTGCGCCCACCCTCTGGAACTCACTACCTCACACCATCAGAGACTCCTCCTCACTCACCACATTCAAAACATCACTAAAGACCCACCTGTTCAACACTGCATTCAACATTCAACCCACAGCATTTAACCCCTGACTATCTCTTCTCCTTCTCCCTCCTTTTGCTTTAAATATTTCCCTATTGATTCTTGTCTTTTTTGAAATTGTTGTTTTCATGTATTGTTATGCATTATGTTTGCCACTCTGTCAAAGCGCCTTTGGGCTTCTGGAAAAGCGCTATACAAAATAAATGAATTATTATTATTATTATTATAACCGAAACAGGCCCGAACAGGCCAGGCCTGGAAATGTCAAAACGAAGGTTACTGACCTTGAAATGAGATAGAAAATGATGTATAATCAGTTATGAGGTTAGTTAGCTACACAATACCGAAAATTCGGTGAAAAATGAAATGAAAAAAAAAAAGGAAAAAAAAATTTTTTAATGAAAAGAAAAAGAAAAGAAAAATCAAGCTCCGTAGGGCGAGACACATGACACCGAGACACAGACACATAACCAAATATCGAAACCCCTGTCAGATTCCACCAACTCCCTCGGAGAAGATGTAGCTTGAACTCGATTACCCCCTAAAAAGACATCTTTTTTTCGGGCGTGGCTCCGCCCACAATGGGCGCAATACGCCCACTCTCGGCAGGACACAACCAGATCATGATATCAACCTCCCACCCAAGTTTCATCAAGATCGGATGATATCATCGGGTAGTTATGCTGCGGACAGACAGACAGACACACACACACACACACACACACACACACACACACAGACAGACACACACACACACACATGACGAATATAGTGGTCACTTGATAACTCGTGAACCAACAACAAAATATCGCATAAAACAGTATTGATGTCTTCATGTATTGTGCATAGGATGCATAGGCTATTGTGCATAGGAATTTTAGCTCTTACACGAGCCTCGATCTTGTATACAAAAAAAAAAAATACAAAAAAAAATTCTCGTGTTATATAATGAGTGACTTTTCATTGTTCATTATCATTGCTGTCCACTCTGTATTGTGCTGTATCTTTTGTTCCTTAGCATGTTCTGCCTTAAGACCAAGTTGCACAACAAATTTATCCCGGCCGTGAAAACATGCTGCGTATGGTGACACACCTTCACTGTGCGTTAAAGCACGGTGGATATAGCTTTGTCACGAACTTCCTCTTACGCACCAGGCTCGCTGCCACATTGTTGCAATAACAACCAAGTGGAAATTTCATTTTTGATTATAAATGTGATGCTGCCAACTGTGGCCTAATCCTGTGGGGTTGATGAAAATTAATTTGTGCAGGGGTGAAAAAGGAAAGGAACTCCAAGGAGGACTCGTTACACAAAATATAAACTTGAAATGTGTTACACACTATGGGGGTGGGGGCACCTGGCACTGCCCGGGTGGAGGGAGGGATACCCACCGCGACCTGGCTAGGTAAGCTTTTCCCGGTGGTGGTTTCGGGACGTGTTGGACATTGAAAAGCTGTGGAGTTATTGGTCTCATGGCGGTTACCTTTTGCCTGCAGGCCGGCGGAAGCACTGCCTGTCCCCACATTTCAATATACACTTTATTGTGGCGTTTTGTGGCCTCAAAACGGACATCAAGGTGATGCAGCTGAAAACCTTGCCCAGTTTCTGAAGTACTTACACCTAACATTTGGGGCTTCTAGGTGCTACCGTTTGGCTGTGAAAAAGTAACAAACAAGTAGAGATACAATCAAAGTACAATGCCCCATGCCAAATAAATAAATAACATCCCCCCTTCTTGTTCAGGCTGAAGTTTCCCAAGGTCGTGTTCTGGGCCCTGTGCTATTTCTGGTCTTCATCAATGATCTCGCCGACTCTCTGGAAAATCCTCTCTATCTCTTTGCTGATGACTCCACTCTCTGCCGCTCCATTCCTCATCCCCCAGATCGGCAGTCTGCGGCCTCCTCACTCTCTGCAGACCTGGACAAAATCACAGACTGGTCAAAGTGGAACACGTCTTTCAATCCTGACAAATCTCACACTCTTACTATGTCTCTCCAAAAAGACCAACTGGAAAACCCTCCCATCCATTCTCAACAATCCTCTCCAAGAAGTTCTGCCGCTCAAGCTTTTGGGTCTCACTATCTGCCATGATCTTTCCTGGGAAAACCACATTTCCAAGCTGGCCTCCAAAGCCAGTCACCGACTGGGCATCCTCCGTCATGCGAAGTCCTTCCTTGGCACACCTGAGCTCCTCACCACATACAAGGCTTTCATTCGCAGCTCAATGGAATACTGTTCCCCCCTCTGGGCCGGTGCTCCTGCCTCACACCGAGCTCAGCTTCACGCTATTGAAACGAAAGCTTTCAGAATCATTGCAATCTCCTGTGATGAAGCCAACTCCGAGGGCCTTTTACTCACTCACCGCAGGCAGGTTGGTGGACTTTCTGTCTTCTACCGACTCCTCTCCAGCCTTGCTCCTCCAGCTCTCTCTGGGCTCTGTCCCCCAAACATTCCTCCAGGTCGCACAAGATCTGTCAGCAACCCTCTTATGGTTAAACTGCCAAAATCTAGGCTCTCTGCTCACCTTCACTCTTTCATTCCTCTTTTCTCCCGCCTCTGGAACAAACTCCCCCACTCCCTTCAATCCCAATCCTCCCTCCAGGTCTTTAAAACAGCTGTTCACCACCATCAGGCTTCCGAGCTTCCGATCTTCCCCCATCCAAAACCTTGATCTTTTCTACCCCCGCTAATTCACCCCAGATCCACTTTTTTGAAATTCCAACTTCTTTCCTGGAAGTCCTTGCAGTGTCCATATGTTTTATACCTCTCCCACCTCCCCCTAAGCCCTCTCCCTCCCACAGTTCTCTCGATCTCCCTGCTCTCAAATGTTGTGTTTGTGTCCTTCCCCCTCTCTCCCCATCTTGTCTACCACTCCCCTTATTTTGTGTTTTATGTGTCGGTTTGTCTTTTTGTGTGATTAATGTTAGCTCTTTCACGAGCCTCGATCTTGTATCAAAAAAAACAACAACATATCCTCCAGTATGCGACATTGCTGAGCACATAGACATTGCCGATACCACCATGCAGCACATGGAGATGGAATTGGGAGGGAGCGGTATACAATAATTGATGAATTGCACAATTAAAATAAATAAATAATCGTAAAATGATGAATTTCTTAATCAATTGGCTAAGAGCACACCTAAACCGCCACTGTTTCATCCGAACTGTCACATTTTCAAAATTAAGTAATTAATTGATTAACCAATAAATCAAAAATACCCTTTACAGCCAAATCACTTGGTTACTGTTGTGTCCAAATATCAACTTCCTCACTCAAAAGGTGCCTGAGATATTGTCCAAATGAGAAAGAAAATAAATAAGGAATTAATAAATCGATTATAATTAAATAATTAATAAATCCATTAATCAATCAAAAAATAAAATATACCGTTTTTGCCAAAGTTCTTGTTCACTATTGTGCCCAAATTTCAGCGTTCTAGCTCAAAGGATGGCCCGGACAAACAAACAAACAAACAAGTACAGATACATTCAAAGTACAACGCCCCCATGCCAAATAAATAAATATCCTCCAGCGCGGCATTGCCGGGGCGCCTTTGGCATTCTTGACACAACTCAACACTCTCCATCCAGTGCTGAAGTTTACCATGGAGCTGGAATCTTCAAACACTTTACCATTCTTGGACGTGTTGGTCGAAAGATCCGCATGTGGTTTCACTACATCCATCTACCGGAAGCCGACCTTCACTGGGCAGTAGACCCGTTGGGATTCCTACAGCTCCACAAGATACAAAATTGCCTTGATCAACATCCTTGTGAATAGAGCTCGGAGGATTTGCTCATCTTGTAATCTTCCTGCTGAAATGGACAAAATCATGAATATTCTCGGCGACGATGGTTATCCAGAGTATATAATTAAGAGATATGTGCTCAAGTTTCTCAACACAACTGAGGAACACAAGATCGGTCCTGACAAATGTCCAGTATATATCAGGATGCCATGGAAAGAACAATCATCACGAAGGTTTGAAGCACAAATCAAACATATGGTATCAAATTCGTACCTGGCTGTGCAACCTCGAGTAATTTTCACCTCTCGCCGTCTGCTCACGCCAGTCAACAAGGTTGTGCTGCCCACCTCACAAATTAGCAAAGTTATCTACGAGTTTAAGTGCCGATGTGAAGCTCGGTACGTGGGCCGTACAACCCAAAGGTTGGCTGATCGTATCAAACAGCATGTCCAGATGTCCCCCTAGTGATTCGAAGAAAGAACTTGGGCGTGACGACACAACCGGTACGAGCATGCAAGAAGGTTCAAGGACTGTCGACCATTTCTTCTTATTCTTCTGCCATTGCACGGCACTTGGATGACAACCCCGATTGTGCAGACCAGTACAATGCAGATATGTTCAAGATATTGAGCTGAGGTTGTAGTACGTTACATTTACGCATGTTCGAAGCAACCTTCATCCATTACACGGACCCTACATTGTGTCGTCAAAAGGAATTTGTACATTTTCTCTCATTCTCTTTCAACAAGGAAAGATTAAAGGTATTTCCTCGACCGCTGTCCAAGGTAATGATGTAAATGGTGTGTCATCGCTGACAACTCCGCTCCAGCCAATCGGAGCCAGGGACAGTGGTGACTGAGTCAACCAATGGGCGTTCAGAACAGCTATGACGTCATGACAGAAGAACCAATCGGTGTCACGGTTCCTTAGACATGCTTATAAATGCACTAATTCTCATCTCTTCCGGTCTCTTTGCTGTGGATCGCCTTGAAGAGTGCAGCACGAAAAGCTTCGGTGTTATTGTCATTATATCGTGTTGTGTTCTCGTAGATTAATAAATCTATAATAATTAAGTAATTCATCAATTAATTGCTTGATCAAAAAATAAAATTATGGTTTTTTCCAAAGCAGTTGTTCACTACTTTGCCCAAATTTCAGCTTCCGAGGTCGAAGGATACCGGAGATATCACCCGGACAAACAAGCAAACAAACAGAGTGAAAAATGAGTACACCCTTTCGGCGTCATCTCTGGGCCCCCTTCGCCTCCCGGAAATGACGTCGTGCAGCGCCTGAAAATGGAATAATGGAAGTGGGGGCGGGGTGGGCGCGGAGTACAACAAACACACGAAATTATTTTTTAGACTATTTAAATGCACTGTGTTCAGGGATAATGCTTCAGGGCAAAATATTGTTCTCAACAAATAATTCAACGCATTTTAATCCAGCATTAACAAAATCCGATAACGGGCTGATTGGAAAACACGCATTTAAAACACTCTTAAAAGATGAGCAGCACGATTGGGAAACACATTTAATGCGCTATTAAAATTTTTTTTAACTCGACACGTCTCATCCACGTCACCCTCCCCACAGTTATTTCAGAACGAGCCGATTTGTCACTCATGGCACATCGTTGCTGGTGAAAATCAATCCACACTCCACTCTGTCACCATTCTGATTTGCACGGTTGCAGCATGCACCGACACAGTTTTGGATCATGTCAAGTTTTGCTCTCGATAGGATTGTGGGCAAAATTTGATAAAGCCAGGACTCGCACTATGAAATAGAGAACCATTTGAAAATGAGTATTCATTACTACATTATATACTTCAACATAATACAGCATATATATTCCCAGCAATGCATCCACAGCTCACTTTTTTGTATACAATGTCAAAGCTCGTGGAAAAGCTGAATATGAGTGCACTGATCAGGAAACAACAGGCCAAAAGGAACAGTTGGGAGAAGGGGAAACACCAACAGTAGAGTTGAAGGCCAAGATAGAGGCAGACTTGGACGACAATGGGTGTGGGGAGCAATGGAGGGTAACTGGAGGGTAGGTAATGGAGGGTAGGAGAGGATGCATAGGGTAGACAAGATGGATACAGAAGGAAACTCTTAGGAGGGTAAACTGGAAATTTGGAAGAAGGAGGGATTGAGCATTGTCTTTTTGTTTCTCTCTTTTTATTGACTAGAAACACCTGCTCCCTTAGGCAGCAGCCTGGGAGGGTGTGGGGGAGAAAGTGGGGTAGGTGGGGCAAATATATTTTGTTCCTCACTGTCTGCAGCAGGGTTCAGTAAACTACTTTCACTGTGACACGTACTCGCAGAAATCGTAAGTCGTTGTTGTCCGCCCCTCACAGGGAGGGGTGGCGGAGGGGATTATTTGTGCCCCCATGTAAAATTTGGTGGAAATCGGGCCATCCCTGTTTTTTTGATATTTATTATGATTTTCAGGCATACACACATACGTACAGAGAAGTCTTATTCAATGAAGTAGGATTTAGCTGAACAATCAACATAGCTTGTTTTTAAAGTTCTTCCTGATAATCCCTCGTGTCACCTGTGCCAAGCTGGGTTGTTAGGATTTGGAGCCGATGTTTGAACTGCAGAAACGTCAGTAAAAGCTAAGCATGTCTTGCTGAGTGGCACCACAATTGACATCAACCCTCGGGTACATTTGCACAAAAATAAAGCATTAAGAGATTGAAAGGCACTCCTGTGGAGACTTAATTGTGCAGGTTGTCCTGCCCCCAAAAAGGAGACACATGCGATGTGACCTGACCCTGAGCTTCGGTTTCAGGCGATGAATGAGCGCTGTTAGATATACTTGGACTTTGGAAAGCCCTTTACATACCAAAAACACATGCTGGGCACAGCAACAACGAGATACTTTCATGCTTCTTGACAGGGTTTTATTTGCGAATGCAATCGACAAAGTTCAGTTTTCTTTCACTGGTGATTCAGACTATGTTTTACACAACTGTGAAAATAGTGTTAGGCAAGAGGCGTCAAAAGCTGTGAATTTGGCAAGGGTAAAATAATTATTTGATTAACCAGACCCGGTGGTGTAATAGTTAGAGTGTCCGCTCCGAGCCTGGGAGGTTGGCGGTTGAAATCGCAGCCGAGTCACACCAAAGACTAAAAATGGTCTGTGCTGCTTCCTTGCTCGACGCTCAGCATTTAAAAAGGATAAGAGTGCGGACAAACAGCCATAAGGTTGGTAACTATTGTACAGGCTTGATGGGCCTAAAAGCCTTCTCCTGCATTGCAACTCCTTGCAAGGGGAGTCGTGTAATGAAATTGTTGGATCTTGCGAACACAGGAGCCTTTGTGCTCACATGTCCACAAGATTCGGTAGTCATGTGAAAGATCTGTAATGTTTTCTGCTAAAAAGATCGAAATGAACATTTTTTTTGATTTCTCATGTAGAGCTCACTGCACTTTGATAGAAACCTTTGTTTTTGTTATCTCATCCTCTAAAGTCTCAACCAAAGAAATGTGGTATTCCTGGTAAGTCCTTATCTCAAGATGAGTAAGAATGTGCAACGACAATGCACAAACCAAATGAGTGGGACAAAGATAATGGCCATTGAATATATCATCACTTCATCAAAACTACTGCGTAGGCCAGGGTGAGTCAAAAGTCTGGAAAAACATCGGAAGTGAAAAACAAGTACGGAAACTTGTAAAACGCCAAGTGAAAACCTGTTTCCGAACTTTTACCTCGCACTGTAGAGTTCTTAGAACACCTTACCCCGTGCAGTCTTGAGAAACAATGCCATTGTTTGCAAACAAAACAAGGTGTGCAAGCGGCAAATTTCATTGGTTGTGATGATTTGTCACACGGTTACAGATTGCTTAACCCCAATATGGGGCTTTTCTAAAATTATGTACCGCTATTTTGTTTTAGGAATGCGCATAACGTAACAACGCTTGATTACCGTGCATTTCGACAAGCTTGATTATTTGATTGGTTTGCGAGCAGCAAATTTGATGTAAAAAAATGCCGTAATATTTTGTCCAAGTACTGCCAAACGGAAGGTTTTTGAAAATGCCAAGAATGCGATTAATGTTCGCCAGTGTTCAAGTATATGATTAAATTGAAATAAAAGTGATTTAAAGGTTGTAGAAAAAATATTTGCATTTGTTCACCGCCGTTAATGCAGCGTCTATTACACCACCTTATTTAACACGTTACATTAGTTATTCGTGCCTGTTGTTTTTGTCCTTTAACGTCGCTAAAAATATTAAGTTTCCTGTTTGGAATGATTTTCAATTATGTTTGACTACCATGCCAGACAGGCAAATAAAGTAAAAAATATGACCTCACTGCGCATGTGCGGTCGATAAAATTTCAGATACAAATTACTGCTAAACTACAGGTCCGCTTTCCGATTCTTGTTCTACATATAACATTCAGTTGAAATGAAGTGAAATTTTTCCGCGATCATAAACCAACGATTGTGGACAGACAGACAGACAAAGTGAACCAACTGCTTAACCCTGTCTTTAAAATGAGTATGCATCATGTTCTGTGTATGAATTAATTTATTTCTTGCTGGAATCAGATTAAAAAAGACCATCTTCAGATCAGCCAAGGTATCAGGCTGGGATGTGTTTTGCTGTGCTGACATGGTGAATATTACTGTCAAGTTGAGGTGCCATTCACAAGTGTGTGTGTGTGTGTGTGTGTGTTTTGAGTGCAGGTTCACCATGACATCCCGAATGCATCCCGACTGGATGCTACTGGCTGTGTTCACACACACCCACCTCACTGTCTCTGTAACTGTAGGCCTCTTACTCATTCCAAAGGTGAGGCTGTTAAAGGTGAAGTTATTATTGTAAAATATTTTTACACAAAATATAAGCTCTTGGAAAAACAAGTTGAGAAAGGATAAAAGGGCAACATACTGACAGTGGGCCGCATTTGGACTCAATAAGCAGAGGAATGAATGAACAGGAAAGAGGAGAGAGCTAGATGAGGTGAGGGACTACAGTAACCTGCAAATAAAGGGTAAATTATTTGAGAGTTAAAGGGGTAGTAGAAAAGGTTGCGGTTCGAGATGGAAGTTGACACGAGATCGTGATGTACTTGTGTGAAAGGTGTGATTATACTGACTCAGGAAGGAGGCCATTCCACAAGTGAGAGAGAAGAACAAAGGAGTGGAAGTGAGCAGTAAGCCTGGGTTTTTGGAAGGTGAACAAGGAGGAGGATACTGGAAGATTCCATGCATCCCGGTGAGGGTTGTGGAGGGGTGTAGAGCTGAAAGACCAGTAGGAGAAAGACAAGAAGAGAAACAGTACAAAACAAAGGCCACTAGCCTGTCCGCCATTATACAGCAACAAGACCTGTGCCTGTTATTTATTATTTGTGGGAGATGCCAATGATGTTGAGCTTTGGATTCCACAGCACATAGGAGTGCGGAGTGTGAAACAGGGCCACAAGCCCATAGGGGAGAGCATGACTCCATTGAGCTACAGACAAACGTTCAGGTGCCGCATCAGCATTTTATATTGTAGTTACCTTGCATGTACTTGAACTCAACTCAAACCAATGCCAATGGTGAGTATAGGATTACTACATGAAACCTCTTAACCATACCACAAGACAGGACATCAAACCTGCGGTCCCGTGCAATGTAAGTCTTGCCCAAACAATCTCAAAAGTTTATTAAAGTGAACCGAAAGATGTTAGAAAAACTAAAATAGGTTTCATGTCTTGTGCAAGATTGGGTGTGAACACGTGACGTTCTGATGGCACATGTATGTTTGAGCCATTTCTTAGACCAGAAATGGCTGCTTTCAAAAAAAAAAAAGCGAAATTCAATGAAGTTGCGATTGATACTTCGAAGTGTTTTTTCCTTTTTTTTCTATGTACTACTTTTCTTCCATGTACTAAATTGGTTATGAGCTTGACCAGATCTAGTCGTTCTCATTTTAAAAAATTGCTGTAGTGCTTTACCTTTTTGTTCCAAAGCCGAAGCCATTACTTTGGAAAAATGTTTTATGCTTTCTTCAAATCTCCAGCTCTATATGAATGCTAAACTCATTTCAATGTCTCCTCACTTCCAACCCATCACGGGTGCAATTGAAGTTTGCCTGTGGAACTTCAGCCCCACGGGATGACATAGCCGTGGAGCCATACGAGGATGAGTTGGATGTGATGCGTCGTTCCGGCTCCTACCTCAACAGCAGCATCACCTCTGCTTGGAGCGAGCACAGCGTTGATCCTGACGACCTCAGGGTACATGCGGTTTGTCCCTTCGGCAGGCCTGGAAAATTTAGGACTCTAAGCACTTTATGGCCGCTTATGCTACATTTTGTGGGAAAATTATATCGGGAGTATGGAGGTCAACTTTGTTAGCCTCCGTTGGGCTTTGTCCAAAAAGGGGGCTTTATGGATTGGGTCTCATCCATCCGTCCGCATGAGTCTACAACCATATCTCAGAGATGTATGGACCAATTTTGATCATACTTGATCGAAAGACAATACATGATGGTTTACATATGTACATCATTTTGTTTTCACGATGCGATCAAAGATGGCCGACTGGCGGCCATTTTTGTTAAAAAAAACCCCGATGTTGAACATGTCCTCCACCATTTCGCGGACGTACATGGTCAGATTTTGTTCAAACTTGGCACAAGCACAGCACACTATGGCATACACGTGCGCCTCACTATGTTACGATCTAATCAAAGATGGGCGACTGGTAGACTGGCAGCCATTTTAGTTGTAAACTAGAACGTCACTCAGTAGAGAGCATACCTCCACCAGGTGAACAGTTGACCTTTTGTATCCTAGAGTAGACCAGAAAATCACAATATAGAATCACATTTAATCAAAATCATCAGTGCACAACTTTTTGAGATATCCTGCTATATATCGTTTTAGGCCCCAGCCTGGTATTGGCTTAGCGGTTAGGGTGCAGGCTTGGGATCCTAGGATCATGGGTTCGAATCCCGGTCGATTGCTGAATTAACGCCAGGGGGGTTGACTCAGCCTGTCATCCTTCCGAGGTCGGCAAATTGAGTACCAGTTCACTGGTAATTCCCTGTGTGTCACAAGAGGCGACTAACAGTTTGGCGGCAGTAAGGGCATCCGGCTGTAAAACATTGCTTCAAAAAGGGGACCACGGTGCCCGAAAAAGGCCAACCCCTGCTCTGTGGGGAAAAATGGCCTCTAAAGGTGGTTCTATATCGTTTTAGGCCCTATCTCCCAATGGTGAAGAATCACTTAAAAAATTATACTAGCTGGATCCGGATCTTCACCAAAATTGAATCGATTCTTCCTTGTCACACACACAACCTGCCCAACAAGTTTCGTCTAAATCCATCTATAACTTTTTGAGATATCCTGCTATATGTTGGTTTTAGCACTATCTTTCAATGGTGAAGAATCACTTAAAAAAATTAAACAATTATCATATCCGAATTCATATTCGGATCTTCACCAAAATTGAATCGATTCTTTCTTGTCACACACACAACCTGCCCAACAAGTTTCGTCCAAATCCATCCACAACTTTTTGAGATATCCTGCTATGTATCGTTTTTGGCCCGATCTCGCAATGGTGAAGAATCACTTAGAAATTAAATAATTATCATATCCGAATTCATATTCAGATCTTCACCAAAATTGAATCGATTGTTCCTTGTCAGACACACAACCACCAAGTTTCGTCCAAATCCATCCACAACTTTTTGAGATATCCTGCTATGTATCGTTTTTGGCCCAATCTCCCAATGGTGAAGAATCACTTAGAAATTAAATAATTATCATATCCGAATTCATATTCAGATCTTCACCAAAATTGAATCGATTGTTCCTTGTCAGACACACAACCACCAAGTTTCGTCCAAATCCATCCATAACTTTTTGAGATATCCCGCTATGTATCGTTTTTGGCCCGATCTCCCAATGGTGAAGAATCACTTAAAAAATTAAATAATTATCATATCCGAATTCATCTTCGGATCTTCACCAAAATTGAATCGATTCTTTCGTGTCACACACACAAACCTGCCCAACAAGTTTCGTCCAAATCCATCCATAACTTTTTGAGATATCCCGCTATGTATCGTTTTTGGCCCTATCTCCCAATGGTGAAGAATCACTTTAAAAATTCCAGTAGCCGGATCCGAATCCGGATCTTCACCAAAATCGAAGCATTTCGTCCTTGTCATATTATACACTACGTCTCTGTTCGTCCGAATCGAAATTTCGAAATTCCATCCGAATCCATCCACAACTTTTTGATATCTTGTTCACAAACAAACAAACAGACAGACAGGGGTGAAACCATAATCTCTATCCACCTTTGGTGGCGGGAGTAAAAAAAACCCCAATATTGACCATGTCCTCAACCATTTTTTGAACATGCATTTACCGATCTTGTTCAAACTTGGCACACATAAAATAAATCAGGGCTTATATATGCACATCATTTATTTTCGAGATCAGATCCAAGATGGCCAACTGGCGGCCATTTTGTTACTTAAACATGTCCCCAACCATTTCTCGACATGCATGGACCGATTTTGTTCAAACTTGGCACAAAGACAATACAATACATGAGAGTATACATATGCAGAAGATTTTGTTTTGTAATCCGAACAAAGATGGCCGACTGACGGCCTTTAATTGCGTACAGCAAAATTACTAAAACCATGGGGGCTGTGACATTTTATGCTTTTTTCTTCTTCTTTGGTGTACCGTGCAGTCCAAAAAATAAAGGGATAGCAACAAAAAAGAATCGAAGTCGGCAAGAAAGCAATAGGAACAACAGTAAAATGACCTAAAAATCCAATGAAGTGAGCAAGTGGTGAGAAAAGCAGCTGTACGTCGCAAATGATGCTCCAAGCTGCTAAGGATTTTCCAAGATGGAAAAAGCAAATAAAATATCTGAATTCCTCCGGATATTTTGCAGTCGAGTCTAAAGGAACATAATATACTGAAAATAATATCTGAAATTGTAAAATCAAGGCAGAAAAGATTGAGATGGAAGGCCTGTCATCATGCATATTCCCACTGGGAGCAGTGCCACACGGTACATATAAAGAATTTGCAGCACCCTCCTCTGCGCAACCCCCGTGGGGTTGGGGGACAAGTAGTCACAACCTTTGTTTTGAGGTATGATGGGTCCTTAGTCCCCCTGGTATGTTTATTTGAGATTGAATAATTAACCAAATGCATCGGTCAAAGACGGACACCAAATTGCAAATTTTAGTTTAATAATAATAATGATGATGATAATAATGATGATGTAACTAGACAAGCCCTGAAGTGCCAGTCCGCACACGATGTTGAGTGGTTGCGGCCTGAATACAAGTAGTTGCAGTCGTGGCCAAAAAAATTGGCACCCTTGCACTTTTTTCAAATAATGCACCATTTCTTCCAGAAAATTGTTGAAATTAAATATTTTGGTATCCACATGTGTATTTCTTTGGTTTACAGTGGAACAAAACAAAGAAAGGCTCACGCAATTCCTAAATCTTAGCTTATTCCACACATAAATCCTAAAATGGCCCAGACAATATTATTGGCACCTTTTAGAAGTTGTAAGAAATAATTACATTTCAAGCAGGTGATTCTCCTTTACTCTGGAATTGAACTCACCTACGGTGAGTTGCAGGTGCCTGCAATATAAAAATCACTCATTCAACCAGTTTGAATGGAGAAAAGGAGTCAGTCTGCTGTTTTTTTGTCACTGTCTGTACCACAATGAGCATAGAGAAAAGAAAAAACCAGAGAATTGTCTGAGGAGGTCAGACACAAGATTGTAGCCAAGCATGGACAATCTCAAGGCTGCTAGTCCATCTCCAGAGACCTTGATGTTCCTGTGTCCACCGTACACAATGTTATCAGGAAGTTTAACGCCCATGGCACTGTATCCAACCTCCCTGGACGTGGCCGCAAGAGAAAACTTGATCGAAGATTGCAGCAAAGGATTGGTGGAGAAAGCACCTCAATCAACTTCCAAACAGATTCAAGCCGACCTTCAGATACAAGGTACGACAGTTTCATCCGTCGCCAACTCAATGAAAGGGGTTCTGTGGCAGGAGACACAGGAGGACCCCACTGCTGAGAAAGCCCGACTGGAGTTTGCCAAAACACACCTGAACAAGCCAAAATCCTTCTGGGAGAATGTTCGTGGACAGATGAGACCAAATTAGAGCTTTTTTTGTGAAGCCCATCATCTCTATGTTTGCAGAAAACAAAATGAAGCCTTCAAAGAAAAGAACACCTTCCCTACAGTCAAACATGGAGAAGGTTCAGTGATGTTTTGGTGTTGCTGTGCTGCCTCTGGCACTGGATGGCTTGAATGTGTGCATGGCATCATGAAATCAGGAGATTATCCAGGCATTTTGGAGCGCAATGTTCAACCCAGCGTCAGAAAGCTGGGTCTCTGTAGAACGTCATGGGTCTTGCAGCAGGACAATGACCCCAAACACACTTCAAAAAGCACCCAGGAATGGTTTAAGACCAAACGCTGGACTGTACTGAAGTGTCCAGCAATGAGTCCAGATCTAAATCCCATTGAACACCTGTTGGGTGATCTGAAAGCAGCAGTTGGGAGAGGGCACCCTTCAAATCTGGGAGACCTGGAGCAGTTTACACAAGAAGAGTGGGCCAAACTGCCAGTAGAGAGGTGTAGAAGCTCATTCATGGCTAAAGGAAGTGCTTGATTGCAGTTATTTTGTCCAAAGGCTGTGCTACCAAATATTAAGTCCTGAGTGTCAATAATTTTGTCAATGGCATTTATTTTTACCTCCGCCACCAAAGGTGGATGGAGGTTATGTTTTCACCCGTCTGTTTGTCTGTCCGTTTGTGAACAAAATATCTCAAAAAGTTGTGGACAGATTCAGACGAAATTTGGCAGAGATGTAGCGTATGTGACAAGAACGAAATGTTCTGAATGTTCGAACGGTTAAAAATGATCCGAAGATGATTTTGGTGAAGATCCGGATTCGGATCCAGCTAGTAGGATTTTTAAAGTGATTCTTCACCATTGGGAGATGGGGCCAAAAACGATGCACAGCAGGACATCTCAAAAAGGTATGGATGGATTTGGACGAAACCTGTTGGACAGGTTCTGTGTGTGACAAGGAAAAATCAATTAAATTTTGGTGAGGATCCGGATCAAGATCCAGCTAGTATAATTTTTTAAGCGATTCTTCACCATTGAGTGATATGGCCAACTAGGTTGAGGTATGCTCTCCACTGAGTGCCGATCTAGTTATTTTCTGATTTAAAAGGATATATTAAGTTCTGAATCAAAAACAAAGGTTCTGTAATATTAACAGTGAAATAAAGAATTGTGGAGACCAAATACCGTTGTCAATTTCAGCTTATTTTTAGAGAAAATTGTTAGTTATTTGAAAAAAGTGCAAGGGTGCCAATATTTTTTGCCACGACTGTATGTCTGGGCCATACGACATTGATTTCAACGATGTTCTCAAATAGCAAACTATTCATTAATATTCCACTCGCCAAGTAATTAATCGCACGTTCAAACTTTTCATAAAATGTGTTAAATCAATTGCAAGGAAAACTGCTTCATAATATTTTGTGAGTGAGCACATTTTTTGTTTTTCAATCAAAAAAGTGCAGGGAAACAGGGGCATGTTTCCCCCTCCAAAAAGTGGGGGTGGGGGCAAGATGTCCTCCCTCTCTTGTTACCCACCAGTTGACACCCAAGGATCTGGTAGAAAGTTAATTGGGAAAATTGTGTGACATTTGCTGGAAACTATGTAGAAAAGACTTAACATCTGTGCTGAAGTTCGCTCAAAAGCAAGACCTGTCTTTATGGTTGGGGGAAAGCTTTTTCAATCCCTCATATCCAGCACTGGAGTTTCAACTGTGTTTTAAGTGTGCACTCATAACAATATGATGCATTCATATGTCAAGGCTAATCTTCTTCCTCGTTTATCTCTGTGGCATGTGCACAGGATGAGCTGAAGCGACTTTACGCCCAGCTGGAATTCTACAAAGGACAAAAGATGCTGATCAATAATCCTCACCTGCAGAAGAAAAGAAGCTTAAAGAAGGGACTTGGGAGGTCCATCATGCGACGGATCACCGAGCTGCCGGACAACGTGACCCGTCGTGATGACCGGGAACGCTGCGACTCGCGAGGAAGCAGTGCTGCTGGCACACCACACACTCCTTGCTCTTCTAAGCGCTCGTCAACTGATCCCAGACCACGAGATGAGCATTTTCAACAACTGCAGCAAAGCCAAGCAAATCACAGGCCCTTTATATTGCCAAAGTCATACAGTAGTTATGATCATTTGCTTGAACAGCCAGAGCTTGGTCCAGCTTCTGAAAGATCAGAGGAAAACGCTGTGGCAGCTGAAATACCCCAGGTACCAGGAGAGGCTGTGACACCGAGGCCTTCAAGCTTAGACAAAGCAGAGGCCGATTCTCTTGACTCGGTGCCACTTGTTTGCCGATCGGCGAGCGCCCACAACTTGTCTGCAGCAAACAAGCGACCGGCCCAGCACCATGCACGGCCCTCATTGCTACAAAAATCTTTAAGTCTAATCAGTGGAACACGCGAACGCACTTTGGCACATGGAAATAAGGCTTGCAGTATGGAGGATGGTCACGATGAAATGGCATGGAAAGATACTGTCTCAGGAGATTCCGTGAGTTGCGGAAAAATGAAAAGTCTGGCTGAGCATCGTATTCTAACAGAAAACACCGTGTGTGCTAAGGACTCAAGCTTGAGAATGCGACCGGGTGAAGTGACCTGGAATCAGCAACACAAAAAACATGGTTCCTCTGAAGAAAAGCACAGTTGTGTGACTTTTGCGGATGCCTCACAAGCAAATAATGATGAATATGATCGAGAAGAAGTCTGTCCTTGGGAATTTCAAGACCTACCCTCGACCACACAGCATGCTTCTGGAGAAGGTCAGAAGCCGCAAAAGCACGTGTCCATTGCACCAGATTCCATCAAGGAGAACGACGAACATGATGGTCCGCTGCATGTTGGCCAAAGCAAAACCACAAACAAGCAGCGGAATCTATCTGATCCTAATCGAGAAGTTGAGGAAGCAGAAGCACTGCCGGGAAGCCTTTCATCGGTGTTTGAAGAAATGCAAGAATCAGAGGATCCAATGAACACCCAGCTCATTTCACCCACCATGGAGCCGAAAGCCCTAAGCAAAACAGATGTATGTCCGTGGGAGATTCAGGACGTCCCAGAAAGCACAACGGATGACAGGGGACAGGCGGCCTGCACCGAAACCGCTGATATAAAAGGACAGAAAGCCAATTTGGCTGATATCTGCCCATGGGAGATGGAAGATGAAATTCCATGTTCTTCAAGGTCCAACTCTCCAGGGGAGCTTAAGATATCAGAAAAGCTTGCATCAGAAAAAATGACCAATGGCTCGCATACAAAGCCAAAGCAACAAGCCAAAGGATTCGGGTTTAACTTTAAAAACCTCGTCAATATTGGAAGGAAAAAAGCGGATCATGGACAGAAGGGGTCCACAAATGACAAAGCTGTGCTCCCTCTGACACAAACACAAAAGCAAGTAAATGTGCCCAAGGAGGCCAAAGAGTGAAGATGCACATTGGCAAAGAAGCCAGCTGAACTCTTGTTTTTCTTTTTGGGTGGTTGGGAGAGGGGGGTAAACTGGATTTCCTGTCATCCCTGAAATATGGGAATGCAGCTCATTTTGTACTTTTTCCCTTTAATACCAGAACCCACCGAATCGTAACTGTGAACAGATTTTCGAAGAATTTCCACAGAGGTGAAAGTGCAGCATGTAAGGGCCTCCTGCTTTGGTGTTGTGATCGATACTTCCCGTTCCATATTATATCCATCTTATATCCATTACAGAGCACACTGCAATCCCATTACTTCTGTTGCAAAGGTCTGCCTTGGGGTCCTGCCTTTCAAGCGAAACGATTTGCTATTTTGCTGTGGGTTGCAAGTCGTGAAAGTAGGTACGAATCGGATTACTGCCCTAACCGTGCATACATCACCGACCCGACTGCTGCTTTCGAACAATATTATTACAAATTGTGAGTTACCGCTTGTTATTCATTTGTTTTGCGGCGAATACTCTCCCTCTGTTCAGAGGGCAAATGAAGGAAAAAAAGAAAGAAAGAAAATGAAGTAACTTTTACAAACATTCAATAACTCTCCCAATTTCTGAAAGAAAAATACTTGCGTCAGGTTGAATAAGACCAATTATAATTACACAAGCAGGGGCTTCCCGGCTGGGTGAGCTTTTCCAGACGGTGTGTTAAAGCTATGGAGTTATCAGCCTCATGGTGGTTACCTCTTGTCAGCATGCCGGCAGCAGCACTGCCCGACCCCACATCCCAATACACACTTTATAGCAGCCTTTGGTGGCCTCAAAACGGATGTCAAGGCCAATGTGTGGTACCGTAAAACCTTGCCCAGATTCTGAAGTACCGAGCCCCAAGCATAGGGGCCTCTAGGTGCTGCGGTTCAGCCGTGAAAGAATAACGTACAATCACTTGAAAATATTTACAAGATAGTAATAACTATAATTACATAGGAGAGCAATTCCAGCTGCTGGACAGAACTCTCTGCTTTGAACTGACAGCCTCCTTGCCAGTCATGACCCATTCCGAAATTGGCCTGGAAACCTTGGGATTGGCAGAGTAAAACAAAAATCCTGGAAATAGAGGGATATCTGTTTTATTATTATTTGCTGGTCTTTTTGTAGGTGTAATCATTTTAAACAACTGTGGCTTTATGGACAGTACATGCTGTGCCCCTATCAATACATATTACCGATGTAAATGTGCAATATGTTTGTGATATTGTGGAGATAAAGTGTTTTGCACAACCCTTAATTTCTTGTTTTAATTTGTGACACCAAGTTTGGGGCTTGCCTGGGGAGCCTGATGACCTGTTGAACTCGATTTTGTACAAGACATCTTCAAAACTGAAACTTCTTTTGCAGAGTAATGTGGTAGTGGTGATTGAGACCTATGCTGTGGAATGAGCAATGGAGTGCTGACGATAAGTCATGCATGTTTCCGTAGATAGGAACCAATCCCAGACAGGTTGCCACTGTGTCACGAAGTTTGGAAAAATGCCAGCTAACTATATGATTGTAACCCACACCAGCGATGGAAACGCAAAAAGGCTTTTTACCACTGGGCTGGTGGGATGGCCTTGAGGTACGCACACGCCTCGATGCCGTCACACCTGGGTTTGAATGTCAACCAAGCTATAAACTGTCATCCTGGTGTTTCGTAGGCAAGATGATACATCAATGTGTGTCCCGTCTGTTGGCATTAGTTGGTGGATGTTAAAGATCCCACGTTGTCCTTGAAATGTATATGAGCTATCACCGACACCCTGAACAAATTACAAATTCCTGCCTTGACTTCCTGAGCCGCAGTAGTGACCCCTCTTGACTTCTTGTGTCAGAGTAGTGACCCATCCTGAATTCCAGTGTCGGAGCGGTGCCACGTTCTGACTTCCTGTGTCGGAGCGGCGACCCGTCCTGACTTCCTGTGTCGGAGCGGCGACCCGTCCTGACTTCCTGTGTCGGAGCGGCGACCCGTCCTGACTTCCTGTGTCGGAGCGGCGACCCGTCCTGACTTCCTGTGTCGGAGCGGCGACCCGTCCTGACTTCCTGTGTCGGAGCGGCGACCCGTCCTGACTTCCTGTGTCGGAGCGGCGACCCGTCCTGACTTCCTGTGTCGGAGCGGCGACCCGTCCTGACTTCCTGTGTCGGAGCGGCGACCCGTCCTGACTTCCTGTGTCGGAGCGGCGACCCGTCCTGACTTCCTGTGTCGGAGCGGCGACCCGTCCTGACTTCCTGCGTCGGAGCGGCGACCCGTCCTGACTTCCTGCGTCGGAGCGGCGACCCGTCCTGACTTCCTGCGTCGGAGCGGCGACCCGTCCTGACTTCCTGCGTCGGAGCGGCGACCCGTCCTGACTTCTTGCGTCGGAGCGGCGACCCGTCCTGACTTCCTGTGTCGGAGCGGCGACCCGTCCTGACTTCCTGTGTCGGAGCGGCGACCCGTCCTGATTTCCTGTGTCGGAGCGGCGACCCGTCCTGACTTCTTGTGTCGGAGCGGCGACCCGTCCTGACCTCCTGTGTCGGAGCGGCGACCCGTCCTGACTTCCTGTGTCGGAGCGGCGACCCGTCCTGACTTCCTGTGTCGGAGCGGCGACCCGTCCTGACTTCCTGTGTCGGAGCGGCGACCCGTCCTGACTTCCTGTGTCGGAGCGGTGACCCGTCCTGACTTCCTGTGTCGGAGCGGCGACCCGTCCTGACTTCCTGTGTCGGAGCGGCGACCCGTCCTGACTTCGTGTCGGAGCGGCGACCCGTCCTGACTTCCTGTGTCGGAGCGGCGACCCGTCCTGACTTCCTGTGTCGGAGCGGCGACCCGTCCTGACTTCCTGTGTCGGAGCGGCGACCCGTCCTGACTTCCTGCGTCGGAGCGGCGACCCGTCCTGACTTCCTGTGTCGGAGCGGCGACCCGTCCTGACTTCCTGTGGCGGAGCGGCGACCCGTCCAGGATTATAACCCGAGACAAGAAACTGCTTCTGCAATTTAACAGATACTCTGCTTTGAGCACGGTTCATGATACTTTAACCACTCGACCACCTAGCTGCTCAGAGCAATGTGGAATAATATAAACCTTGAGATAAAGAAAATTTGTAGTTTCATTGCTCCTTGGTCAGTATGACTTCCTAAGCACAGGATAATCAATCCAGAAGATGATGCAAGTGGATGAAACAGCGATGTTATTACCTCCTCCGTTGCAAGGCAACTGCTACATTTTGCTCACTATTATAATTACAGCACAGAGGCAGAATGTTTATGGACTTTGCTCCCTGAAAGTAAATTTCAAGGGAAGGCCAAATGACCTGAACATGCTGCCGGCAAAGCAATCTTTCTACTTCAAAGAGGGCACTTGTGCATATATGAGATATTTTCTTCAAATGGGTATATAGTTTAACACCTTTCCAAATGAGGTCAATAGGCAGTTTAACACTTTTTCCAAAGGAGTTGTAACCCATTCAAGGTAAAACACACAAGTGATTAGCAAATTGGCTTTTTAACTGTGACTTTATTTGAAGGTTGTGTAGGACAAAGCATAAAGTAATTGAAGAAACTCTCAGTTCTGCGGTGTTCCATAACCAATCAGCTTGCTGTCGCTAGCCAAGCCAACCGTTCCTTAATAGTTTAGTTGGAGTGCTTGATAGAGTGCTTTAGCCACTCAGCGAGTGCTTTACAAGTCGATTGGTAATGAAACATCCCTGGTACATTTATATATCCAAGCTGTCTATACAGAACACCCCTTACCCCTCCACCACCCCCCCCCCCCCCCAAAAAAAATCTAACACGATATTATCTTATTAATTAATAAGGAAAAGGTAGGTGGTATGTTAAAACATCAACTTGCCAACGAAGCTATTACAATGAAACTATTTATCTGCATTATTCTTCAGTAATTCTACAACTAATCGTCCTTTATATAGTTACCTCCATGAAGGTTTCACCCGTCTGTCTGTCTGTGAACAGGATATCCCAAAGGATTATGGACGGATTCCGACAAAACTAGGTGGGTGAGTTGGGTAGGTGACGAGAACAAGCCGGTTCGATTTTGGTTCAGGTCCAGATGCAGATCAGGTCTATCAATGGATACAAAATGTAAACTGTTCAGCCTGGCGGAGGTTTGCGTTCTACCAAGTGCCGCTCTAGTTGTTTTGTTTTAGTTCAAGACATTCCAAAACCGCTTTACAGAACGAGTTTAAAACTGGTGTTTGAACTTGGGGTGTGCTCATGGAGGTTTTAGACTATAGAGCATAAAATAATTAATCCCCATAACAACAGGTTGTTTTCTTGCATGTGTGTATATATACACACACACACACACACACACACACACACACACACACACACACACACACACACACACACACACACACACACACACACACTAGCGTGGATCGGCTCACTACACTCACCTCACCACAGGTTGCTGCAGAGGTGCGGGCTTGGGGCTTGTTTTAACTGAGGATAATGACCTGACTGCGTGAGTTTGTGTTGTCATGATTTACACCAATCATAATACAAACATTTTTGTGTTCAAATTTATGTGTGTTATATTACTTATTTGCCAGTCACGTGATATTACTTATTTGGGTGTGTGTCCACCCTCAGGAGAGCCAGGAAACAATATCTCTCCGTTCTCAAGACCGAACTCTCTTATCTGTCTCCCTCTTCCAAATCCTGGTGGCGTCTGGTCAAATCCGTTTCTGGTGTTTGTTCCCCCTCCATCCCCTCCCTTACCTCAAACGGCTACACAGCTGACTCCGCACGTGAAAAAGCTGAATGCCTCAACTCTGTGTTTGCCTCTAAATCTTGTGTCCCAAACCCATCCCTCTCTGTACCCACCATACCCAGTCGTACCCTGCTGCTCCTGGACTCCGTGTCCTTTCCTCCTGACAAGGTGGAAAAGTTTCTGTCAACCCTCGACTCTGATTCTGCAACTGGACCCGACGGCATCAGCCCACGGGTCCTAAAATCCTGCTCTGCTGCTCTATCTCACCCTCTCTCTGTTCTCTTCACCCTCTCTTTTGCTCAAGGTCAACTGCCATCTGCTTGGAAATCAGCCAACATCACCGCTTTGCACAAAAAAGGTGCAAAAACAGATCCTAGCAACTACAGACCAATCAGCCTTCTCCCAATTATCAGCAAAGTCATGGAATCCATCATTGCTTCTGATATGAAATCTTTCCTCTTCTCCAATGGCTTGATCTCTGATCATCAATTTGGTTTCAGACCAGGTCACTCTACTCTGGACATGCTGCTTCTGCTGTCTCAACAATGGATGGAGGTCCTCAATGCCAAACAGGAAATTAGAGCTGTCTCCCTCGACATATCACGTGCCTTCGACACGGTCTGGCACCCCGCTCTGCTCACCAAACTCTCCTCCTTTGGTATCCATGGAAATCTCCACGCATGGCTGGCGGACTTCCTCTCTAGTCGTCGTCAACGTGTGGCCCTGAATGGGTTTCTCTCATCTCCTCTTCCTGTTCAGGCTGGAGTTCCCCAAGGCAGTGTTCTGGGCCCCGTGCTTTTTCTGGTCTTCATCAATGATCTCTCTGACTCTCTCGAAAATCCTCTCTATCTCTTTGCTGATGACTCCACTCTCTGCCGCTCCATACCTCTTCCCTCAGATCGGCAGTCTGCTGCCTCCTCACTCTCTGAAGACCTGGACAAAATCACAGACTGGTCAAACAAGTGGAACATGTCTTTCAATCCTGACAAATCTCACACTCTTACTATGTCTCTCCGAAAAGATCGACTGGACAACCCTCCCATCTACTTTCTCAACAATCCTCTCCAAGAAGTTCTGTCGCTCAAGATTTTGGGTCTCACTATCTGCCATGATCTTTCTTGGGAAAACCACATTTCCAAGCTGGCCTCCAAAGCCAGTCGCCGACTGGGCATCCTCCGTCGTGCGAAGTCCTTCCTCGGCACACCTGAGCTCCTCACCACATACAAGGCTTTCATCCGCAGCTCAATGGAATACTGTTCTCCCCTATGGGCCGGTGCTCCTGCCTCACACCTAGCTCGGCTTCACGCTGTTGAAACCAAAGCTTTCAGAATTATTGGAATCTCCCGCGATGAAGCTATCTCTGAGGGCCTTTCACTCACTCACCGCAGGCAGGTAGGTGGTCTTTCTGTCTTCTACCGACTCCTCTCCGGCCTTGCACCCCCAGCTCTCTCTGTGCTCTGTCCCCCAAATATTCCTACAGGTCGCACAAGATCTGCCAGCAACCCTCTGATGGTTAAACTGCCGAAATCTCGGCTCTCCGCTCACCTTCACTCTTTCATTCCTCTTTTCTCCCGCCTCTGGAACAAACTCCCTCACTCCCTTCAATCCCACTCCTCCCTCCAGGTCTTTAAAACAGCTGTTCACCACCATCTCTTATCTTCCCCCATCCAAAACCTTGATCTTTTCTACCCCCGCTAATTCACCCCAGATCCACCTTGTTTGAAATTCCAACTTCTTTCCTGGAAGTCCTGGCAGTGTCCATATGTTTTATACCTCTCCCACTGCCCCCTTCCCACGCCCCCCCCCCCCCCAAAGCCCTCGCCCTCTCTCAGATCTCTCGATGTCTCCATGTCTCTCGGTCCCTGCTCTCAAATGTTGTGTTTGTGTCCTTCCCCCTCTCTCCCCATCTTGTCTACCGCTCCCTATGTTATATGTTTTATGTGTCGGTTTGTCTTTCTGTGTGTTCATGTGATTAATGTTCGCTCTTTCACGAGCCTCGATATTGTATACAAAAAAAAAAAACAAAAAAAAAAAAAAATTTGTGATATATGAGTGATATTACTTCTTTGTAATCTAAAAAGGTCCAAGTGGTCTGAAGCTCTTAATGGTCAAGGGTCCAAGTTGTCTAATGGGTCTTAAGGGTGCAAGGGGTGTAAATGATATTAAGGTTTAAAGGGTCGAAAGAGACTTAATGGGGTGTAAAGGACTGGAGGTTCTAGGGGTCTATGGGGTATCAAAAGTCAAAAGAGTGAAGGTATCTAATGATGTCAAAGTATTGAAAGGGACTGAAAGGTAAAAGGGGTCTTAAGGGCCTTCGGAGTATTAAATAGATTTGGCACATGGAAATAAGGCCTGCAGTATGGAAGATGGCCACGATGAAATGGCATGGAAAGAAAGGGACGCGGTAGATTAAAGTTAAAATAGCGACAGACGGATCGTACCGAGACGGGATGATTAGAGGGAGGGGCAGGGGCGCAGAGAGGAATGGGGTCGGGAGGTCTGCGGAGTAACTACCTGGGGCCGGACCGAATAGGGACCCGTAATTATTATTCAATGTTTTGTTTCATATAATAATGGTGACGATAAAACACCAGTGACAACTTTATTTAGTGTCTCCCACCAAGGCGCACAGCGCACAAACACCTATAGTCTTCTTGCAATATACAGACTATTTTTTTTTGAGCAAGTAATGCTCAAACCCAACCCACCCTGAAGCTGGGTAATCTACAAGGTGGAACAGAATTTGCAATATTGGGTCACTGAATTGGTTCACCAATCAAAACCTGGAAGCATATTGTTTATTTGGATTTTGCACAATTGTGCTACGCACGTCATCTTTCTTGTTACTTGCGAAATCGAAGAGCAAGTATGTTGGTTAGTCTAGTCTGTTATTCCGTTTGTCTGTCGATTGCCTACAGGCCACATTTTGACTCCGATCTTCACGAAACCTCACCACGTGGAAGAGGTAGTGACAGGCTGGAAGCCTATTGTTTTTGAAGTCAAAGGTCAAGGTCACATAAATCGTCAATTTTAAACCAATTCACATGATACCTCTGTATATAGTCGGTAAAACTACAAACATGGGTGTAAACAACAACCCCTGTGAGTATGTCTATTAATTACGTACTGTTTGAACATGAGTACGTCTGTGAATTACTTATTGGAACTTGACGTCTTAATTATGGACTATTGGAATATACCTTTTAGACATGAAGATCTTTTAGACCTTTGGATCTTTTAAGACCCTTTATACCTTTACAACTTTGAGACCCTCGATAACTCTTGGCACACATGACGCAATAAGATAAATTGGTGATGAAATGCAGTGCAATATACTTATTGAATACATTTCACTAAATATGCGTTTGAGTGCATTAAGGAAGTTTAATTACACTTTTAATTAACATAATTGAACCAGCAAAACGGTTTAGATTGAATATGTTTTAACCATCATGTCCCATTCACCTCTTGTTCGTCTCCTGCAAAATTCCAAACTGAGGGGGGCCTATGTACTCAATTTCAAGTTCGTGTGCAGTTCATGTTAATTTTGGGCAACCACGATAAATGTATTCTACTGGGTCCTACGAATCGGAAAAATGATGTCGCCATTTTTTTCTATTGACCTTTAGTGACCTTGACTCAAGGTCAAAGTTCAAACGTCATTACAGTGACCATACTTCATCCAAAGTATATCAACCTGGGTACCAAAATGTGGTAAATTTCACAAGGAACATTGGTTATGACATTTGTTTCGTCATTTGACCTTTCGTTTTTTTGCAATATGCAAATGAGCTAATTAGAGACAAAAAAATGCATAATTAGCATACCCTATTAAACATATATCCCGGTTATACATATAATGGCGAGTACATCCTGTCTCCAGAAAATGTTGTTAGTAACAAGAGTTACGCCTAGGTCCCCCGTCGGGGAAGTGATGCGAGTTGACAAACTGGAACATGCAGAAAACATGCTATATGATATGATATTACGCTCACAAGGGTCAGACATACATGGAGGCGGCCATCTTGGATTTTGACGTGGCGACCCAATTTTCAATAGCGTTCTTCCTTATGCCGAGACACACCCACACACCAGAAGGTACTTCGCTTATTTTTCAAGATATTTCGCTCACAAGGTTCAGACATATATATGGTGGCGGCCATCCTGGATTTTGACGTGGCGACCCACTTTACAATAGCGGTCTTCCTTATGCCGAGATACACCCACACACCAAATTAGAAGTTGGTACTTCGCTTATCTTTCAAGATATTCTTCTCACAAGATGCAGACATACATGGCGGTGGCCATCTTGGATTTTGACGTGGCGACCCAATTTTAAACAGCGTTCTTCCATGTGCCTAGATACACCCACACACCAGATTAGAAGTTGGTACTTCGCTTATTTTTCGAGATATTTCTCTCACAAGGTTCAGACATATATATGGTGGCGGCCATCTTGGATTTTGACATGGCGACCCAATTTTCAATAGCGTTCTTCCTTATGGCGAGATACACCCACACACCAAATTAGAAGTTGGTACTTCGCTTATTTTTCAAGATATTCATCTCACAAGGTTCGGACATACATGGCGGCGGCCATCTTGGATTTTGACATGGCGACCCAATTTTCAATAGCGTTCTTCCTTATGCCTAGATACACCAGATTAGAAGTTGGTACATCGCTTATTTTTCAAGATATTTCGCTCACAAGGTTCAGATATATATATGGTGGCGGCCATCTTGGATTTTGACGTGGCGACCCAATTTTCAATAGCCTTCTTCCTTATGGCGAGATACACCCACACACCAAATTAGAAGTTGGTACTTCGCTTATTTTTCAAGATATTCATCTCACAAGGTTCAGACATACATGGCGGTGGCCATCTTGGATTTTGACGTGGCGATCCAATAGATACACCCACACCAGAATTAGACGTTGGTACTTCGCTTATTGTTCGAGATATTTCGCCCACAAGTTTCAGGAATATATATGGTGGCGGCCATCTTGGATTTTGATGTGGCACCACAATTTTCAATAGCGTTCGTCCTTATGCCGAGATACACCCACACGCCAGATTAGACGTTAGTACTTCGCTTATTTTTCAAGATATTCATCTCACAAGGTTCAGACATACATGGCGGCGGCCATCTTGGATTTTGACGTGGCGACCCAATTTTCAATAGAGTTCTTCCTTATGCCTAGATATACCCACACACCAGATTAGAAGTTGGTACTTCGCTTATTTTTCAAGATATGCAGGTTACAAGGTTCAGACATACATGGCGGCGGCCATCTTGGATTTTGACGTGGCGACCCGATTTTAAACAGCGTTCTTCCTTGTGCCTATATACACCCACACACCAGATTAGACGTCGGTACTTCGCTTATTTTTCGAGATATTTCGCTCACAAGTTTCAGACATATATATGGTGGCGGCCATCTTGGACTTTTACATGGCGACCCAATTTTCAATAGCGTTTGTCCTTATGCCGAGATACACCCACACACCAAATTAGAAGTTGGTACTTCGCTTATTTTTCAAGATATTCATCTCACAAGGTTCAGACATACATGGCGGTGGCCATCTTGGATTTTGACGTGGCGACCCAATTTTCAATAGCGTTCTTCCTTATGCCGAGACACACCCACACACCAGAAGGTACTTCGCTTATTTTTCAAGATATTTCGCTCACAAGGTTCAGACATATATATGGTGGCGGCCATCCTGGATTTTGACGTGGCGACCCACTTTACAATAGCGGTCTTCCTTATGCCGAGATACACCCACACACCAAATTAGAAGTTGGTACTTCGCTTATCTTTCAAGATATTCTTCTCACAAGATGCAGACATACATGGCGGTGGCCATCTTGGATTTTGACGTGGCGACCCAATTTTAAACAGCGTTCTTCCATGTGCCTAGATACACCCACACACCAGATTAGAAGTTGGTACTTCGCTTATTTTTCGAGATATTTATCTCACAAGGTTCAGACATATATATGGTGGCGGCCATCTTTGATTTTGACATGGCGACCCAATTTTCAATAGCGTTCTTCCTTATGGCGAGATACACCCACACACCAAATTAGAAGTTGGTACTTCGCTTATTTTTCAAGATATTCATCTCACAAGGTTCGGACATACATGGCGGCGGCCATCTTGGATTTTGACATGGCGACCCAATTTTCAATAGCGTTCTTCCTTATGCCTAGATACACCAGATTAGAAGTTGGTACATCGCTTATTTTTCAAGATATTTCGCTCACAAGGTTCAGACATATATATGGTGGCGGCCATCTTGGATTTTGATGTGGCGACCCAATTTTCAATAGCCTTCTTCCTTATGGCGAGATACACCCACACACCAAATTAGAAGTTGGTACTTCGCTTATTTTTCAAGATATTCATCTCACAAGGTTCAGACATACATGGCGGTGGCCATCTTGGATTTTGACGTGGCGATCCAATAGATACACCCACACCAGAATTAGACGTTGGTACTTCGCTTATTGTTCAAGATATTTCGCCCACAAGTTTCAGGAATATATATGGTGGCGGCCATCTTGGATTTTGATGTGGCACCACAATTTTCAATAGCGTTCGTCCTTATGCCGAGATACACCCACACGCCAGATTAGAAGTTGGTACTTCGCTTATTTTTCAAGATATGCAGGTTACAAGGTTCAGACATACATGGCGGCGGCCATCTTGGATTTTGACGTGGCGACCCAATTTTCAATAGAGTTCTTCCTTATGCCTAGATATACCCACACACCAGATTAGAAGTTGGTACTTCGCTTATTTTTCAAGATATGCAGGTTACAAGGTTCAGACATACATGGCGGCGGCCATCTTGGATTTTGACGTGGCGACCCGATTTTAAACAGCGTTCTTCCTTGTGCCTATATACACCCACACACCAGATTAGACGTCGGTACTTCGCTTATTTTTCGAGATATTTCGCTCACAAGTTTCAGACATATATATGGTGGCGGCCATCTTGGACTTTTACATGGCGACCCAATTTTCAATAGCGTTCGTCCTTATGCCGAGATACACCCACACACCAAATTAGAAGTTGGTACTTCGCTTATTTTTCAAGATATTCATCTCACAAGGTTCAGACATACATGGCGGTGGCCATCTTGGATTTTGACGTGGCGACCCAATTTTCAATAGAGTTCTTCCTTATGGCGAGATACACCCACACACCAAATTAGAAGTTGGTACTTCGCTTATTTTTCAAGATATGCAGGTTACAAGGTTCAGACATACATGGCATCAGACATACATGGCGGCGGCCATCTTGGATTTTGACGTGGGTTGCACCCACACACCAAATTCGAATGCGGTCCTTCGCTTACGCACGCACACACGCCCGCACGGACACACGGACGGAGGGGAAAGCCATAGTCCCCCTTTCGCTTCGCTGAGCGACGGGGGACAATTAATCACAAACGTACCCTGCGTCCTATTAGCTGACTAAAAAAACCACCGTTTAGAGGCCATTTTTCCCCGCAAAGCGGGGGTTGGCCTTTTCGGGGACCGTGGTAGTTGTTGTTTTTTTGGTCCCCTTTTTGAAGCAATGTTTTACGGCCGGATGCCCTTCCTGACGCCAACCCTTTTTGCCGCCTTCAACGACAAACAGGGAATTACCAGTGAACTGGTACTCAATTAGCCGACCTCGGAAGGATGACAGGCTGAGTCAACCCCCCTGGCATTAATTCGGCGATCGACCGAGATTCGAACCCAGGATCCTAGGATCCTAAGCCGGCACCCTCGCCGCTAGCCCAACACCAGGGATTCACCAGATGCCCAAGCTGACTGATGTTGTCAATATTCTTGTGACTCTTGTGACCTTGAACCAAGGTCAAAGTTCAAAGAGCATATTTTGGCCACAATTCTGCATTACTATGATTGTGTTCCTATGAGCATCTAATGGTTATTGTTGACACACATTATAAAAAATTTGCACTGAGTAAACTGGAAACATGTTTTTGCTTTTAGATTTTGATCAATTTTGTGTTTTTAGGCAAACAAATTAAATGTTAAAAATAATAACGGCGAAAAACCCAACCATATGAGCAAATGAGCATGATGAATGAATCGTATAAAGAAAAGCATTGGGAACTTGAATCCAAAAATCAATATTCCAGACATCCGACTTATTTTGCTTGCTCGCATCACATGGTTAAAATGACATTTGGCATTTCACCTTGGATCAAGGTAAGTAAAGTCAAGTACATGTCAAAGGTCAGTTAATATCAAGAACATGTTAACAGAAAACAATAAGCAACATATTTTTCCAGTTTAGGATCCAGCAGAACACATTTGAGATGGTAACTAATGATTGGCATTCAATAATAATGCGAAGTGATGGGATTTACATGTATGGTGAAGACTATATGTTAATTATGCATATTTTTTCTCGAATGAGGTCATTTGCTTATTAATTTGCATATTGCAAACATCTGAGAGGGCAAATGACAAAACAAATGTCAATCAATGTTCCTTGTGAAATTTGCCACATTTTGGTACCAAGGTCGATATACTTTGAACGAAGTATGGTCACTGTAATGACGTTTGAACTTTGACCTTGAGTCAAGGTCACTAAAGATCAACAGAAAAAAATGGCGACATCATTTTTCCGATTAGTAGGACCCAGTAGAATACATGTATAGTGGTTGCCCAAAATTAACATGAACTGCACACAAACTTGAAATTGAGTACATAGGCCCCCCCACTAGAGGGTGCCACAACCTTGGAGAGATGCACAGCAGCAAGGCTTACATCGGACGTTTCAACCATGGAGCTACCTTCATCTGGAACTGTGAAGGCATCATGTGGTCTGTTTTCCCAAAGTGGAGGGGATAATATGTGACGTAACAAGCAGATGGTGAGACCAACTTAGTTTATATAATTGTGTGTGAAACGGTGTAATTGGGTATAGGTGTGGGTGGAGTGATTAGCAAGAATTTTTATTTGGAATATATACAGGCAGTCCCCGGGTTACGAACGCCCGACTTACGAACGCCCGACTTACGAACGCCCGTACTTACGAACGCCCGTACTTACGTACCGACCTCCGTAAAGCCTATTATTAAAAGTTTTTTTTTTTTTTTTGTTGTATACAGAATCGAGGCTCGTGAAAGAGCTAACATTTATCACACAGAGAAAAAAAATCAAACAGACACACAAAGTATATAACAAGGGGAGCGGTAGACAAGAGAAATATGAGAAAAGCTCTGTTCAAGCCACCCTTGATGTTTACTTTAAGAAAATTGACCAGCACCAGGTCCATCCTCTCCAGCACCAGGTCCATCCTCTCCAGCACCAGGTCCATCCTCTCCAGCACCAGGTCCATCCTCTCCAACACCAGGCCCATCATCTCGGAGAGATATATCAAGGTATGATCGTTTCAAGGTTTGCAAGACATCAATTGGAACGAGAGTAAGTGTTAACCTTTAATCATTATCTTTTCTTTTCTATCTAAACAGTGTAAGAAATGTTTCTTTCATGTTTTTTTATACCTATAGATGTTTTAGGTAAAATATATACTATATACTAAGACAAACATTTGACTAATTGACACTAGATGTGAACCGAATGCAACTGTTCCAACTTACATACAATTTCGACTTACAGACAGACTTAAAAACGGAACTCGTTCGTAACCCGGGGACTGCCTGTATATATATATATATATATTTAACTATATGTTTATCTCCCAAACCAGCCTTGGTGGCATAATGGTTAGAGTGTCCGCTCAATCTGGGAGGTCAGTGGTTCGAACCCCGGCCCGAGTCATACCAAAGACTAAAAATGGTATGTGCTACTTCCTTGCTTGATACTTAACATTTAAAAGGATAGACAAAGGACAAACAACCATAGGTTGGTAATAATAGCGCAGGCTTTGATGGGCCCAATGGCCTCCTGTGTTGAAGTTACAAAACACGTTACATTTATCCCCACACTTTTTGACAAAAATGGAAGGGTCGGTATTGTAATGTCACTCTATCTCCTAAACGGTTGGGCAGAAATTCACTAAACTTGGTAGTTACGATCAACACATGGAAAATTATGCAGGAATTTTTTTTTTTGGCACCGCCCCCCCCTAGGGTTTGTCAAAAACCGAAAAATGCAACTACAGGCACATTTTAAAATGAAACTTTGTATGTGAAATAAAGATTGGGAGAACCATGAAATACGCAATGATGTTTTGGATTTGGCCCCCAGTCCATGCCCCAGTGGGTGGAGACTTCGAGTCACAGGGGTCAAAACAGAAAGAGAAAAAAAAAAAAAAAAAAAAAAAACTTTGAATGAAAATTTGACATTCGGTCAATCCTAGTGGTACTTTTTACCATCTATCAGCTTTGCTTGAGGTAGGAAGTGTGGGGATTTGTGATGGCGCACTATCGACTTCGCCGTCGTTTTAACTCTGGAATCATTGTGAATGAAGAAACAAATTGGATCTTTGAAAGACTGGGTCACAATGCTATTTTAAACCAAACTATCGAAATGCAAAACATACTCGTAATTCATGACAAGTTACATCATCCCCATCGACATTGGATTTTGCCAAAGTCAACACATTTAGTTCCATTGTGGGAATTAGTATCGGAGGCCAATGAGGAGATTTTTTTTTTGGAAACTTTACTCAAAACTTTACACAAAGTGCTTGGACTTGACACTAGATAGTTTGTTGTTGCTATGGAGATAGTCGTTGTTAAAATTCCATGCTACGTCATTACAACTGATCTTGGAACACCGCGTACCGAGTTGCAAGTTATTCTTTACGCTTAACCGTACGGATATTAATCTTTCAAGACCAGCTTTCTTCAGACCTTTTCTCCCAGCACCGACATAACTACAGCTGACACGGTTTGCATTTTGAAATTCAATTACAACTCGTGGTCATCCGGATGGTAAAGCTCGCTGAGGAGGCGGTAGATGTAGGACAGTGCATTTCCTCCGATGTTGGAGATGAACAGCGTGATGAGCTCTGGAGGAACATAGTCGAACACGGGACAGTGCACGCTCACCTTCGACAATATCTCACCTGCAAGAAACGCCAAGCAATTCTGTTCATAAACCGCAGGGACTTTGTTACTTGTACTTATAATTTTTGTTGTTATAATTATTTTATCATACATTTTTGAGTGATTATTTAATTTTTATTTATCAATTATATTCACGATTATTTAATCGTGAGTGATTATTTAATTATATATATGTTGTTTAGTTTCAAGTCTCACGACCTTTGCTGCACACACCATTAACGTGTAACATATGGTGTAAATCTTGCACTGATCAGCGTGGCTAATTCAAGGTACGTAAGTAAAAATGAACTTTTATTTTGGATCTAAAATAAAATGAAATTCTACCACAAGGTATGTGACGCCAGAACATTTTAAATTATGCAATTTAAACTCGACGTCCATCTTCGTAAGATAATACAGAATACGATATCTTTCTTCAAACTTAAAACTCCGAGCAGTTGAAACGGCAACCATTTCCGGGATAAAGACGTACTTTGGTGACCACACAAAATTTAAGCAAAACAAACGGTTCTTTTTCGAAAAAAAACTAACATGACACTCGTGGCAAAACCTTTTGTGAGCTCACCTTTTGGAAATTTGTTCGTCAGCACTTTTAATGAAACGGTAATCATGTGCATTCGTGTTCGTAAAATTAACATTTTTATGCCTTCGTCCCCGAAGGTGGCCGGAGGTATTACATTTTCGTCCGTCAGTACGGGCTAAACCTCGTTTTTCTCAGCAACCACATGTCCGATTGAGACAAAACTTTCAGGGCAGGAGTGACACACATACAAAATGTTCTTAGGATAATTGTGACGTCATAGGTCACGTGATATGGCAGCCATCTTGGATTAAACACATAATTAAAAAATATATTTATCGGAAACCGCTGAATGGAAAAATTTGAAACTTGGCGCATTGTCAAGTACTCCCAATGGGGAACAAAATCATGATAATTATGACATCATATGTGAAGTGGTATACCAGCCAAAAATGTTTTAATCTAATTCCTTATACTAAAAATCTGAAATTGCATGCACATGATCTATGACCCATTTGTATTGAAATTTATGACATCATAGGTCACATGGTTTGGCAGCCATATTGGATTGAAGGAAAATATTAAATAATTACATCTCTGAAACCACTTACCTTATCGATTTTAAATTTTACAAATATCATCTAACATCATTGCTGCATGTAGTTTGAAAATGATGATGTCGTAGGTCACGTAGTTTGGCAGCCATCTTGGATAGAAAAACGAACCTTATCCGATCAACACAAAACTTCACAAATCTGATCCCTTACCCATACATGTGCAGAATGTACAGTTTTTAAGGTCATATGTCACGTGGTGTGGCAACCATACTGGCTTGAAAGCCAATATTAAAAAAAAAATCCCTTCTCTGAAACCGCTTCACCGATCGATGTGAAACCTGTCAAGGCTGGTGAAAATGTGATACTTCAAAACAGCTGAAGGGATTTAAATCAGACTTGTTTATTTTTAGGACAGTGAGCGAGGGCATCTACCCATTGTGGGACTATGCGGAGGCATATTGGCAGTCGCATTGCTCTAGTTCCTTCTGATGTAGGAACCACCGGGAACCGATCCCCCTTTTCCCCATTGAAATATTGCCCTGACATTCATGGATTTGACTTTTGCAGCATTTTTCAGGAACGCATCCCCAGCGAAAGTTTGGATCCAACAGTATATAATTCAATCGAATTAAAATAGATTTTAAAGGTATAAAAAAAAATTGAAATTTTTTTTTCTTTCGGAAGTTTACCTCCGTTGATGCACCGTCTTTTACACCACCTTGTTTAACACCACATTAGTTATTCGTGCCTGTTGTTTGTATCCTTTATGACATCCTTAAAAACAGCAAGTTTCCTGTTTGGAATGATTTAAAATTTTGTTCGACTGCCAGACAGGCAGACAGTCCAAGTAAATGATCTCACTCCTCTCTGAGCATGTGCGATTGGGATGAGTTCAGAACCAAAGTACTGCTAAACTACAGGATTGTTTTCCGATTCAAGATTCATATTCCGAGGACATCGTGTTCAAATCTATAACATTCAATTGGAATCAAGTTGATCCTTGATCATTTGTAGACAGAAGGACAGACAGACAAAGTCAACCAATTGTTTAACCCCACTCTTCACTTTGCATGCGCAGAGTAACGATACTGAGTGTCAAACAATATTACAGTACATCATACAGCAAACAAATTACCTTCAGAGAAAGGCAAAACTTCCTGAGGAGATACAAACTTGTAGAAAGCATCATCTTCATGTAGAAACTGCAGGAGGGAGGGGGGTGGGGGCGGATGTCATGGAAAGGAGAGGGAAATGTACAATACAGCATGGTTTACCTCAAGGTGGTGTGGATTAGACAAACAGCATTTTGTATTGAACATGGCGATTCGTACCTGTGGTGTGAGCTTGAACATGGCAGCACACACGACGACAGGAGTAGAATGGTGTTTTGCAGCAAGAGCCAAGGTGTGGGCACCGTTAATAGCTTTTAACCCACCATTTGCAAGCACTGTGTGTGTTCCCAGGATCACCTGAAATATAGGTAAAGACATGCAGCTGACGTCACACTTGAAAACACACATATATGGGTAGTCTTCATTATGCTCAAACTAAACATCAGCGGGAGGAATAAAGGGGGGGGGGGGAGGGGGAGTGGATTACTGCATGTACTGCAAAATGTGAGACTTTTCAGCATTTCAGGCCAATAATTTTGCAATCCGACAATTTTATATCGTAAACCAAACTGGAAAATATAATTTAACGTAAATGTATCGATGACATGCCTCCACCCACGGTGAATGCGACCTCACTATTACCTTTGATCTCAATTTAAGGTCACATGAAAAATTCAGGAAAATTTGTACTTGGTATTTGGCAATTAGTTCAGCATAATGAGAGTATATGTGAACTAACTGATGAATATTTACTTCCTGTTTAACCTTTTGAACACAAAAAATGAATCGGTTCATCTTCATATTACAGTACATACGTGTGCCAAGTTTTGTTGAAATTCAGTCAGTGGTCCACATGTTGTGAAACTAGACAGTTGTTAGAACATGATACCCCACGCAATGTTCGAGCATATACTTCAACTTACATAAAATAATGATTGCAAAGATCGTTTAAAAAAAAAAAATCCAGAAGTTTAGCACTATTGAAGCAGTCTTATACACCACCTTATTTAACATCCAAGTGTTGCAAAACTGGAGGTTCTTGGAAGTGTTAAAAAGGTGATTTATGTTATGCAGTGTTCAAGTATATAATTCAATTTAAATAAAATAAAGATTGTAAAGGTTGTAGAAATAAAATAATTCCGTAACTTAACATCATTTTACCGCCATTGACGCAGCATCTATTACACCACCCCATCTAACACATTACATTAGTTCATCATGCCTGTTTGTGTCTTTCCTAGCATCCTTAAAAACAGCAAGTTTCCTGTTTGGAATGATTTTCCTGTTTGACTGTTTGAGTTTCCTGTTTGGATTGACTGCCAGACAAACAGACAGAGTAGAAATATTATCTCACTCCTCTCTGCGCATGTGCGATCGGGATGATTTCAGACACAAAGTATTGTTAAACGGCAGGTTTGTTTTCTAATTCATGTTCATAATATAACATTCAATTGAAATAAGTTGTTCTTCGATCAAACTGACATTTACAGACAGACAAACGGACATTAACTAATTGTTTCACCCAGCTTTTCGATACGAACCAAAAGGTATTTTAAAAAACACAACAAATGGTTTCAATTTCATAACTAGAACGGCCCCCTTGGTAGAGAGCATATCTCCGTCAGGCTGAACAGTTTACATTTTGTATCCCACTGATCGGCCGGATGTGGATTCGGACCTGAACCAAAAGCTAATCGGCTTGTTGTCACTTCCCCCACTCAACCACCAAGTTTTGTCATCATAAGTCGTCCACAGCTTTTTGAAATATTGTGCTAAATATCGTTTTTGGCCCTATTACTCAATGGTGAAGTATCACTGAAAACAAATTAAAAAATTCTCAGATCCGCATCTGGATCTTCACCAAAATCAAATCATTTCATTATTGTCACCGCTTTGCGGGGAAAAATGGCCTCTAAAGGTTGTTTTTATTTATTTATTTATTTTTGTCACATATCCTACCTCTCCACCAAATTTCGTCTGAATCCATCCAAAACCTTTTGTGATATCTTGTCCACAAACAGACAGACAGGGGTGAAAACATAACCTACATTGATCTGCGGTGGCAGAGGAAACTAGAACGGTACTCAGTAGAGAGCATACCTACGTCAGGTGAACAGTTTACGTTTTGTGTCCGAGAGTGGACCAGAAAGTCACAATACAGCATCACATTTAATCAAAATCATCCATCCACAACTTTGAGATATCCTGCTTTGTATCGTTTTGGCCCTATCTCCCAATGGTGAAGAATGACTTTAAAAATTTTTTTTATCATATCCGAATCCATATTCAGAGCTTCACCAAAATCGAATAGATTCTTCCTCGTCACACACACAACCTGTCCACCAAGTTTCGTCCAAATCCGTCCATAACTTTGAGATATCCTGCTATATGTTGGTTTTAGCCCCATCTCCCAATGGTGAAGAAACACTTAAAAAATTCCAGTGGCCGGATCCGAATCCGGATCTTCACCAAAATCGAATCATTTCATCCTTGTCACATACACTACATCTCTGCCAAATTTCGTCCGAATCCGTCCATAACTTTTTGAGATATTTTGTTCACAAACGGACAAACAGACAGACAGACGGGTGAAAACATAACCTCCATCCTCCTTTGGTGGCGGAGGTAATAAAACAATAGGTTCATTTGATTAGAAAATGATGGAAAAGATGTTGGTTTTCAAAATAAAATTATTAAACAGAAAGAAAAATTACTATATTTTTGGCATACAAGTTGATGTGGAGTGGAAATCGAATTGGCTAATTCCCCCATTTTTCTTTCTTTCATTCATTGACGTTTATTTGGAGTACTGTACTGTATAAAAACCACCTTTAGAGGCCATTTTTCCCCACAAAGCGGGGGTTGGCCTTTTTCGGGAACCGTGGTTGTTGTTGTTTTTCGGTCCCCTTTTTGAAGCAATGTTTTACGGCCCGATGCCCTTCCTGACGCCAACACTTTTTGCCGCCTTTAACGACAAACAGGGAATTACCAGTGAACTGGTACTCAATTAGCCGACCTCGGAAGGATGATAGGCTGAGTCAACCCCCCTGGCGTTAATTCAGCGATCTACTGGGATTCGAACCCAGGATCCTAGGATCCTAAGCCGGCACCCTAGCCGCTACACCAACACCAGGAGTACTGTACTGTATAAGAAGCGAAATCAACTATAGTAGTTCGGTAGTTGGCAAAACTCTCAATCAGAACAATAGAGGTGTTATTTCTTCCCTGATACTCAACACATCAGTATTTCCAGAGTCATGAATATCAATGAGCTGTTTTGTGCATATTATCTGAAATACTACTTTGTGGGACGAACTTACAGATAAACTGGGATTCTAAATAGTTTTTCAACATGTTTGCTATCATCTTACTATAATTCACCAAATGTCCGTCCGTCTGTCTGTCTGTCTGTCTGTCTGTTCAAAGGTACCGTAAAAACTGCTGAACCGATCGCAAAGATATTTTGGGTGGATAAAATAGGCTATTTAGTTTTCCTAATTTCAGCTTTAGTCTCCAGCATTCTCAGGTTTGGACTCCCGCATAACATTCGCGTTTGCATAACGTTCATTGTGACGATGTTTTCATTGTGACGATGTTGTTTTCCCAGGTGCCGCACAAACGGCCGCACCGATCGCTGCACAGCTGCACCGTTTCAGATAAACCGGTAAAATGCCTCCCAAACGGAAAGCCTCATTCACGAAAACGTCCAAGGGAGCTGTTGCAAGAAAGAAGGCTCGCCTAGACGAGGACTATCGGAGGCAGGAACAAGTACGTGACACAGCTGCACACCAGTCTCGGAGGCAGTCCGAGGAATACATATCTGGTGAACAAGGACGTGACACAGCTGCACACCAGTCTCGGAGGCAGTCCAAGGAATACAGATCTGCTGAACAAGATCGTAACACAGCTGCACACCAGAGCGCTAGGAAAGTCCAGCTTAAAGTGGCTCTAACGCAAAAGAGCATGATTGGAGCAGTGTTTGATGTCCAGCATTTTGAAGAAGCTGACTATACAGCAAAGCAGCAAGGTTACAAGCTGCCAAGTCTGTATGATACAGGACACAAGTGTCCCTTCTGCAAGGCCCACTGCTGGAATGACGAACGACCTGGATTCTGCTGTCGAACGACCTGGACGATGGAATAATATTTACCAAAATGAACAGTGATGTGGCTTTTATTGAAATTCTACAAATACTGTTTTGATGTGATTTGATGATTTGCGTGTGATATGATATGACGGATGTTTATATCAATCGTTTAAAATAAAAAAAGCCTTTAATTTCTGATATTTTGCCTTTTCATTTGGGCCTCCCAATTGAAGCCCCGCCCATAGAGCGGGTACCGTTGCTAGTATTGTTAAGTTTCTAAAGGGGGTAGAGATTACCTTAGTGCAGTTAGAAATGTATAGATTAGTATGGTCCTTGTTCAGGTAGTGAGCCAACCTCGATGTAATAAGCAGGGAAATGTACATTGAGGATCATCTTGTTTAAATGTGAACCAAATGGAGGGTGGTGCATTGTAATAAATAGTTGGGGTTTTCAAGATAAAGAATTTGTATGTATAGCATCCTGTTATGCCACAAAGTGGGGACTGGGTGTGGCTTTGATGAGAGAAGAGCAGAGTTTTTGTCACCCCCAGGAGGGGTTGGAGAGGTCGGAGCCTCGGGCCTGTCAGGTTCTGTATGCTGGAAAGAGAGGAGATGTTAAAATCACGCTCTTAGGACGCTCCGAGACAGTTATGGATCAGGTCCACAGAGAAGAGACGATTGGAGTTCACCTCAGTGAGAACGTAGTGTTTGCCTCGTTCCTGATCGGTGCTCTGTTCACTGCCTGCTTCTTTCATCCTCGTGTTTGTCCTTGTTCCTGCTTCATTCCTGTTCCTGCTTTCGATCATGGCAGCTCCAGGGTGGGGAAGGGGGGGAGGGGAAGGGGGTTAACCGCTAAACCTCAGATCCATACTCGTCCCTTATTTACCAATCGATTGGTCTGAAACCCAATACAGTCCTTGTACTCAATGGTCTGCAGGATCGCTCAGTCTTACATTTTTCGAATTCAGATCATGGGGGCTCCCAAGCGGAGTGGTGAGGGTTGGTTACTCCACAAACCTCGGATCCCTACTCGTCTCATTTACCAACCGATTACTCTGAAACGCGATACAGCCATTCTACTCGATGGTCCGCAGGATCGCCAGGTCTTGGATGTTTTGATTTTGTATCAGGGGCCCTCCTAGAGAATCAGTGGGGCTGCCAGGGGGGAGTGGTCAGTGGTCTGATCTCCAACCTTGAGATCACTTGGGGCTATTTATTAATATAGTGATCCAAGGCTCATGAAGGAACTTCTAAATATTGTTGCGGATATGGGATTTGGCCTCCATCCATATCCGCTTGTAAATATTCCCCTATTTCCCCAATACTTCCCAACTATCCCCAATCCCCCATTCCCTAGTCCCATTGTCTGTAAACAACACTCTGTAGCCCCGACCTTCCCCTATTTCCCCCATTAAATGTCGCATCCAGGTTCACCGCATCTCACGTAGACAACTATAGGACATCTTGCTAGTTATTCTTAGTCTATGTCAGTTAAGGACTCGTTTCCATTAATTCTGACTCTTCGTTGCACCAGAATGTGATTGTATGGCACCGTTAGAAAGTTTAGGACCTCCCAATACCTCCCCGCAGCTCTTCCTCATGGAACAACAACAACTACAACAACAGCGGCGGTGGCGCGGGGAGTGTGCGTCCTCACTCCGGCTTGGTTAGCCGCCATTGAACATGTGCTCCGACGGGGTTACCACGCAGGGGCTCGCTGTCAGCTCCTCGTCAAGGGCGGAGCCCGGTAACCCCCCCGCACCCAATGGGAGCGGCGGACCGATTCCATCTGGGGCGGAGCTAACGAGCCGAGGGCGTGTCACTCCCCGCTGGACATGCGCAGGAAGAGGGAGGTGACGTCAGATGCGCCTCAGCTTGGAGAGAAAAGGACGCCACCTTCCGAGCGCGACAATACCTCCCCGCATCTCTGGACCGGACTGTGTGGATTCTGCCCCTGAGCCAAGGTGCACCTTGAGCTATCGACTGCCTGTCCTTCCCAGCCATCAATCCCCGTGTAAGTCAGTCTTGTCCCGTTTGTCTGTGGTCTGTCGGGAATAAGATAAGACTGTGTCTAAGTGCCCATCTTGCTGTGCTTTACCTCTTGCCGTGTAATCTACCCGTTTCTGCATCACCAATATTATATCCTCCTCCGGAGGTCTTGAGAACTGTACCCCTTGTGTCGTTGCATTAATCCCAGCCGTTGTGTCCTTTCCTTCATTGATTTAGCATAGCGCGATTTGGCCAACGTTCGAGTGGAATCGGGCGGGATAGGGTTCTAATCGGGGAGTAACTGTGCGGACGCGGTAATACCAAACCGCTCGGTAAACTAACATCTAACACCGCGTCTGTAACAATATATAGGTAGGAAAAGAACACCATGAGACACCACTGGCCTGCACGAATGACAATGACCTAAGTAAGCAAAAGACAAATGCCTTGTAGACCGAGTAGCTCTGATTTTCTAAGAAAATACTTGGATCGATGACGGATGTTCAGTCTGCAGATTACTTCGGAGGCCAGTTTTGATATGTGATAGGTACAGGAAAGGTGATGGATAAAGGTGAGGCCAAGAAGCTGAAGAGACTGAACCTCCCCCAGTGGATGACCAACTTAATAGATAAGTGAGGCCATTTGACGATCATTCTCGAGTGATCATTCAGCAAGTGAGTTATATTTACTTAATATTGATTGCTAATGAACATTAAATATTCGTGATTGATTGTTGTTCACATGTTGAAGGCAGCAGGAAGTTGGGGTGTGAAGAGAATGACAGAGATCTGTAATCTGGCGGTGAAAGAAGGCCACATTCCAGTGGATTGGGAACTGAGTACCCTCGTCCCTCTATACAAGGGGAAAGGTGACCCTCTAGAGTGTGGCTCGTACCGAGCGATAAAGTTATTGGAGCATGGAATGAAGGTATTGGAACGGGTGTTGGAGAGGAAGATAAGGAAAAAGGTTGAAGATCGACGAAATGCAGTTTGGATTTATGCCAGGAAGAGGAATGACACGCTTTTTATTGTGAGGCAGTTGCAGAAGTACATGGAGAAGAGGAAGAAGTTGTTTCTTGGGTTTGTTGATCTGGAGAAAGCATTCGATAGGGTTCCACACAAAGTATTGACATGGGCAATGAGGAAGTTAGGAGTGGAGGAATGGTTGATCAGAGTAGTGATGGCAATGTACAAAAGAGCGCGCACAGCTGTAACGACGAAGGACGGGAACAGTGGTGAGTTTGAGGTGAAGGTGGGAGTGCATCAGGGGTCGGTACTAAGTCCACTACTATTTGTAGCTGTGATGGAGGTGCTGGCTCAGAACGTAAAGGAGGGTTTACCATGGGAGTTGTTGTATGCAGATGATCTGGTGTTGATTGCGGAAAGTATGGATGGACTGAAGGAAAAGATGAACAAGTGGAACGAATGTGTGGAGACAAAAGGTCTGAAGGTGAATATCGGAAAGACGAAGGTGATGGCGAGTGGTAAAGCATGTGGTGAGGTGGAAAGAACTGGGAAGTGGCCCTGTGCTGTGTGCAGGAAGGGTGTCGGAGTGAACTCCATTCAATGTACAATGTGCGCTGAGTGGGTTCATCAAAAATGTAGTGGTCTGAGAGGGTCATTAACCAGTGTGGCAGCTACATTCAAATGTAAGGTGTGCACAGAGGGAGCTGCAGATGGAGGAAATGTTGAGTTGGATCTTGGAGACGGCGTGAAGCTGGAAGGTGTGAAAACATTTTGCTACCTCGGAGACATGCTGAATGGAGAAGGTGGATCAGATTCGGCAACGGTTGCTCGAGTGAGATGTGCATGGAAGAAGTTTCGGGAACTGAGTGGCGTGCTGATGAGGAGGGGAGTGTCGTTGAAGCTGAAGGGAAAGGTGTATGCTGCATGTGTGAGAAGCGTTATGATTTATGGGAGCGAGACATAGGTAATGAACGTAGAGCAGCAACGAAGGTTGGAAAGGGTGGAAATGCGAATGGTTCGATGGATGTGCGGAGTATCGTTGAGAGAGAGGAAGACAAATGATGAATTGCGAAAAATGATGGGAATAGAGCCTGTGATTGATGCTGTGAAGAGGAACAGGTTGAGATGGTTTGGTCATGTGTTGAGGAAGGATGAAAGTGACTGGTTGAGAAGAGTGATGGAAATGAATGTCGAAGGAAGTAGAGGACGGGGAAGACCGAGAAAGACTTGGCTAAAGATGGTGGAAGAAGAAATGCGGGCAAGGGGGTTAACAAGGAGAGATGCAGAAAATAGGGCAAGATGGAGAAGATTGTCATGGGGACCGCAAGGCTAACCCCCACTCTAGCAGGGAAAATGGCCTTAAAATGCATGTTGTTGTTGTTGATTGTTGTTCATACAAGCGCTGGTGTTGGTTATTCATACCACTGGATAGACGGGCCTGCATTTCCATCAAACCTCAGTACACATCACCTTCATATGGCAATCTAATCAGATAGGAGAGGTCCCAGACCATTGTACAGCTGGACAGTACAGGATAGATAAGGGGTGATAGAAATAATAATCGACAATGAAGTTGACAAAGTAAAAATTATTAAGGGGGTAGGGAAACGCTCCCTGATGTTGATCGGCGAGTCACTCGTTCTTGCGCAGATTTTAAGCATATTGAGAGTACATCAGGCTGGATGAGCATCGCAACCTCCATTTTAAGCATATCAAACATGACATGTTCCAGCACGTTGGGGAAAACCAAACAGACCAACTTGAGTGACATACGTGTGATCAATCTGGGCCTATAATTAGCTCCATTTGGTATGTTACATATAGGGTTGAATGCAGTTTTACACATTTAACCCATATAGTGTGTCGGGTCACGATCGTGGCCGACACGTGTATGCAAATACGTTTAAACTGACGTCAACCCAAAGAACGAATCATGACCTTTCTTACATTGTATAATACTCGGGTAACTTGTGAAAGCTTGATTCTAATTGGTGGAGAAAAGTTCATGACAAAAAGCATTTCTGGCCTACTTACCAGTAAATCCAGCACATTATAGGTTAAAAAACAACAAAGGGCCTAGCATTACTTTTCACATAGTTCAGGTGTTGAATGCCCGAGCTGCAGCAAAGATACCATATTTAGAAAGCAATCACGTCTTTGCCCCTTCCCTCCCCCCTCTACCTCCCCACCCTCCAACAAGCTTGTCATGTCTGTCAAGTCATACGAGGGGGGCACAGAATTTCACTTCCAAAGGTCCCTGAGTGAAGAAAAAGGAAAAGCAGCATCAAATGTGAAACAGAGCATGCTTTGTGCTGAAGCACTTCTCGAGGTGAGGGCTGAGGGTTAGGAATCAGATGAAGGTGAAGAAACGTGGTTCTGGTTTTTGCCTTTTTGAAGTCCCTCTTGGCAATTGCCAAATCCCGACTTTTAAGTGAGGTCACAATTTGAAGTGGTGCGGCCAGAGCTGTTGAAACTGGAGGTTCCGACACAAAATGACCTGTTGCTTTCATTGCCGCCCCTTTCTCACAGGCATTTGAGGCTGGACCATATTGCTGCAGCTTGCAGGAGTCGGAAACTCTAAACAAGGTCTGATACACTGATAGAGATGTGCGCTTGACACCCCATTCAATAAATCTCACATGCACATACGCACAGTCGCACACAACCGAAAAACTTCAAAAAAGAATGGTACTGTATATTCACATAACACCGATGATAACAAAAAACCCAAATGGAGAAAATAATGGAGGCAATTGGAATCAGACATTGATAAAAAGGAGGAATGGCTGTGAAATAGAAGAAAATAAGTCCAGCTCTTCCACAAGCCTCGACTGTATATACAGAAAAAAAACTAAACCTTTAGAATTTGTCCTAAGTAGTCGTGTTTCAGTAGTTGTGGCTGATATCTGCCGACACTCTGTATACCATGATCAAGCAAGACCTGGGTGACGCTTGAACGTGGAAGCTGTGGTTTGTGACCCAGAGCTGCCAGCCCGATAAAACATCTCCATCCAAAATCGTTTTGATGCTTTGGGCAAATGGTTAGACGACGTTGAGGAGCCTTGGCCTCTTATCCGTGACACTATCCTCTCTACAGCATCCAATACAGTCGGATTTAGTAGGCAACAGAAACGGCCCTGGTTGTCGGCCGATACCCTGGCCATTATTGATATGAAGAGGCAAGCACGACTTCATGGAAACATCCTGGAAAGAAGGCACCTTAGAGGTCTCTATCAAGCGAAGGCGGGGAAAGGCCTTGACTCTTGGTAGAGACGCCTGGCCAATGAAGCGAGGAAGGTATCCATCAAAACAATCTTAGACCTGCCTTCCGGTCAATCCAGCGCATGCGTACTTGTCGAAATTCAAATAAAAACAAAAGCAGCATTTCGATCATGAAGGCAAGACGGACACCCTGCTGCACCAATTAGGAAACCCTCAACAGCTGGAAGTAATATTTTGAGCAGGCTCTTAACTTCCCCCCCTGCTACGCACTTCCCCGACGTGGAGGAAGAGGCACCCGTAGCAGGAAATTATGTCGCTGTGAGCGTAGATCCTCCATCCCCTGTGTGGGGTCCGTCGTGCAGTGAGGAATCTCAAAAATGGTCGAGCCACTGGGTGTGACATCATCCTGCAGAATTGCTGAAATGTGCTGAGACTCAAATTTGTGACATATTACACCAGCTTTTTATAAATGTCTGGAATACTGGACATGTTCCAGCAGAGTGGAAAAATGGTGTTATAATCCCCATCTGCAAAAGCAGGATCTGCAAAAGGCCCCCACTCTAACTGCAGCAGCTATCGCCCGATCACCTTGCTCTGGGAAGCAAGGTATTCAAGTCCCTGGGAAGGTATTTGCTCATATTCTTTTGAACCGTATTCACCCCTTCCTGCTGCAATGTCGATGCCCCCAGCAATCGGGTTTCAACCCAAACAGGTCTGCAATGGATGCTATTCCAGCCCAACGTGTTCTTGCAGAACTTCATCGGGAATTTCAACGAGCATTAAATGTGGTGTATAATCAACATCAAGGCCGCATTTAACTGTTGACCTGTTGATCTCTATGGAAGGTGCTGAAAGGAAATGGAGTTCTGCCATCACTTCTCAACTTGATCCGGAACCTACATGAATATACAACAGCCTGCATTAGAGTGGACACCGACTTGTCTCCACCTTTCCTCACGTCTTCTGGAGTTTGGCAGGGCTGCGTCCTTGCTCACTCCCTCTTCTGCTGTGCCATGGACTGGATCATATCAAGGTATGCAGATCAGCTTGGAATAAATGTCGGTGGAGAAGTCGTTACCAATCTACTTTATATATATATATAGGTTTTAAAGGCCAATCTTTTAACAGGAATATGTGTTCACTACGGTCTATTTTTGAGGAAAAACAAACTCGAAATTCCTCGTTTACATTCGCGGTAAGGCTATCGCATTTTCCTAATCTACAATAAGGACCTGCACATCTGGCCAAGTCGTCCTGTTTTTTTTGTGCACTGCTGGAAGACAATGTTGTTACCTGTAGTATCTGTGACAGGGTGTCGTCTTCATTTTTCCTGTTGAACTGGGCGAAAAAGGGAGGAGAGGAGCATCGTCCTCAAAGGCGTGGCATTCCCGTACAACCCTCCTGTTAACCCTCTCCTTTTGATGGCCCTTGGAAGATGAAGAAGCCCCATCCTCCCACACGAGCACCCCTGATCATCAGCAAGCAAGATAATGTGCCACTTGTTGCACAGCTTGAGGTTGGCACCGTGGGTTGGTACACAGTATACGTTGGTTGGTTGGTTGATTCGGACATACACCTGATTGGATGAGGCACAGTTGCTAAGCATGGGGACAGCCGGTGATTGGTGTAAGGGCTCAGCCAGAAAGGACTAATGGGGTGGGAAAATGTGGAAGCAGCGGGGGAATAGCAGCTGTGAGGAAGGAGTTGTCGGAGGGAAGGACTGGCACATTGTGCAAGTGCAACGCTCTGGCAGAGCCTGTGGGGTTTGCCCCACACACGGCACGTCCTGCTGTGCAAACAGTTTCGGTTCCGGAACCTTTCAGACATGCCTGCTACTTCTCTTTTTCTTCCAGTTTATGGATGTCGAATGAACGTGGCTTTGTTCTCTGTTCTGTTAAGTGTTCATTTATTTAATATTAATTTATTATAAATTATGTTTGTCTGTTTTTCGTGCAGGATTGTCTGTCTGTTTCCTTGTCTTTTAATAAATTATTGTTATTTGTTAAGAACACGTGTCCGCCTCGTTGCGCATCTTGCCATACTGAAGTGAAATCGTTTCGGAACATCAATAATCCCCAGGGGCATCCACATTGGGTTAAGTAACTTCAAAGAATAACCGGTGTGGTTCAACCACGGTCGACTCCTTAACATGGAGTATTCTTACTGTTCGGAGCACTCCGTAACTCGGCTATCCGTAAAGCGACTTCTTTGTCGGTTACGACTCAACACCCTACTGTGGTAAATCACGATTTTGGTGTGGCCGTGGAAACACGATGGGCCCATGTATTGTATGCACGTGTTGTAGTCACCTGGTCGTCCGGTATGAGTCCGCAAGTTGTATTAACACGACCATAGTGGTCAGGTGGCTCGGTGATCCCTGGTCGGATTGTGGGCCTTTCCACCTCTGCTTACCTGTGGGACCGTCAGACCAGCCAAGCACTACGCTAATTAAGCACCACCGTCTTGTCCAATCAAGCCGAGCGAGCCCGAGATGAGTGGTGCCGTCCAGGTGTGTGGCGCTTAATACCGCAGCCAATTAATCCCACAACGGGCCTTTACCCGATCATTTTAAGGAAATAACTGCTCTGTTATAAGCATTATTAACCTCCCCAGGAGCCAAATTGTCTCAGTGTAGCCAGGGTCAGGTCATGGGCACAGATCTTCCTCATCCCGTCCCAACCCCCACTCCCATTTCACCCACCCTCCTCCCATGAGGACAGGGAGACCACTTGCAAATTTCACCTTTGTGGTTTTCTCACCGAGGGCACATCTATACCTCCGCAGGCCACACCCTGAGGGAGTGTGTGTTTCTCATAAAATGAATTTCACTGCAAATGTTAGATTTGCACCCACAGCATCTAGGATATAAGTACAAAGTCCACTAGCCCCCCTCTGCACCAACCAACTGCCACCTTTAGCATATTAAGATATTAATGATCAAAAGCATTTTTTCTGAGTTCAACTCTTTGCCTTCATGTCCAAGCCTCTTACCTTGTTCACGCGAGACATGACAGCAAAGACTGCAGCATCCGGTATCAACGTTGTTTCTATTCCAGCTTTGGCCAAACTTGTGGCGAGCTGCCGACCCTATCGGGGGTTAAAAGGACATCATATACAGGGAATACTCAAATGGTACTATTGCCATCAATATTTTAGTTTTTTTTCATTTCCAAACATTTTGACAACAGTAAAAAAAAAAAAAAACATTCTCCCTGCATCAATATGACATGTGCACATCACAGACACTTGGCATGTACCAACTGGTCACCTGGCAGAAAGGTGCGCATTCGGCCACAATAACATGAAACTTGCGCTTGCGTGCGGCATATCGCAAGAACGCCTCAACAGTGCGTGACATGCCCATAGTCATTATCACCTCGTTGGAGTGCACATGTTGTAAGGCCTGCATTGCAATGTTGTCTGCACTGCCGTCTGATGGGGGGTCAGTGGGAAAACGTAGAAGAAATTTGGAGAAGGTGAAGCATAAAGGGCCGTCTATTTCTTTCGCAACCTAACGATTCAATTTTAACGCTCATTCACACTTCCTTTTCCACAATGCTTCTCTACCTGTAATTCCCTACCATCATTTATCTTTCCAACCTCCTTCCTCCAACACTCCACTTCACTAAGAATATGGTATTTCTGTACTGTATGAGAATACATTTTTACACCAGCTGCAGTGTGAAGATTTTTTTCATTTAAACTTTTTTTTAACCAGTGTTTGAAGACTTTTATTCCAAGCCTTTTGATGAAAAATCAGAACAACTCGCAGCCTCCCAGGACTTTGTCCGTCGCTCAATGGAGTACTGCTCTCCACTATGGCCTGGCACCCTAGCATCACATGTCACTCTCCTGGATTCTGTGGCATCTAAAGCTTTCGATATGATTGGAATATCCTGCGACGACGCTGAAGCACAAAGCTTCTTGCTTTCATCGACATGTCGGTGGCCTTTGTTTATTTTTACCTCCATCACCGAAGGTCAACGGAGGTTAGGTTTTTACCTCTCTCCGAAGGTCAACGGAGGTTAGGTTTTCACCCCTGTCTGTTTGTTTGTCTGTGAGCAGGATACCTCAAAACGTTATGGATGGATTTGGACAATATTTGGTGGATAATTTGTGTGTGACAAGGACGAATCAATTCGATTCTGGTGAAGTTCTACACCCGATCCGAAGAAAGATTTTTTTTCACCTTTTTATGTGATTCTTCACCATCGAGAGATGGGACCAAAATTGAAAACGTCGTGGATGGATGAGTTTGGTAAGTGACCAGAACAACTCAATTCGATTTTGATTCAGGTCCAGATGCAGATCTGGCCCATCAGTGGGATACAAAGCGAAAACTGTTTAGCATGGCGGAGGTATGAGCTCTACCGAGTGCTGTTCTAGTTTTTACTGCCTGTTTCTAGTCTAGCTCCCTCTATTCTCTCAGCTCTTCCACCCTGCCCAGAAACTCTATAAAGCATATGTTTTTCCAAAATCCTGGCTTGCTGCACACAGCTCTTTACCTCCACCACCAAAGTTGGATGGAGGTTATATCATCATCATCATCATCATCATCATCATCATGTTTATTTGTTTGTTTGTTTGTTTGTTTGTGAACAGGATGTCTCAAAAAGTTGTGGACGGATTCGGAATAAATTTGGCAGAGAGGTTGTGTATGTGACAAGGAAGAATTGACTCAATTTTGGTGAAGATTCGAATCTGGATCAAATAATTTTTTAAGCGATTCTTCGCTATTGGGTGATGTGGCTAATAACAATATATAGCACAATATCACAAAACGTTATGGACGGATTTGGACAAAACTTGGTGGACAGGTGTGTGACAAGGACAAAGTCCAATTAATTGTTAAACATCGTCACAGAGAAAGATTGTTAACAGAAATATACGAGTAATATTAGCTGTTCAGAAATTTCCTTCTTTCAAAGAATGTTATGCTAGTTAGTATAAATAAGATAATGGAATTTTTTTATAATAGTGATGATATTACCTTAAGGTAGATGATACTTGTACAAAAAAAAAAAAAATGATGAAGACGAACCAACTTCTGTGAGAAGTTCATTGATTGCCTCAATGACAACTGGCTTCAGTTGGGGACTTGATGCGCTGAAATCGTCGCTCTGATTCCCCGCTGTCAGCAGCTTGTGTAGAGATTCTTGAGGTTTTCCCTCCTCACTGAGCCCACCAAGCCTATGACCAGATCAGCACCTTTCTCACACTTCTTATAGCCATCAATTTTACACACGCACATTAAGAATGATATTGGATAAAAATCCCCATTTGAGAAGTCATAACTAATTGTTATGCATTTGCAAGCATATACAGTACCCTCATTCAATAACTTGCACAGCTGATCTATTTTAAGCTGAAAGGGGGAGGCTTATAGCTGTGGTGGGGTTTTGTTTTGACAATTAGTGCCCCCAATATTTATGGCACCCCAGAGTTTCTTACACCCTTGGAGTACTAAACATCATTTAGGTTTTTCTCAGAGCCAGTGGGGACTTGCAGAATTTTATTTTGCACAACAACAACAACAACAACAACATGCATTTTAAGGCCATTTTCCCTGCTAGAGCAGGGGTTAGCCTTGCGGTCCCCATGACAATCTTCTCCATTTTGCCCTATTTTCTGCATCTCTCCTTGTTAACCCCCTTGCCCACATTTCTTCTTCCACCATCTTCAGCCAAGTCTTTCTCGGTCTTCCCCATCCTCTACTTCCTTCTAAATTCATTTCCATCACTCTTCTCAACCAGTTACTTTCATTCTTCCTCAACACATGACCAAACCATCTCAACCTGTTCCTCTTCACAGCATCCATCACAGGCTCTATTCCCATCATCTTTCGCAATTCATCATTTGTCTTCCTCTCTCTCAACGATACTCCACACATCCACCGAACCATTCGCATTTCCACCCTTTCCAGCCTTCGTTGCTGATCTACGTTCATTACCCATGTCTTGCTCCCATAAATCATAACACTTCTCACATGCAGCATACACCTTTCCCTTCAGCTTCAACGACACTCCCCTCCTCATCAGCACGCCACTCAGTTCCCGAAACTTCTTCCATGCACATCTCACTCGAGCAACCGTTGCCGAGTCTGATCCACCTTCTCCATTCAGCATGTCTACGAGGTAGCAAAATGTTTTCACACCTTCCAGCTTCACGCCGTCTCCAAGAACCAACTCAACATTTCCTCCATCTGCAGCTCCCTCTGTGCACACCTTACATTTGAATGTAGCTGCCACACTGGTTAATGACCCTCTCAGACCACTACATTTTTGATGAACCCACTCAGCGCACATTGCACATTGAATGGAGTTCACGCCGACACCCTTCCTGCACACAGCACATGGCCACTTCCCAGTTCCTTCCACCTCACCACATGCTTTACCACTTGCCATCACCTTCGTCTTTCCGATATTCACCTTCAGACCTTTTGTCTCCATACATTCCTTCCACTTGTTCATCTTTTCCTTCAGTCCATCCATACTTTCCGAAATCAACACCAGATCATCTGCATACAACAACTCCCACGGTAAACCCTCCTTTACGTTCTGAGCCAGCACCTCCATCACAGCTACAAATAGTAGTTGACTTAGTACCGACCCCTGATGCACTCCCACCTTCATCTCAAACTCACCACTGTTCCCGTCCTTCGTCCTTACAGCTGTGGGCGCTCTTTTGTGCATTGCCATCACTACTCTGATCAAACATTCCTCCACTCCTAACTTCCTCAATGCCCATGTCAATACTTCGCGTGGAACCCTATCGAATGCTTTCTCCAGATCAACAAACCCAAGAAACAACTTCTTCCTCTTCTCCATGTACTTCTCCTGCAACTGCCTCACAATAAAGAGCGCGTTTGTCGTTCCTCTTCCTGGCATAAATCCAAACTGCATTTCGTCGATCTTCACCTTCTTCCTTATCCTCCTCTCCAACCCCCTTTCCAATATCTTCATTCCATGCTCCAATAACTTTATCGCTCAGTACGAGCCACACTCCAGGGGGTCACCTTTCCCCTTGTATAGAGGGACAAGGGTACTCAGTTCCCAATCCACTGGAATGCGGCCTTCTTTCACCACCAGATTACAGATCTCTGTCATTATCTTCACCCCAACTTCCTGCTGCCTTCAACATATCTCCCACAACTCCCGTCGGCCCTCCCGCTTTTCTACTCTTCATTGCTTTTATCGCTTCCCCAACTTCCTTCTCAGTTATCTTCTCTGCCGGTCCTAAAACTGGGTTACTCTCTATGTTACCATCCCATTCATTCTCTGTATTCAACAGCATTTCCATATATCTTTTCCATCTTCCTTTAATTCCATCTGGGTCCACAACGATTTGTCCCACTTCATCCTTCAAGCAACTCACCCCCATCACATCACACCTCTCTTTCGCTATCTGCTTTGCAATCCTGAATAACGCTCTCTGACCCTCTTCCGAATCCAAGCTTTCTCCAAACATTTTCCTACATGCCTCCTGTGCCTTTGCTACCTCTTTCTTTTCAGCCTTCTTGGCTGCCTTATAACTTTCATGCTCTGCTTTTTCTGCTCCCGTACTCTTCGCCTTCTGCCACTCCTTGAACTTCTTCCTCTTCTCGTCAATCCTCTTTCCAGCTTCCTCATCCCACCACCATGTTTCCGAGTGCCTCGGTGGTCCTTTTGCCCATCCACATACCTCACCAACGGCTCCCAACAGACTATCTTTCATTGACATCCAACCACGTTCAAGCTCAACCACATCATCCTCTACCCTACTCAACCTCTCTTTTAATGCCTCCATTACTGTCACCTCTTTCAACCTCCACACCTTCATTCTCGGTTGGTACTTCACCCGCCGAGCTCTCCTCGCACCTTTCACCCTTATGTCGCAGACAACCAAGTGGTGCTGTGAAACAGCCTCCTCCCCCGGGATCACCTTTGTGTCCCGGGGGTGCCCCCTATCTCGCCTACGCACCATCAGGTAGTCAACGGTTGTCGTTGACCCACCTGACGTGTATGTAACAAGCTTATTATCCTCTTTCTGGAACTGAGTATTACAAATCAGCTCCATCAGCAAACTCCAAAATCCTTTCACCTTCTCCATTTCTCACACCATATCCGTAACCCCCATGAACTCCCTCAAAACCGTCCATACTCCTTCCCACATGTCCATTTAGATCTCCTCCTACCACAACAACTTCCTCATCTTTCACGTTTTCCATCAGCTTCTCTATCGCACACCAGAACTTGTCCTTCTCTTCATCGCTCCGACCAACCTGCGGAGCATATCCCGATATGACGTTCACCAAGAGCTTTCCAATCATCAACCTATCACTCACTCTAGTCACACTCACCACACTGTCTACAAACTCCTCAGAAAACAGGACACCAACACCATTTGCGCCCTCCGGGCACCCTTGCCACACAAACTTGTATTTCTGTCCCTGCCTACCCTTCACCATTCTCACACCACTTCCCTTCCATCTCGTTTCTTGCACACAACATATGTCCACTCTTCTTCTGACCAATACTTCCACCACTTCTCCTGATCTCCCTGTCATTGTCCCTACATTCCATGTCCCAAACCTCAGAAACCGATCTCCACTTCGGGCTGTACCCTGCCCATATGTAGTTGTAATTGTCATGGTTCTCTTTTTGAGGCAATGTTTTTATGGCCGGATGCCCTTCCCGACGCCAACCCTCTTCCGACACGCAGGGATACGGTGTACCTATTCTAACCAGGGTACACACCGGGACTGCATACAACAACTACAACAACTTTATTTTGCACCCACAATGGAAATACAAAGTATGCAGGGTTGACAAATTTTTTTGGACCTTGACCTAATTTTAAGGTTGTGACCCAATTATAGACATTTTAACATTACTCACCAAACCTGACTAAGGTTTGTCCAATCGGAACTAAATTGCCCTCTCTAGATAACCTAGACCCTAGACTCTAGAGCAAGGTGCATTTATGCTTAACTTGCATCATACCCCTCTGGGTTAAACGGCCAAGGTCAAATGGCAGTCTAAAAAAACAAAATGCATTTTTTATGCCTCCACCCCTGAAGGTGGCCGGAGGCATTATGTTTTCGGGTTGTCCGTCTGTCCGTCTGTCCATACGGACTAAACCTTGTTTTTCTCAGCAATCACATGTCCGATTGAGACTAAACTTTCAGGGAAGGAGTGACACCCATGCAGAAATTTTTTTGTGGTAATTGTGACGTCATAGGTATGGCAGCCATCTTGAATTAAATGCAAATAATTTTAAAAACATTTCTCAGAAACAGCTGTATGGAAAAATTTGAAATGTGGCACATTTTCAAGTACTCCCAATAAGGAACAAAAGCATGATAATGATGACATCATCAGTATACCAGCCTTAAATGTTTTAATTGAATGCCTTATCCTAAAAATCTGAAAATGCATGCACATGATCTCTGACCCATTTGTATTGAAATATTAAATTTATGGCATCATAGGTCACATTGTTTGGCAGCCATATTGGATTGAAGGAAAATATTAAATAATTATATCTCAGAAACCGCTTACCTTATCGATGGAAAATTTTACAAATGTCATCAAATACCATGGTGGCATATAGTTTGAAAACGATGACATCGTAGGTCACGTGGTATGGCAGTCATCTTGGATAGAAAAACGAACCTAATCCGATCAACATGAAACTTCACAAACGTGATCCCCATCCCATACATATGCAGAGTGTCCCTTTTATGATGTCATATGTCACGTGGTTTGGCAGCAAAATTAGCTTGAAAGCTGATATATATATTTAAATCCCTTCTCTGAAAATGCTTCACCGATCGATGCGAAATCTGTCCTGTGGTAAAAATGTGATACTTCAAAACAGCTTAAGGGATTTAAACTAAACTTATTTATTTTTAAGACAGTGAACGAGAGCATCTACCCATTGTCATGGGCAGGGACTACGTTGAGATATATTGGCGACACTGTCTCATTGCTCGAGTTTGTCATCCCTCAATTTTGTCAATGTGGAATCTCAAACACGGCTTGGCCTTCCAAGATGTTCTTGCATCATTATAGAGAACCTGCATTAAGTTGTGAACATGATATTTGATTGGTGTCCTTGACCTACCTTTTTCAGATTGTGAATTGTGACATTATTGATCGATTGTGACAATTGTCACATTGTGATTGATTGTGACATCATTTCAAACCTAATTAAACACCTTTTTGATCATAACTTGAATAATTTTCCTCTGATTTCCAGGATGTTGAGTTTTATGGATATATTTTAGATGGGGACACATTTCATTAATTTACTCTATCCCGAAACGCTGAAGGTCAAGGTCCTATGGCAGTCCGAAAAAATATGGCCATCATTGGATCGTGGGATCGTGGGTGCCAGGGGAGGCTTACCCTTGACGATCGCTTTGTGATCGCAGATATCTCGTTACCCTTGTCTGTTTATTTTCACTTTGCCAATGATTTTGTTATATATTTAAGAATAAAAAGTAAAAATAAATTAAAATGAAAAACGCAATGCAATTGAGAAATGCGAGAGATTATGAACAATTCACGATGAATTTGAAACATCAATTTGAACCGCGAATGTTCCACACCTGGCATATTCCTCCCGGATAATCTTCAGTACTCTTCTTGCCATGTTGCCAATGACCCATTCCGACGGCTGTGCGTCGAGCATCCTGCGTCCCACATTGCGTACTACTTCCATCAGTTCTCCTGCAGATCAGGATTGAATGCAACATACGCAAACAAAAGTGGAATCGTAACCGCCTGTGTGAATTAGAACACAATGTTATTAAAACTATGCATATTGTGCTATTGCAACAGTTTTTGGAATACAACCCTTGGCAGCACATACACACATTCATGATCCGTGGGATTTTAGGTGGCACTGTTCTTTTTCGATGACATTTTAACGTCAATGCACCAAACGACAAAAAACAACAACTGGCAGAACAACTCAAATTAGTGAAACACTACTCCGACGATATTCAAATGGAATTTGGCCTAGATAAATGTGCCAAGTGCACATTCATACAAGGTAGGTCAACAAAAACGGCCAACAACAAAACTGACCCAAAATACCACAATACGGGAGCTGGACAAAGAAGCATCATACAAGTACCTCAGAGTAGAAGAGAGCCACCGATTATGTCCCAACAAATACTCAAACAAATTACCAAAGAATACCTGTGTCGACCGAGGCTGTTCCTTAAAACATACCTTTCTACAAGGAACAAAAAAAGAAACCAAAGTCACAAACAAATGAGAGAGTTCATAAAACAAAATACCCTGTGCAGTTTTACTTCAGTTTTAATAAAACAATTATTTTAACGATCGTTTAAAAAAAAATCCGGAAGTTTCGATTTATTGAAAGCTAAAGCAGTCACGAATACCTCACTTATAGATCGAGCCCTTATTAGTCCCCTACCGGTGTACACCGGAGGGGAATATAGGTTTGCACTCCGTCCGTCAGTCTAGTCAGACTACCCACTACCCTAGTCTAGCACTAGCACTAGCACTAGTACTAGCACTAGTCTAGTCAGACTAGACTAGACAGTCAGACTAGTCAGTCCCTGGTGTTGGGCTAGCGGCTAGGGTGCCGGCTTAGGATCCTGGGTTCGAATCCCGGTCTAATCGCTGAATTAACGCCAGGGGGGTTGACTCAGCCTGTCATCCTTCCGAGGTCGGCTAATTGAGTACCAGTTCACTGGTAATTCCCTGCTTGTCGTTAAAGGCGGCAAAAAGGGTTGGCGTCAGGAAGGGCATCCGGCCGTAAAACATTGCTTCAAAAAGGGGACCGAAAAACAACAACAACCACAGTTCCCGAAAAAGGCCAACCCCCGCTTGCGGGGAAAAATGGCCTCTAAAGGTGGTTTTTACTCCGTCCGTCAGTCTGTCAGTCTGTCAGTCCGTCACGCAAAGAACAGTTTTCCGGACCTTTTTCTAAACTCTTAATGCTAATGATTTCAAACTTGGTACATGGTTTCCACATGATAAGTTACAGATCAAGTTCGAACTTCACGACGTTTCGATCATTTTTGACAAAGTTATGGCACTTTGAACTTTGGTAATTTCCCCAACAGTTTTCCGGACTATAATTTGGAGTGCGGCGAGTACCCAATGCCGGTAGGGTCATGTATTGCAGCGCAATACTCAGAATGCTCGTTTAAATTGAAGAACTGCAAAACTGGAGGTTCTTTGAAGTATTATGACAGATTTATGTGTGTTCTGCAGTATTCAAGTGTATAAATCAATATAAATAAAATAAATATTGGAAAAGTTGTCAATAAATAAATTCTTGGTTTTCCCGTCATTTTCTGCAGTGTCTGTTACACCACCTTATCCAAGAAGTTACATTAGTTATTCATGCCTGTTGTTTGTGTCCTTTATGAGCTCCTTTAAAAAGTACGTTTCCTGTTTGGAATGATTTTCAATTTTGTTTGAATGCCAGGCAGGAACAGAGTAAAAACTAGAACAGCACTCGGTAGAGGGCACGCCTCCGCCAGGCTGAACAGTTTATGTTTTGTATCCCACTGATAGGCCGGATCTGGATTCAGACCCGAACCAAAATCTAATGGGCTTGTTTTTGTCACCGAACCAACTCGTCCACCAAGTTTAGTCATAACTCGTCCATAACTTTTTAAAATATGTTATATAATCGCTTTTCGCCCGATCCCTCGGTGGTGGAGGTAAAACAATATCTCACTCCTCTATGTGTGTGTGTGATCGGTACAAATTCAGAGATAAAGTATGGCAAAACGAAAGGCTAGTCTTCCTCTTCCTATTCCAAATATAACATTCGATTTGAACAAGTTGTTCCTCGATCATAAACTGATAAAATGGGCAGACAGACATGAACCGATTGCTTAACCCTGCTTTTCGCTTTGTGTGGAAAAGTGGAAATCAACAAACTAGATATCAAAACTAGGAAACTCCTCACCATCCACAAAGTGTGCCACAACACTCGGTGCATTCCGAGAATGTACCTGCCGAGACGAGAAGGTAGCGGCCTGATGGGGCTCAACCAGGTGAGATGGAGTACGCCGAGTCACCCCAATACTTGGGGTATTACCCCATCCGTAAGGACTACTTCTTTGCTAATTATCTAGTAATTATGAATCGAGAGTGTTCTTCCTCCTAGTTATCGAAGAATTACGAGTTTAGAATATATAAATACAAAAAGGTGACAAGGAGAGAAGAAGAGCTCATCATCAGTTGCTTTACTGAGTGTAAACCACCGCACTGGAACAACGTGTGTATTGCTATTGCCAATAATTATGGTTTTTTTTTTTGGTTTTTTTTTGTATACAGAATCGAGGCTCGTGAAAGAGCTAACTTTTATCAAACAAACAAATCAAACAAACAAGCAAACAAAGTATATAAAAAGGGGAGCGGTGGACAAGATGGGGAGAGAAGGGGAGGAAGCACACAAACACAACATTTGAGAGCAGGGACATCGGGAGATGTGTGGGAGGGAGATAGAGGGGTCAATATATGGTTGAACCCCCAAAAAATTGATACAAAAGGTTTTTCAATGGATTCTGGAACCATTGGGCATGCTAAATAACATACTAAAAATCTAGTAACATCTGACTTCCGGAAAGGGGTCATTTTCAAGATGGCGTCCAAGATGGCCACCGGGAGCTTAAAATGGCCATAAGGTTTTAAAGAACCTTTGGGGTTTTGTGACATTGGTATGAATGAATGTTAAGAACTGTGAGAAATAAATAAACAAGGAGCTCATACTCCAGGTGGCCCACCCAAATTTTGGGTGGTGTGCGAAATAGATCTGTCCAATATGAAAGCTAAATGTTCAACGGTTTTTGAAATGTCACGTACACAAAAGTACATGGATGGACGATCGTTTGGTCTTACCATCACTAGGTTAGGATGACAACGTTAAGCTGGGTGTCCCATGTGCTGGCATTAGTCAGTGAATGTTAAAAATCCCACTATCTCTTTGGTGAAGAGTCGGTTAGTTATCATCGGCACCCCAAATCACCTTTACTCCAAGTAGAGCAGTCGTTCTGCTTTTAAAATGGTGATCATTGTGGGGCAATACATGTCACGCATACGAGCTTGTGGATGCTCTTCAACACTGGCAAAATTGTTGGTTAGGGTGGCAGTGGAGGGGTGACAGGGGCGCGGGAGTATCTCCATCACTCCATCAGAGAGCTTGCGTCAACCCTCCACCCAACACTATTTACAACGAGTGGTTTGGAGGATGGCCTACATTTACGCACACTCACCTCTAAGCTGTCGAGCCTGGGTTAGAATCCCGACCCGGCTATAAACTGCCATCCTGGTGTTTCGCGGGCAGGGCGATTCGTCAATGTGTGTGACGTCCCCCAGATGGACGATAAACGGGGCCGAAGGAGACATATGTGTCTGAACGGCATCCGTTGGTGGACATTAATGATCCCACGCTGTCCTTCATGAAGACAAGGCGAGCTATCGCTGGAACTCTCTCTCTGGTCAAATTGCTGCTCTGGCTCAGAGGAAGACAATGGCAAACCACCCAGTATAATCCTTGCCAATGAACTACCTTGACAGCACCAACGCTCTGTAGAGAGCATGGCACGTCTCTCATTAATCAGCAGGACAATCCAGAGAACTCCATCTGTAGAGAGCATGGCACGTCTCTCATTAATTAGCAGGACAATCCAGAGAACTCCATCTGTAGAGAGCATGGCACGTCTCTCATCATTAATCAGCAGGACAATCCAGAGAACTCCATCTGTAGAGAGCATGGCACGTCTCTCATCATTAATCAGCAGGACAATCCAGAGAACTCCATTTGTAGAGAGCATGGCACGTCTCTCATCATTAATCAGCAGGACAATCCAGAGAACTCCATCTGTAGAGAGCATGGCACGTCTCTCATCATTAATCAGCAGGACAATCCAGAGAACTCCATCTGTAGAGAGCATGGCACGTCTCTCATTAATCAGCAGGACAATCCAGAGAACTCCATCTGTAGAGAGCATGGTACGTCTCTCATTAATCAGCAGGACAATCCAGAGAACTCCATCTGTAGAGAGCATGGTACGTCTCTCATTAATCAGCAGGACAATCCAGAGAACTCCATCTGTAGAGAGCATGGCACGTCTCTCATTAATCAGCAGGACAATCCAGAGAACTCCATTCGCAACTTTGGGGAAAATATTTGAGATCCTTTTCCATGAAAAACGTGGCTTTTACTAAAATGGTGTTAAAACCCTCGGTTGGTGGTGTCCACAAGTCTAGTATCCGTGAATGCTCGTCAGCGTGTGTCTGTGTCTGAGTGCCTATGTGTGTCTGTGTGCCTATGTCTGTATGTGTGGCTGTGTGCCTATGTCTGTATGTGTGTCTGTGTGCCTATGTCTGTATGTGTGTCTGTGTCTGAATGCCTATGTCTGTATGTGTGTCTGTGTGCCTATGTCTGTATGTGTGTCTGTGTCTGAGTGCCTATGTCTGTATGTGTGTCTGTGTGCCTATGTCTGTATGTGTGTCTGTGTCTGAATGCCTATGTCTGTATGTGTGTCTGTGTCTGAGTGCCTATGTCTATGTGTGTCTGTGTCTGAGTGCCTATGTCTGTATGTGTGTCTGTGTCTGAGTGCCTATGTCTGTGTGTGTCTATGTCTGTATGTGTGTCTGTGTCTGAGTGCCTATGTCTGTGTGTCTCTGCTCTGTCTGTGTATGTCTGTCTGTGTCTGAGTGTGTGTGTGTGTGTGCGTGTGTGTGTGTGTGTGTGTGTGTGTGTGTGTGTGTGTGTGTGTGTGTGTGTGTGTGTGTGTGTGTGATCCAAGGAAGGTCCGTACCGGCGTTTCCCCATCGCGCTTGAGCCACGACCCGCCGGAGAAGCTGCAGCGTGTCGTGCGCGACGTGGCACGAACCGGCGACCCGGAGGCGACCCCGTCGCAGCTCGCTCTCGAACCCAGCGAGTTTGTCAGTCAGGTCGCACTGCAGGTTCTCCGCACGAATCTCCTTATCAGTGGCCGGCATTTTCAATTCCTTTTCCACACACCGTCACACGATAAAGCGTGACAAATCAAGAAACCGAAACGTTATTTCCTTTGTCCGTCCTTATTGAGAGCAGCGTCCTTGTTGAACAAAAGTCACCTTAACCTCTAACCGCAAATCAGCGTAAGATTAACAAAGAACAGCCATTCTCAACAACCATCTAACCTTATACACCGCCTATACTACAATCATCAACTAAAAACCCTTAACCTGATGTAATATATCGCCTTCAGGTCAAACGACGTTTAAAATAAAAAGGATGTGAATAAAAGCAGTTATTCAAGCTTGATGAGGTTTAATACGAACAATTCAAATACGAGCATTTCCAGATACAATTTTAATATTTTATAAAGCAGAGAATGTATTTGTTTTATGTTGTTGTTTTTTTTCATCGGATGACTAACTGGGTCCACACAAAATTTCGGTTAATTATGGATTATTGCTATGCATGTTGTAGTTATTCATGAGGATGATGAGCATACTTTGCTAAATTTCCATACCTTGCTGGAGGCGATGAGCAACATTACAAAACAATAACACGAGATTTTGAAGTTGACATTTTACCGCCAACCTTCAATGAATAATTAATGTTAGTATTCAGATTAAACATCGCTATGTCAGAATTTTACTGAAATCTGGTGATGTAGGCTAATGTTAAAATTCGACTAATTTTGAGGTCACACGAGTGTGAGTTAGACATACACATAGTCATAGTTGTTGACGTTAGAATTAAAGAGAATTCCATCCTCTTCGTTATTTCATGCTACCAAACAGAACAATACTGCATATAGAAACGATTTTGTTTCTGAAATAAAATTTTGAATAAAAATACAGTACATCACAAAATTTTTAAAAAATTGGTTGACAACTCGTGTTACTAACAATTTACGAAATACACCGCCTAAAGCAAACGATTGTTTTCTTCCCACACTACCTTTACAATTGTCAACTTTCTTGGTCCAAAGGATAAGTATCAACATAAAAGATGTAAAAAAAAGACACGATATACAGAGCTAAGGCGAAAAAAGAAGATTTGCACGCGATTTAAATATTATTCACCGCCTTAGAAATTAGAAACGCTTCTGTTTTGTCTCACGATACCAGCAACATCGAACCGAAATAAAGAAAAATAATAGATAATCTTAATAAACACTTACTATTTCACCTAATTGTCAAATTTAATATTTAATTGGGTTTTGGAAGGACTACGTCACCTGTATTATCCTGTCTGCTGCAACTATACACCGGCAAATACAGTTATAATTGCCTGCAACTTCTAGTTCTAGAAAATAAAAATACTTTTGTGTTTAATGCTCAATGACGTTTTTATATTACAGGAACATTTACACGTTATCATTGTGTAGATTTTGACAACATAGACGTCAGCATCGGCCCCAGCATCAAAGTATCACCAACCAGCAATAATATAAGCCAAAGAGCTCGGACGAGCTGGAGGGGAAGGAGGGGAGGGCCAGGTTTGTCCCGGCTGGATACGGCGGTACAGCTGTAAATGCCCTGAGGGTAGTTATATTATTCAAAATTCCGAATCGCAACGCGATAGCCAAGGAAAGTAGGCGGAGCTTGTAGCGGACACATCATTTAGCTTATGTCCCGTCGCCCTGAAGGCAATCAAAGAATGTAAGAGGGTAGGGTAAGTCGCGCCCATATTGGGTGAATTAGCTGTAGTAGCGAGGCCCGAGACGAGCTGGTGCTTCATTGGCTTTGGGGCTCGAGAAAAATTTGTTGAATAATATATTTGGTACTGGATTAAATTCTTTGCTGTGTTTCGGTTGCATATTATAGGTGTGTGGTGTTTAATAATTGAGCAGGAATGTTTTTTGGTTTATATATGTATATATATATATATATATATATATATATATATATTATTGGTTCCATTACGGATTTTATGGTTTTGTTTTCGAAAAATCAGTGCATTCTGTGGCGAAGGCACATTGCGGCCTCCAACGGATCCGGTGTTCGGAATGTCAATGATTTAAAAGCTTATTTGAAGTAAATTTTAAAAAAAAATAAACCGAATGTGTGGAGATTTTTTTTTCTTCTTTCTTTTGTAGTAAATTCCTTGGGAATGTTTTCCTTTTATTCGCTTCGATTCCCGATGAGTAATTATTTCTTTTTCTTTTCCCGTGGACCCGTGGTGGATGTAGCAGTCGAGGTCCCGCGGCACGGCGATCCCCTTGCTCCGTGTTTCTCGGCGACTGCACGCGCCATCCGCGGCCACATCGTTCACCACAGCATTGGCATCCAGGGTTCGAGTCCGCGACTCGCTGTCCATAACCTGGCGAGGAAGGCGACCCGCATACTGGACGAGGAAGAAGAACACTGCAGCCATGCCGGAGAAGGTAAGTGGAAACTGGCGGTTTAACGATGCTCGATTTGTTTATTTATTTTTTCTCCCCTTTAAGTACGTGAATCGTGATGCTACCTGTGCCTGTCCTTGTCTGTCTACGTTTCTCAAGGCGAGGCCATTTGAGAGGTTGCCCCGAGATGTGCAACCACGAAGATACTCGTTGGTGCTCAAGCCCGACCTGGTCGATTTCACCTTTGAAGGACGAGAGGAGATTGCACTGGAGGTCAGTGAAGGGGCTCTGGGTTCCATTTTTATCCCACGAGGGTCTTGCGGAGTGGTTATGAAAGGTGTTCCTTGTAACTTGCTGTTGCGAACCTGAGGAGTCGTGTCCAGTCATTGGATGTACCAGTTCAATAAGACAGAATGATGTGCTGGAAACTTCGTCCTTTTCATCGCTTGAGAATAAAGTGTTTTGCGTTTCAATGGAAGCTTCATTAATGTTTCTTCTTCTTCGTTTTTATATTTTCCTCTTTCTCTTGTTATTTGTCCTGGTAGTGGTAGTGATGCAATGTTTTTCTTCTCGCACACTCCTTATATTTGTTTTGATTTGGGGAGGGGGAGAGGTGTAGTAAGAGCATGAGAAGAGGGCAGGAGTAGTAGGGGAGAGATTAGAAGGAGGTGGGGAGAGATGGAGGAGGTGGGGAGAGATGGAGGAGGTGGGGAGAGATGGAGGAGGTGGGGAGAGATGGAGGAGGTGGGGAGAGATGAGGAGGTGGGGAGAGATGAGAAGGAGGTGGGGAGAGATGAGAAGGAGGTGGGGAAAGAGGAGGAGGAGGAGTAGGTGAGAGGAGGAGGAGGAGGAGTAGTAGTACTAGTGGTAGTGGGTGAGAGAGGAGTAGTAGGTGAGAGAGAAGGAGTATTAGGTGAGAGAGGAGGAGGAGGAGGAGTAGTAGGTGAGGGAGGAGGAGGAGGAGGAGGAGGAGGAGGAGGAGCAGTAGGGGGGAGAGAAGGAGGAGCAGTAGGGGAGGGACCAGGCAGGGTGGTAGAGGGGGGAGACCAGGCAGGGTGGTCGAGGGGGGAGACCAGGCAGGGTGGTCGAGGGGGGAGACCAGGCAGGGTGGTCGAGGGGTGAGACCAGGCAGGGTGGTCGAGGGGGAGACCAGGCAGGGTGGTCGAGGGGGAGACCAGGCAGGGTGGTCGAGGGGAGACAAGGCAGGGTGGTCGAGGGGGAGACCAGGCAGGGTGGTCGAGGGGGAGACCAGGCAGGGTGGTCGAGGGGGAGACCAGGCAGGGTGGTCGAGGGGGAGACCAGGCAGGGTGGTCGAGGGGGGAGACCAGGCAGGGTGGTCGAGGGGGGAGACCAGGCAGGGTGGTCGAGGGGGAGACCAGGCAGGGTGGTCGAGGGGGAGACCAGGCAGGGTGGTCGAGGGGGAGACCAGGCAGGGTGGTCGAGGGGGAGACCAGGCAGGGTGGTCGAGGGGGAGACCAGGCAGGGTGGTCGAGGGGGAGACCAGGCAGGGTGGTCGAGGGGGAGACCAGGCAGGGTGGTCGAGGGGGAGACCAGGCAGGGTGGTCGAGGGGGAGACCAGGCAGGTTGGTCGAGGGGGGAGACCAGGCAGGGTGGTCGAGGGGGAGACCAGGCAGGGTGGTCGAGGGGGAGACCAGGCAGGGTGGTCGAGGGGGAGACCAGGCAGGGTGGTCGAGGGGGAGACCAGGCAGGGTGGTCGAGGGGGAGACCAGGCAGGGTGGTCGAGGGGGAGACCAGGCAGGGTGGTCGAGGGGGAGACCAGGCAGGGTGGTCGAGGGGGAGACCAGGCAGGGTGGTCGAGGGGGAGACCAGGCAGGGTGGTCGAGGGGGAGACCAGGCAGGGTGGTCGAGGGGGAGACCAGGCAGGGTGGTCGAGGGGGAGACCAGGCAGGGTGGTAGAGGGGGAGACCAGGCAGGGTGGTAGAGGGGGAGACCAGGCAGGGTGGTAGAGGGGGAGACCAGGCAGGGTGGTAGAGGGGGAGACCAGGCAGGGTGGTAGAGGGGGAGACCAGGCAGGGTGGTAGAGGGGGAGACCAGGCAGGGTGGTAGAGGGGGAGACCAGGCAGGGTGGTAGAGGGGGAGACCAGGCAGGGTGGTAGAGGGGGAGACCAGGCAGGGTGGTAGAGGGGGAGACCAGGCAGGGTGGTAGAGGGGGAGACCAGGCAGGGTGGTAGAGGGGGAGACCAGGCAGGGTGGTAGAGGGGGAGACCAGGCAGGGTGGTAGAGGGGGAGACCAGGCAGGGTGGTAGAGGGGGAGACCAGGCAGGGTGGTAGAGGGGGAGACCAGGCAGGGTGGTAGAGGGGGAGACCAGGCAGGGTGGTAGAGGGGGAGACCAGGCAGGGTGGTAGAGGGGGAGACCAGGCAGGGTGGTAGAGGGGGAGACCAGGCAGGGTGGTAGAGGGGGAGACCAGGCAGGGTGGTAGAGGGGGAGACCAGGCAGGGTGGTAGAGGGGGAGACCAGGCAGGGTGGTAGAGGGGGAGACCAGGCAGGGTGGTAGAGGGGGAGACCAGGCAGGGTGGTAGAGGGGGAGACCAGGCAGGGTGGTAGAGGGGGAGACCAGGTAGGGTGGTAGAGGGGCAGGGCAGGCGGAGTGATAGTGGTGAGACACCAGGCGGGGTGGTCGAGGGAAGAGACCAGGTTGGGTGGTAGAGGGAAGAGGCCAGGCGGAGTGGTGGAGGGAAGAGGCCAGGCGGAGTGGTGGAGGGAAGAGGCCAGGCTGAGTGGTGGAGGGAAGAGGCCAGGCTGGGTGGCGGAGGGAAGAGACCAGGCGGGGTCGTGGAGGGAAGGGGCCAGGCGGAGTGGTGGAGGGGAGGGGCCAGGCGGAGTGGTGGAGGGGAGGGGCCAGGCGGAGTGGTGGAGGGGAGGGGCCAGGCGGAGTGGTGGAGGGGAGAAGCCAGGCGGAGTGGTGGAGGGGAGAGGCCAGGCGGAGTGGTGGAGGGGAGAGGCCAGGCGGAGTGGAGAGGCCAGGCGGAGTGGTGGAGGAGAGAGGCCAGGCGGAGTGGTGGAGGGGAGGGGAGAGGCCAGGCGGAGTGGTGGAGGGGAGGGGAGAGGCCAGGCGGAGTGGTGGAGGGGAGGGGAGAGGCCAGGCGGAGTGGTGGAGGGGAGGGGAGAGGCCAGGCGGAGTGGTGGAGGGGAGGGGAGAGGCCAGGCGGAGTAGGGGAGGGGAGAGGCCAGGCGGAGTGGTGGAGGGGAGGGGAGAGGCCAGGCGGAGTGGTGGAGGGGAGGGGAGAGGCCAGGCGGAGTGGTGGAGGGGAGGGGAGAGGCCAGGCGGAGTGGTGGAGGGGAGGGGAGAGGCCAGGCGGAGTGGTGGAGGGGAGGGGAGAGGCCAGGCGGAGTGGTGGAGGGGAGGGGAGAGGCCAGGCGGAGTGGTGGAGGGGAGGGGAGAGGCCAGGCGGAGTGGTGGAGGGGAGGGGAGAGGCCAGGCGGAGTGGTGGAGGGGAGGGGAGAGGCCAGGCGGAGTGGTGGAGGGGAGGGGAGAGGCCAGGCTGAGTGGTGGAGAGGAGAGGCCAGGCTGAGTGGTGGAGGGGAGGGGGGAGGCCAGGCGGAGGAGGGGAGGGGAGAGGCCAGGCGGAGTTGTGGAGGGGAGGGGAGAGGCCAGGTGGAGTTGTGGAGGGGAGGGGAGAGGCCAGGCGGAGTTGTGGAGGGGAGGGGAGAGGCCAGGCGGAGTTGTGGAGGGGAGGGGAGAGGCCAGGCGGAGTTGTGGAGGGGAGGGGAGAGGCCAGGCGGAGTTGTGGAGGGGAGGGGAGAGGCCAGGGGGAGGGGAGAAGCCAGGTGGAGTTGTGGAGGGGAGGGTTTAGGCCAGGCGGAGTGGTGGAGGGGAGGGGAGAGGCCAGGCGGAGTGGTGGAGGGGAGGGGAGAGGCCAGGCGGAGTGGTGGAGGGGAGGGGAGAGGCCAGGCGGAGTGGTGGAGGGGAGGGGAGGGGAGAGGCCAGGCGGAGTGGTGGAGGGGAGGGGAGAGGCCAGGCGGGGTTGGGGGGTGAGTAGTCATGAGATATATATGGAGAGATATAGATCAGCTAATTTTGATGTGATTTACTTGTCTCCATAGGATCTTGATATGTGTAGAGATGAAAACACACACACACACACACACACACACACACACACACACACACACACATACACATACACATACACATACACATACACATATACATACACACACACACATGGAACAATTACATTTTTGAGGTTTTGACCCATAGATAATCTTCTCGGTGACCTCATCATGTTTTGAAATGCAAAGTGATGGAGGCGGTACTTGGTGGGGTGAGCAGTCAGAAATGTAATCACAATTGCTTTTTCAGGCTGAATTGCACATGTTTTGCCGTCCAACCCAAATCAGTAGTTTGTGCTCACTTGAAGTTGTGAAGTATGAAGGTAATTTTAGTAGTTTGTTTTGGTAGTTTTAGTAGTTGTGAAGTATGAAGGTAATTTTAGTAGTTTGTTTTGGTAGTTTTAGTAGTTGTGAAGTTTGAAGGTAATTTTAGTAGTTTGTTTTGGTAGTTTTAGTAGTTGTGAAGTTTGAAGGTAATTTTAGTAGTTTGTTTTGGTAGTTTTAGTAGTTGTGAAGTTTGAAGGTAATTTTAGTAGTTTGTTTTGGTAGTTTTAGTAGTTGTGAAGTATGAAGGTAATTTTAGTAGTTTGTTTTGGTAGTTTTAGTAGTTGTGAAGTTTGAAGGTAATTTTAGTAGTTTGTTTTGGTAGTTTTAGTAGTTGTGAAGTTTGAAGGTAATTTTTGTAGTTTGTTTTGGTAGTTTTAGTAGTTGTGAAGTTTGAAGGTAATTTTAGTAGTTTGTTTTGGTAGTTTTAGTAGTTGTGAAGTATGAAGGTAATTTTAGTAGTTTGTTTTGGTAGTTTTAGTAGTTGTGAAGTATGAAGGTAATTTTAGTAGTTTGTTTTGGTAGTTTTAGTAGTTGTGAAGTATGAAGGTAATTTTAGCTCACTTGAAGCTGTGAAGTATGAAGGTAAAATCAGTTGTGTGTGAAGTATGTAGGAAGACTGTATGAAGGTAATTTTTTTAAAGGTAGAGCAGGGTTGTCCAACTTTTGATTCTCCTTTGAGTGTAGCAGCCGATTGATAAATCATCCCAATTGACAATTGCCCCATCAAAAGTGCTGATATGAACACGTGGGCTTTTGTCATCCCATGCCGTCTAAAACAAAAGTATCGTACCTTGGTTCGATATTTTTATTTTTATTCTACCTTCGGCTTTGAAATGCTATTTTAACCCTGGTGGCAACGCTGTGCTGCAGGGATTTGATGCGTGATGCCAACACACACCTCTGAGTGTGAGTTAGCGAGTTGTGCAAGATGTTTTGCTGATGCACGCGCTCCATTGCTCTAGGAAGTGAACAGCACTGCCGAAAGTGTACCTGTAGCCACCAGGTTCTTTTGGGTAGAAAGTTTATATAATGAGTAACCAACCTTATGGTATTTGTAAACATCTTGGCATGTTTCTGGTGGATGGTTGTAGTGACATTTTTTGCGGTGTGCAAAACATATTGACCCGTTTCATTTGTCCCTTTAAGCTTCTGAAACGCATCTTTGACACCGACACTTGCAGCTATATTTAACTTGATTTTGCAACAGTGGGAACTTTGTTTCAAATTCTTGTGAGCGAGGACTTCAAACTTGGAGAGATCCTATTCCCTGGCTGTCTTTTGTTGGTGTCAAAGTTGATGGGCAAACGTGTACCTCTTGATGAACCGCAAACTGGACTTTACGAGGGCTTTGAGTCCCGTGTGCTGACTTTGAATTGCATAATTTGTTCTGCTTGAATTTCATTGGTGAAAAACAAGTTCTCTTATTTTCATTTCAATTTTGTTTTCATCTTATTTTAATGGTACAATGTGCGAGATGAATAGAAGAAAGTTCAATTTATTGCTTTACTAGCCGAAAGCACCCGGCGTTGCCCGGGTTCTTTTTGAATGAATTTACTACTATAATTCAGCTTTTACCTGCGGCCGTAGAAGATTGACTACGATAATTTAGCTCAGATTTTAATTGCGAAATGGGCCCAGCCCGGCCGAGGTGGCCTCGACCAGCCTCGTCACCTAGCCTATAACCTTCCCATGGCCCGTCCCGACATTTTTAGTTCTTTTTGAATGAATTTACGACTATAATTCAGCTTTTACTCGCGGCCGTAGAAGATTGACTACTATAATTCAGCTCAGCTTTTAATTGCGAAATGGGCCCAGCCCGGCCGAGGTGGCCTCGACCAGCCTCGTCACCTAGCCTATAACCTTCCCATGGCCCGTCCCGACATTTTTAGTTCTTTTTGAATGAATTTACTACTATAATTCAGCTTTTACTCGTGGTCGTAGAAGATTGACTACTATAATTCAGCTCAGCTTTTAATTGCGAAATGGGCCCAGCCCGGCCGAGGCGGCCTCGACTGGCCTCGCCACCGAGCCTATAACCTTCCCGGGGCCCGTGCCGATCCCTCCTATCTTTCACCATTCAGAAGATTAGCGCGTGCAGACAGACAAACAAGCAAGCAAACAAATGAAAAATCGGTCAGAGACCGAGGACTTGCCGGAATTTACTTTTTTATCGGCCATTTAGGACATATGGCGGCCGAACCACGTGACCGATGTCATCATTAACATATTTTATTCCCCATGGAGAGTTCTTTACAATGAGCCATGTGTCAATTTTTTCTATTCAGTACTTTTGGAGATATAGAGGTGCAAAGTTTTTCGGTTTTTCCAAGATGGCGGCCGAACCACGTGGCCGATGACGTCATCAATTGGGCGCAGTCTATTCCTGGGCAAGAGCAATATGTGTGCAAAGTTTGGCGATTCTACGTGCAACGGTGTAGACGTAGTGCTGCAAACAGACAGACAGACAAACAAACGAACAGATCAACATACTTGCCGGAATCTTTTCCGGCAAGTAATGAAAAATCGGTCAGAGACCGAGGACTTGCCGGAATGTACTTTTTATTGGCCATTTAGAGCAAATATGGCGGCCGAACCACGTGACCGATGACGTCATCAATTGGGCACAGTCTATTCCAAGGCAAGACAAATACGTGTGCAACGTTTGGCGATTCTACGTGCAACGGTGTAGACGTAGTGCTGCAAACAGACAAACATATGAAAAATTGGTCAGAGACCGAGGACTTGGCGGAATTTACATTTTTATCGGCCATTTAGGACAAATATGACGCCGAACCACGTGACCGATGACGTCATCATTAACATATTTTATTCCCCATGGAGAGTTCTTTACAATGAGCCATGTCTCAATTTTTTCTATTCAGCACTTTCGGAGATATGGAGGTGCAAAGTTTTTCGGTTTTTCCAAGATGGTGGCCGAACCACGTGACTGATGACGTCATCATTAACATATTTTATTCCCCATGGAGAGTTCTTTACAATGAGCCATGTATCAATTTTTTCTGTTCAGGACTTTCGGAGATATGGAGGTGCAAAGTTTTTCGATTTTTCCAAGATGGCGGCCAAACCACGTGACCGATGACGTCATCATTTGGGCGCAGTATATTAGAGGGCAAGACAAATACGTGTGCAAAGTTTGGCGATTCTACGTGTGCAACGGTGTAGACGTAGGGCTGTAAACAGACAAACAGACAAATGAAAAATCGGTCAGAGACCGAGGACTTGCCGGAATGTACTTTTTTATTGGCCATTGAGGACAAATATGGCGGCCGAACCACGTGACCGATGACGTCATCATTAACATATTTTATTCCCCATGGAGAGTTCTTTACAATGAGGCATGTCTCAATTTTTTCTATTCAGCACTTTTGGACACATAGAGGTGCTAAGTTTTTCGGTTTTTCCAAGATGGCGGCCGAACCACGTGACATATGACGTCATCATTAACAAATTTTATTCCCCATGGAGAGTTCTTTACAATGAGCCATGTCTCAATTTTTTCTGTTCAGCACTTTTGTAGATATAGTGGTGCAAAGTTTGGCGTTTTTCCAAGATGGCGGCCGACCACGTGACATATGACATCATCATTAACATATTTTATTCCCCATGGAGAGTTCTTTACAATGAGCCATGTCTCAATTTTTTCTGTTCAGCACTTTTGGAGATTTTGTGGTGCAAAGTTTTGCCGTTTTTCCAAGATGGCGGCCGACCACGTGACTGATGACGTCATCATTAACATATTTTATTCCCCATGGAGAGTTCTTTACAATGAGCCATGTCTCAATTTTTTCTGTTCAGCACTTTTGGAGATATAGTGGCGCAACGTTTTGCCGTTTTTCCAAGATGGCGACCGAACCACGTGACTGATGACGTCATCATTTACATATTTTATTCCCCATGGAGAGTTCTTTACAATGAGCCATGTCTCAATTTTTTATGTTCAGTACTTTCGGAGATATAGAGATGCAAAGTTTTTCGGTTTTTCCAAGATGGCGGCCGAACCACGTCACCGATGACGTCATCAATTGGGCACAGTCTATTCCAGGGCAAGACCAATATGTGTGCAAAGTTTGGCGATTCTACGTGCAACGGTGTAGACGCAGTGCTGCAAACACAGACAGACAGACAGACAGACAAACAGACAGACAGACAGATCAGAGACCGAGGACTTGCCGGAATTTACTTTTTTATCGGCCATTTAGGACAAATATGGCGGCCGAACCACGTGACCGATGATGTCATCATGAACATATTTTATTCCCCATGGAGAGTTCTTTACAATGAGCCATGTCTCAATTTTTTATATTGAGCATTTTTGGAGATATGGAGGTGCAACGTTTTTAGGTTTTTCCAAGATGGCGGCCGAACCACGTGACTGATGACGTCATCATTAACATATTTTATTCCCCATGGAGAGTTCTTTACAATGAGCCATGTCTCAATTTTTTCTATTCAGTACTTTCAGAGATGTGGAGGTGCAAAGTTTTTAGGTTTTTCCAAGATGGCGGCCGAACCACGTGACTGATGACGTCATCATTAACATATTTTATTCCCCATGGAGAGTTCTTTACAATGAGCCATGTCTCAATTTTTTCTGTTCAGCACTTTCGGAGATATAGAGTTGCAAACTTTTTCCAAGATGGCGGCCGAACCACGTGACCAATGACGTCATCACTAACATTTTATTCCCCATGGAGAGTTCTTTACAATGAGCTCAATTTTTTCTGTTCAGCACTTTTGGAGATATAGTGGTGCAAAATTTTGCCATTTTCCAAGATGGCGGCCGAACCACGTGACTGATGACGTCATCATTAACATATTTTATTACCCATGGAGAGTTCTTTACAATGAGCCATGTCTCAATTTTTTCTGTTCAGCACTTTTGGAGATATAGCGGTGCAAAGTTTTGCCGTTTTTCCAAGATGGCGGCCGACCACGTGACATATGACATCATCATTAACATATTTTATTGCGCATGGCGAGTTCTTTACAATGAGCCATGTCTCAATTTTTTCTGTTCAGCACTTTTGGAGATTTCGTGGTGCAAAGTTTTGCCGTTTTTCCAAGATGGCGGCCGAACCACGTGACATATGACGTCATCATTAACATATTTTATTCCCCATGGAGTTCTTTACAATGAGCCATGTCTGATTTTTTCCTGTTCAGCACTTTCGGAGATATGGAGGTGCAAAGTTTTTCGGATTTTCCAAGATGGCGGCCGAATCACGTGACCGATGACATCATCATTAACATATTTTATTCCCCATGGAGATTTCTTTACAATGAGCCATGTCTCAATTTTTTCTGTTCAGCACTTTTGGAGATATAGTGGTGCAAAGTTTTGCCGTTTTTCCAAGATGGCGGCCGACCACGTGACATATGACGTCATCATTAACATATTTTATTCCCCATGGAGAGTTCTTTACAATGAGCCATGTCTCAATTTTTTCTATTCAGCACTTTCGGAGATATGGAGGTGCAAAGTTTTTCGGATTTTCCAAGATGGCGGCCGAACCACGTGACCGATGACGTCATAATTAACATATTTTATTCGCCATGGAGAGTTCTTTCCAATGAGCCATGTCTCAATTTTTTCTATTCAGCACCTTCGGAGATATGGAGGTGCAAAGTTTTTCGAATTTTCCAAGATGGCAGCAGAACGACGTGACTGATGACGTCATCATTAACATATTTTATTCCCCCTGGAGAGTTCTTTCCAATGAGCCATGTCTCAATTTTTTCTATTCAGCACTTTCGGAGACATGGAGGTGAAATTTTTTTCCGTTTTTCCAAGATGGCGGCCAACCACTTGACTGATGACGTCATCATTTACATATTTTATTCCACATGGAGAGTTCTTCACAATGAGCCATGTCTCAATTTTTTCTGTTCAGCACTTTTGGAGATATAGTGGTGCAAAGTTTTGCCGTTTTTCCAAGATGGCGGCCGACCACGTGACATATGACATCATTAACATATTTTATTCCCCATGGAGAGTTCTTTCCAATGAGCCATGTCTCAATTTTGTCTGTTCAGCACTTTTGGAGATATAGTGGTGCAAAGTTTTGCCGTTTTTCCAAGATGGCGGCCGACCACGTGACATATGACATCATCAGTAACATATTTTATTCCCCATGGAGAGTTCTTTACAATGAGCCATGTCTCAATTTTTTCTGTTCAGCACTTTTGGAGATATAGTGGTGCAAAGTTTTGCCGTTTTTCCAAGATGGCGGCCGACCACGTGACTGATGACGTCATCATTAACATATTTTATTCCCCAGAGAGTTCTTTACAATGAGCCATGTCTCAATTTTTTCTGTTCAGTTCTTTCGGAGATGTAGCGGTGCAAATTTTTAAGGTTTTTCCAAGATGGCGGCCGAACCACGTGACTGATGACGTCATCATTAACATATTGTATTCCCCATGGAGAGTTCTTTACAATGAGCCATGTCTCAATTTTTCCTGTTCAGTACTTTCGGAGATATGGAGGTGCAAGGTTTTTCGGTTTTTCCAAGATGGCGGCCGAACCACGTGACCGATGACGTCATCAATTGGGCACAGTCTATTCCAGGGCAAGACCAATATGTGTGCAAAGTTTGGCGATTCTACGTGCAACGGTGTAGACGCAGTGCTGCAAACAGACAGACAGACAAACAGACAGACAGACAGACAGACAAATGAAAAATCGGTCAGAGACCGAGGACTTGCCGGAATGTACTCTTTTATCGGCCATTTAAGACAAATATGGCGTCTGAACCACGTGACCTATGATGTCATTATTAACATATTTTATTCCCCATGGAGAGTTCTTTACAATGAGCCATGTCTCAATTTTTTCTATTCAGCACTTTCAGAGATATGGAGGTGCACAATTTTTCGGTTTTTCCAAGATGGCGGCCGAACCACGTGACATATGACGTCATCATTAACATATTTTATTCCCCATTGAGAGTTCTTTGCAATGAGCCATGTCTCAATTTTTTCCATTCTGCACTTTTGGAGATTTTGTGGTGCAAAGTTTTGCCGTTTTTCCAAGATGGCGGCCGACCACGTGACTGATGACGTCATCATTAACATATTTTATTCCCCATGGAGAGTTCTTTACAATGAGCCATGTCTCAATTATTTCTGTTCAGCACTTTTGGAGATATAGTGGTGCAAAGTTTTGCCGTTTTTCCAAGATGGCGGCCGACCACGTGACATATGACGTCATCATTAACATATTTTATTCCCCATGGAGAGTTCTTTCCAATGAGCCATGTCTCAATTTTTTCTGTTCAGCACTTTTGGAGATATAGTGGCGCAACGATTTGCCGTTTTTCCAAGATGGCGACCGAACCACGTGACTGATGACGTCATCATTTACATATTTTATTCCCCATGGAGAGTTCTTTACAATGAGCCATGTCTCAATTTTTTCTGTTCAGTACTTTCGGTGATATAGAGGTGCAAAGTTTTTCGGTTTTTCCAAGATGGCGGCCGAACCACGTGAGCGATGACGTCATCATCATTATTTTTTCCAAACCAATTTATGCCAACGTGAAGCTCAAGAAATTTCATCTTGATTGGATGAAGTTTTGTACTTGTCGAAGTATGATGTAATAATGGAGGCACAGAGGACATCATAAACATATTTTATTCCCCATGGAGAGTTCTTTACAATGAGCCATGTCTCAATTTTTTCTATTCAGTGCTTTCGGAGATATAGAGGTGCAAAGTTTTGCCATTTTTCCAAGATGGCGGCCGACCACGTGACATATGACGTCATCATTAACATATTTTATTCCCCATGGAGTTCTTTACAATGAGCCATGTCTCAATTTTTTCTGTTCAGCACTTTTGGAGATATAGTGGTGCAAAGTTTTGCCGTTTTTCCAAGATGGCGGCCGACCACGTGACTGATGACATCATCATTAACATATTGTATTCCCCATGGAGAGTGCTTTCCAATGAGCCATGTCTCAATTTTTTCTGTTCAGCACTTTTGGAGATATAGTGGTGCAAAGTTTTGCCGTTTTTCCAAGATGGCGGCAGACCATGTGACATATGACGTCATCATTAACATATTTTATTACCCATGGAGAGTTCTTTACAATGAGCCATGGCTCAATTTTTTCTGTTCAGCACTTTTGGAGATATAGTGGTGCAAAGTTTTGCCGTTTTTCCAAGATGGCGGCCGACCACGTGACTGATGACGTCATCATTAACATATTGTATTCCCCATGGAGAGTTCTTTACAATGAGCCATGTCTCAATTTTTCCTGTTCAGTACTTTCGGAGATATAGAGGTGCAACGTTTTGCCGTTTTTCCAAGATGGCGGCCGACCACGTGACTGATGACGTCATCATTAACATATTGTATTCCCCATGGAGAGTGCTTTCCAATGAGCCATGTCTCAATTTTTTCTGTTCAGCACTTTTGGAGATATAGTGGTGCAAAGTTTTGCCGTTTTTCCAAGATGGCGGCAGACCATGTGACATATGACGTCATCATTAACATATTTTATTACCCATGGAGAGTTCTTTACAATGAGCCATGGCTCAATTTTTTCTGTTCAGCACTTTTGGAGATATAGAGGTGCAAGGTTTTTCGGTTTTTCCAAGATGGCGGCCGAACCACGTGACCGATGACGTCATCAATTGGGCACAGTCTATTCCAGGGCAAGACCAATATGTGTGCAAAGTTTGGCGATTCTACGCGCAACGGTGTAGACGCAGTGCTGCAAACAGACAGACAGACAAACAGACAGACAGACAGATGAAAAATCGGTCAGAGACCGAGGACTTGCCGGAATGTACTTTTTTATCGGCCATTTAGGACAAATATGGCGGCCGAACCACGTGACCGAGGACGTCATCATTAACATATTTTATTCCCCATGGAGAGTTCTTTACAATGAGCCATGTCTCAATTTTTTCTATTCAGCACTTTTGGAGATGTGGAGGTGCAGAGGTTTTCGGTTTTTCCAAGATGGCGGCCGATCCACGTGACCAATGACATCATCATTAACATATTTTATTCCCCATGGAGAGTTCTTTACAATGAGCCATGTCTCAATTTTTTCTATTCGGCACTTTCGGAGATATGGAGGTGCTAAATTTTTCGGTTTTTCCAAGATGGCGGCCGACCACGTGACATATGACGTCATCATTAACATATTTTATTCCCCATGGAGAGTTCTTTACAATGAGCCATACCTCAATTTTTTCTATTCAGGACTTTTGGAGATGTGGAGGTGCAGAGTTTTTCGGTTTTTCCAAGATGGCGGCCGAACCACGTGACCGATGACATCATCATTAACATATTTTATTCCCCATGGAGAGTTCTTTACAATGAGCCATGTCTCAATTTTTTCTGTTCAGCACTTTTGGAGATATAGTGGTGCAAAGTTTTGCCGTTTTTCCAAGATGGCGACCGACCACGTGACATATGACGTCATCATTAACATATTTTATTCCCCATGGAGAGTTCTTCACAATGAGCCATGTCTCAATTTTTTCTGTTCAGCACTTTTGGAGTTATAGTGGCGCAACGTTTTGCCGTTTTTCCAAGATGGCGACCGAACCACGTGACTGATGACGTCATCATTTATATATTTTATTCCCCATGGAGAGTTCTTTACAATGAGCCATGTCTCAATTTTTTCTGTTGAGCACTTTCGGAGATATGGAGGTGCAACGTTTTTCGGTTTTTCCAAGATGGCGGCCGAACCACGTCACCGATGACGTCATCAATTGGGCACAATATATTAGAGGGCAAGACAAATACGTGTGCAAAGTTTGGCGATTCTACGTGCAACGGTGTAGACGTAGTGCTGCAAACAGACAAACAGACAGACAAACAGACAGACAAACAGACAAACAGACAGACAGACAAACAAACGAACAGATCAACATACTTGCCGGAAAATTTTTCCGGCAAGTAATGAAAAATCGGTCAGAGACCGAGGACTTGCCGGAATGTACTCTTTTATCGGCCATTTAAGACAAATATGGCGTCTGAACCACGTGACCTATGATGTCATTATTAACATATTTTATTCCCCATGGAGAGTTCTTTACAATGAGCCATGTCTCAATTTTTTCTATTCAGCACTTTCAGAGATATGGAGGTGCACAATTTTTCGGTTTTTCCAAGATGGCGGCCGAACCACGTGACATATGACGTCATCATTAACATATTTTATTCCCCATTGAGAGTTCTTTGCAATGAGCCATGTCTCAATTTTTTCCATTCTGCACTTTTGGAGATATAGTGGTGCAAAGTTTTCCCATTTTTCCAAGATGGCGGCCGAACCACGTGACCGATGCCGTCATCATTAACATATTTTATTCCCCATGGAGAGTTCTTTACAATGAGCCATGTCTCAATTTTTTCTGTTCAGCACTTTTGGAGATTTTGTGGTGCAAAGTTTTGCCGTTTTTCCAAGATGGCGGCCGACCACGTGACTGATGACGTCATCATTAACATATTTTATTCCCCATGGAGAGTTCTTTACAATGAGCCATGTCTCAATTATTTCTGTTCAGCACTTTTGGAGATATAGTGGTGCAAAGTTTTGCCGTTTTTCCAAGATGGCGGCCGACCACGTGACATATGACGTCATCATTAACATATTTTATTCCCCATGGAGAGTTCTTTCCAATGAGCCATGTCTCAATTTTTTCTGTTCAGCACTTTTGGAGATATAGTGGCGCAACGATTTGCCGTTTTTCCAAGATGGCGACCGAACCACGTGACTGATGACGTCATCATTTACATATTTTATTCCCCATGGAGAGTTCTTTACAATGAGCCATGTCTCAATTTTTTCTGTTCAGTACTTTCGGAGATATAGAGGTGCAAATTTATTCGGTTTTTCCAAGATGGCGGCCGAACCACGTCACCGATGACGTCATCATTGGGGCACAGTATATTAGAGGGCAAGACCATTATGTGTGCAAAGTTTGGCGATTCTCCGTGCAACGGTGTAGACGCAGTGCTGCAAACAGACAAACAGACAAACAGACAAACAGACAAACAGACAAATGAAAAATCGGTCAGAGACCGAGGACTTGCCGAATGTACTTTTTTATTGGCCATTTAGGACAAATATGGCGGCCGAACCACGTGACCGATGACGTCATCATTAACATATTTTATTCCCCATGGAGAGTTCTTTTCAATGAGCCATGTCTCAATTTTTTCTATTCAGCACTTTCGGAGATGTGGAGGTTTCGGTTTTTCCAATATGGCGGCCGAACCACGTGACATATGATGTCATCATTAACCAATTTTATTCCCCATGGAGAGGTCTTTACAATGAGCCATGTCTCAATTTTTTCCATTCTGCACTTTTGGAGATATTGTGGTGCAAAGTTTTGCCTTTTTTCCAAGATGGCGGCCGACCACGTGACATATGACATCATCATTAACATATTTTATTCCCCATGGAGAGTTTTTTACAATGAGCCATGTCTCAATTTTTTCTGTTCAGCACTTTTGGAGATTTTGTAGTGCAAAGTTTTGCCGTTTTTCCAAGATGGCGGCCGACCACGTGACTGATGACGTCATCATTAACATATTTTATTCCCCATGGAGAGGTCTTTACAATGAGCCATGTCTCAATTTTTTCTGTTCAGCACTTTTGGCGATATAGTGGTGCAAAGTTTTGCCGTTTTTCCAAGATGGCGGCCGACCACGTGACATATGACGTCATCATTAACATATTTTATTCCCATGGAGAGTTCTTTCCAATGAGCCATGTCTCAATTTTTTCTGTTCAGCACTTTTGGAGCTTTCGTGGTACAAAGTTTTGCCGTTTTTCCAAGATGGCGGCCGACCACGTGACTGATGACGTCATCATTAACATATTTTATTCCCCATGGAGAGTTCTTTACAATGAGCCATGTCTCAATTTTTTCTGTTCTGCACTTTTGGAGATATAGTGGTGCAAAGTTTTGCCGTTTTTCCAAGATGGCGGCCGACCACGTGACATATGACGTCATCATTAACAGATTGTTTTCCCCATGGAGAGTTCTTTACAATGAGCCATGTCTCAATTTTTTCTGTTCAGTACTTTCGGAGATATAGAGGTGCAAAGTTTTTCGGTTTTTCCAAGATGGCGGCCGAACCACGTCACCGATGACGTCATCAATTGGGCACAGTCTATTCCAGGGCAAGACCAATATGTGTGCAAAGTTTGGCGATTCTAAGTGCAACGGTGTAGACGCAGTGCTGCAAACAGACAGACAGACAGACAAACAGACAAACAGACAAACAGACAAACAAACGAACAGATCAACATACTTGCCGGAATCTTTTCCGGCAAGTAATGAAAAATCGGTCAGAGACCGAGGACTTGCCGGAATTTACTTTTTTATCGGCCATTTAGGACAAATATGGCGGCTGAACCACCTGACCGATGACATCATCATTAACATATTTTATTCCCCACGGAGAGTTCTTTACAATGAGCCATGTCTCAATTTTTTCTGTTCAGCACTTTTGGAGATAGAGGTGCAACGTTTTTCGGATTTTCCAAGATGGCGGCCGAACCACGTGACCGATGACGACATCATTAACATATTTTATTCCCCCTGGAGAGTTCTTTCCAATGAGCCATGTCTCAATTTTTTCTGTTCAGCACTTTTGGAGATAGAGGTGCAACGTTTTTCGGATTTTCCAAGATGGCGGCCGAACCACGTGACCGATGACGTCATCATTAACTTATTTTATTCCCCCTGGAGAGTTCTTTCCAATGAGCCATGTCTCAATTTTTTCTATTCAGCACTTTCGGAGATATGGAGGTGTATTTTTTTCCCGTTTTTCCAAGATGGCGGCCGCACCACGTGACCGATGACGTCATCATTAACATATTTTATTCCACATGGAGAGTTCTTGACAATGAGCCATGTCTCAATTTTTTCTATTCAGCACTTTCGGAGATATGGAGGTGCTAGGTTTTTCGGTTTTTCCAAGATGGCGGCCGACCACGCGACTGATGACGTCATCATTAACATATTTTATTCCCCATGGAGAGTTCTTTACAATGAGCCATGTCTCAATTTTTTCTGTTCAGCACTTTTAGAGATATAGTGGCGCAACGTTTTGCCGTTTTTCCAAGATGGCGACCGAACCACGTGACTGATGACGTCATCATTTACATATTTTATTCCCCATGGAGAGTTCTTTACAATGAGCCATGTCTCAATTTTTTCTGTTCAGTACTTTCGGAGATATAGAGGTGCAAGGTTTTTCAGTTTTTCCAAGATGGCGGCCGAACCACGTCACCGATGACGTCATCAATTGGGCACAGTCTATTCCAGGGCAAGACCAATATGTGTGCAAAGTTTGGCGATTCGCCGTGCAACGGTGTAGACGCAGTGCTGCAAACAGACAGACAGACAGACAGACAGACAGACAGACAGACAGACAGACAGACAGACAGACAGACAAACGAACAGATCAACATACTTGCCGGAAAAATTTTTCCGGCAAGTAACAAACGAACAGATCAACATACTTGCCGGAATCCTTTCTGGCAAGTAACAAACAAACGAACAGATCAACATACTTGCCGGAATCTTTTCCGGCAAGTAACAAACAAACGAACAGATCAACATACTTGCCGGAAAAAAATTTCCGGCAAGTAATGAAAAATCGGTCAGAGACCGAGGACCTGCCGGAATGTACTTTTTTATTGGCCATTGAGGACAAATATGGCGGCCGAACCACGTGACCGATGACGTCATCATTAACATATTTTATTCCCCATGGAGAGTTCTTTACAATGAGGCATGTCTCAATTTTTTCTATTCAGCACTTTTGGACACATAGAGGTGCTAAGTTTTTCGGTTTTTCCAAGATGGCGGCCGAACCACGTGACATATGACGTCATCATTAACAAATTTTATTCCCCATGGAGAGTTCTTTACAATGAGCCATGTCTCAATTTTTTCTGTTCAGCACTTTTGGAGATATAGTGGCGCAACGTTTTGCCGTTTTTCCAAGATGGCGACCGAACCACGTGACTGATGACGTCATCATTTACATATTTTATTCCCCATGGAGAGTTCTTTACAATGAGCCATGTCTCAATTTTTTCTGTTCAGTACTTTCGGAGATATAGAGGTGCAAAGTTTTTCGGTTTTTCCAAGATGGCGGCCGAACCACGTCACCGATGACGTCATCAATTGGGCACAGTCTATTCCAGGGCAAGACCAATATGTGTGCAAAGTTTGGCGATTCTACGTGCAACGGTGTAGACGCAGTGCTGCAAACAGACAGACAGACAGACAAACAGACAGACAAACAAACGAACAGATCAACATACTTGCCGGAAAATTTTTCCGGCAAGTAACAAACAGACAGACAGACAAACAGATCAACATACTTGCCGGAATCTTTTCCGGCAAGTAACAAACAAAAACTTTCTTTTATATATATATCGAAGAAGAAGATAATTGTAACAGAACTCGATCTTTTCCAAGGCTTGGGTTGTTATCCAGTTCACCTTCCATTCAATAATCTAAACGAAATTGCTTTGTGTGAACAGTTTAAAAATTGACAATTGACGTTGCTGTTGTTCCCTGAGACCACAGTGTGACCCTGAGTCATTACCATTGTTCCCTTAGACCACAGTGTGACCCTGAGTCATTCCCATTGTTCCCTTTTACCACAGTGTGGCCCTGAGTCATTACCATTGATCCCTTTTACCACAGTGTGGCCCTGAGTCATAACCATTGTTCCCTTTCACCACAGCGTGACCCTGAGTCATTACCATTGTTCCCTTTTACCACAGTGTGGCCCTGAGTCATTACCATTGTTCCCTTTTACCACAGTGTGACCCTGAGTCATTACAATTGTTCCCTTTTACGACATAGTGGCCCCGAGTCATTACCATTGTTCCCTTTTACCACAGCGTGACCCTGCATCATTACCATTGTTCCCTTTTACTACAGCGTGACCCTGAGTCATTACAATTATTCCCTTTTACGACATAGTGGCCCCGAGTCATTACCATTGTTCCCTTTTACTACAGTGTGGCCCTGAGTCATTACCATTGTTCCCTTTTACTACAGTGTGGCCCTGCATCATTACCATTGTTCCCTTTTACCACAGCGTGACCCCCAGTCATTACCATTGTTCCCTTTTACTACAGTGTGGCCCTGCATCATTACCTTTGTTCCATTTTACCACAGTGTGGCCCTGAGTCATTACCATTGTTCCCTTTTACTACAGTGTGGCCCAGAGTCATTACCATTGTTCCCTTTTACTACAGTGTGACCCTGAGTCATTACCATTGTTCCCTTTTACTGCAGTGTGACCCTGAGTCATTACCATTGTTCCCTTTTACTACAGTGTGGCCCAGAGTCATTACCATTGTTCCCTTTTACTACAGTGTGGCCCTGCATCATTACCATTGTTCCCTTTTACTACAGTGTGGCCCTGAGTCATTACCATTGTTCCCTTTTACTACAGTGTGGCCCAGAGTCATTACCATTGTTCCCTTTTACGACATAGTGGCCCTGAGTCATTACCATTGTTCCCTTTTACTACAGTGTGACCCTGAGTCATTACCATTGTTTCCCTTTTACGACATCGTGGCCCAGAGTCATTACCATTGTTCCCTTTTACTACAGTGTGACCCTGAGTCATTACCATTGTTCCCTTTCACGACATAGTGGCCCTGAGTCATTACCATTGTTCCCTTTTACTACAGTGTGACCCTGAGTCATTACCATTGTTTCCCTTTTACGACATCGTGGCCCAGAGTCATTACCATTGTTCCCTTTTACTGCAGTGTGACCCTGAGTCATTACCATTGTTCCCTTTTACGACATTGTGGCCCTGAGTCATTACCATTGTTCCCTTTTACGACATAGTGGCCCTGAGTCATTACCATTGTTCCCTTTTACTACAGTGTGACCCTGAGTCATTACCATTGTTCCCTTTTACGACATCGTGGCCCAGAGTCATTACCATTGTTCCCTTTTACGACATCGTGGCCCAGAGTCATTACCATTGTTCCCTTTTACTACAGTGTGACCCTGAGTCATTACCATTGTTCCCTTTTACGACATAGTGGCCCTGTGTCATTACCATTGTTCCCTTTTACTACAGTGTGACCCTGAGTCATTACCATTGTTTCCCTTTTATGACATCGTGGCCCAGAGTCATTACCATTGTTCTCTTTTACTGCAGTGTGACCTGACCCTGAGTCATTACCATTGTTTCCCTTTTACGACATCGTGGCCCTGAGTCATTACCATTGTTCCCTTTTACTACAGTGTGGCCCAGAGTCATTTAACATATATACTACACATACATGTACATTTTCAAGTTTCACAATGTCTTTAGGACTTGTATGTATTACCTATCAGAGATAAGATTACCTATGGGAGTAGACAGCACAGAACATAATTTGATTTGGTGGAGCTAAGGAAGTGACAGCTGTGGAGGGTTAAGGATTATAAGGCAGTTGCGGGAGATCATGTTACTACCCAGCACAAGCTTGTGGTGTTTGTGGTGATGATTAAGAAAAGGAGGGAGTTTAAGAGCAGGGGTGGAAGGTTGTTAGGTGGGGGAGAGGGGCAAGTGTAGGGGAAACGTCACCATAGAGTACACGGAGAGGGTGAGGGCCAAGTATGAGCAACTTGGTGAAGAATCGGAAGGTTTGGAGAAGGAATGGAAGAAGTACAGAGAGGCATTTCGGGGAATTGGCAGAAGTGTTACATGGAAAGACGTCAGGAAAGGGTGCATTGTCGAGGGATAGAAACCAGGTATGGTGGTCGGAGGAAGTAGCGAAGGCAGCTTTTTTTTTTTTTTTTTAAATTAATTGTATACAAGATCGAGGCTCGTGTAAGAGCTTACATTAATCACAAAAAGACAAACTGACACACAAAACATAAGATAAAGGGAGCGGGAGACAAGATAGGGAGAGGGGGAAGCACACAAGTAGAACATTTGAGAGCAGGGACATCAGGAGATCTGTCGGAGGGAGAGGGCTTGGGGGGAGGAGGCACGGGAAGGGGGGGGGAGAGGTATAAAACACATGGGCACTGCTAGGACTTCCAGGAAAGAAGTCGGAATTTCACAAAAGTGAATCTGGGATGAATTAACGGGGGGTAGAAAAGATCAAGGTTTTGGATGGGGGAAGATAAGAGATGGTGGTGAACAGCTGTTTTAAAGACCTGGAGGGAGGAGTGGGATTGAAGAGAGTGTGGGAGTTTGTTCCAGAGGGGGGGGAAAAAGAGGAATGAAAGAGTGAAGGTGAGCAGAGAGTCTTGATTTTGGCAGTTTAACCAGAAAAGGGTTGCAGGCAGCGACCTGTAGGAATATTTGGGGGACAGAGCACAGACAGAGCTGGGGGAGCTGGGCCGGAGAGGAGTCTGTAGAAGACAAAGACCAGTTGGAAGTCGGGATACCACTGGTAGAAGAAGATAGTATAAGAGATAGTCGGTATAAGGAGTTTTGGAAGAGAATAGAGAAGATCAAGGATGGAGGGAGGCAACCGCATATTTGGAAGCAAACACAGAATTTCGGCATTCGGCCTTCTCAGCTTGTGTCGGCTGTGATGCCATTTCATCTGATGGAAGGTATAGAAGGTGAGTATACCACCAGGGACAGACTTGTCAAGGTGCCACCTGGCTTTAGAGGAGGGACACAAGTTTGAAAGTTTATTCTTGAGGTCAGCCAGATGTAGTTTTCTCCAGAGAGGACACACTTGTGGGCTTTTTGGAATGACCTGAGATTGCCTTCGGTTGGGTTGGCTTTCCAGGAAGAGAAGGCAAGCTGTTTCAGAGCAGGATTCAGTGTACTTTGGGTGGGAATAATGGTAGGAAACTGAATACGAACTGGGATGCTTTTGCTCTCGGTCACCTTCTGTCTACTTGAAAGTCATCCTTGCATCACTGTTGTGCACAAACATGTTTAAAAACAGATCATCTTAACTACAGGCCTATTATCTTACTTCATTACAGAACTGTATATGTAAATCGTGGAATCCATCATTGCAGTGCATATCAAATCCTTCCTTTCCTCCAATGGCCTTATCTCAGACCATCAGTTTGGATTCAGACCTGGTCACTTCCCTCTGGACATGCTGCTTCTGCTCTCCAAACGATAATAATGGAGGGTCTCAATTTCCAACATGACATTAGGGCCTTCTCTCTGGACAGATCTCGAGCATTTGACAATTTTGCACCACCACCCTCTGCCTGCGTCGTCCCCAGCCACCTCCAATCATTACCTGTTTAAATCTTCCACTCTCGTAGTCAGCATGTGGCTCCCAAAGGGATACTCTTGTCTCCTTTCTCTGTCGAGGGCGGAGTGTCCCATATGCAGCGTTTTTGGCCCCATTCCTGTTTGGCTTCCTCATCGATGATCTTTCCAATTCTCTTGATAATCCTGTTCATTTCTTAGCTGATGACTCCACCCTCTTCCATAGCATCTCTCATTCTTCAGATAAGTATGCAGCGGCCCCTTCTCTCTCTCTGCAGACTTTAATACAACCAGAAGCTAGTCCTGCACCTGCAATTTCTTTCAACCCTGACAAATCTCACACCCTCACTCCATCTTTCTGAAAGGACTGTCTGTCAAACCCTCCTCTATACTTCTAAAATAAACCTTTTGAAAATTTTCACTCACTCAAACTTTTGGTCCTATCCATCGGCCATGATCTTTCTTGAGCAAACCTATGTCCAAGTTGGCCTCCAATGCAAGCTACCAATTGGGCATCGTCGTGTTAAGTAGTTCCATTGCAAATATGAAATTTTATTCACTTGCAGGTTCTTCATCTGCAGTTTGATGGAGTACTGCTGTCACATTGGAGCTGGTGTCCCTACTTTGCACCTTGCACTTGATGGTGTGGAAACGAAGGCCTTCAAAATTTTGATCATCCGTGATGAAGCTGAGTCTAATCTCTGGGCCTGTTACTCCCACATTTCAGACATGTTAGTGGCCTCTGTCTTCTACCACCTCCTTTCTGGTCTTGCACTTTCTGCCCTTTCCTTCCTCTGTCCTTCCTAAGTTTCTGCAGTGAGTTGACGTCTGCTCGTATCCCATGACCGGTAAAACTGCCAAAATCTAGACTCGCTGTTCACCTCCACTCAATTGTTCCTCTTTTGTTTTTCTCTCCTGTGGAACTAACTTCTCCAGTCTGTTCAACCCCATTCTCCCCTCCAAGGCTTCAACATCTCTGTTCACCACCACCTCAGGTTATCCCCATCCATACCCATGGTCTCTTGTACCCTCCTTAATGCAGCACAACTCCACCCCATATTTTCTAGGTTGTGTCCATTGCCCCCACCACCCCCAGCCCCACCCTCACCCTCATTTTCGATTTTTGTTCCATTTCTTCTTTCCCTTCATTTTATTTAATTTCTTCCTCATGCCCTTGCCTGAAGTGTCCCTCTGCCTTGCCGTTTGTGTATTGCAACCCTCCACCTCCCCATCCCCTGCCCCCCTGCCTGACTTTATTCCACTATGTTGTTATTTTGTGTATTAGTCTGTTCCTTGTTCTACCTCTTCCATGAGCCTCAGATTTGGAAATATATATATACACAAAGAATTAAGTTAAGCACCCCCCCCCCCCCCCCGTTTTTTTACAACCTCGCACATTACAAGTTTGTTGTCGTCAAAACAGTGTAATATACCCATGATATTGCTATATTTTCTGGAGAAGTGATATTATGGTCACATAAAAACATAACAATCATGCCGTTTTCAATATTTTATTCTGAATAATTTAAGGTGAAATTTTTTGGGAATTTTAGGCATATTTTCACCTCAATTTAAGTATGGAGCTATAGGTCCATCACGGACAGTGTGGATGACGTTTATGTTTTCTAACGTACAGTCATTGTTCTGAGAAGACCTCTAGCGATCTTTGCGTCAATAACGTGTGTAGGACCCACGTGATCGGATCACTGACTCAACCAATCACTTTTTTTCACTTTGATCACTCAATTTCATCAATGGATAATTGCTAATGTCATACCAATCATTATTTGATCTCACATACCTTAGAATATATGCCAATGTATACATATACACAAAGAATATATATTAGGGGGTGCTTACCTTAATTCGTTGTGTAGGGGTGCTTAACTTAATTCTTTGTGTGTATATATATATATATATATATATATATAAATATATATATATATATGTATATATATATATATATATATATATATATATATATGTATATGTATATATATATATATATATATATATATATATGTATATGTATATATATATATATATATATATGTATATGTATATATATATATGTATATATATATATATGTATATATATATATATATGTATATGTATATATATATATATATATGTATATATATATATGTATATGTATATATATATATGTATATATATATATGTATATGTATATATATATATGTATATATATATACAGTGGTACCTCGGCTTACGAGTGCCCCAACGTACGAGTTTTTCGGGATACGAGCCGTCGCTCGGGCGGTTTGTTGCTTTGGGATACGAGCCGAGATCCGATGTACGAGCTCAAAAAATTTATTTTTTTGAATTTTCCGGTTGTGGCTTCCGGTTCCGGTCACGCGGTTATCTTGCCGTGAAAGCATCTCTGCTTGGATATAAAACACGCAATCGTCGAAATACATGAGCGAGGAATCTCCTTGCTCCAGCCGGTGACGTCATCGGCGGGGATCCCCGCCTCCAGAGTGGCTGGTCACGTGACCGCCAAAGCGTGTCGCGCGTGCGGGTATAATGAGCTACACCTGTGGATCACGTGACCACGGAAGCACGCCTCGCTTGAGAGGCATGGCTTTCGGTTTGCGTTTTGCTTTATAAGGCGCGATAAATGGGCTTTTGAGTGTTAGCGGTTCATGGCGTTGACGGTTCATGGCGGTTGACGGTTCATGACGGTTCATGACGGTTCATGACGGTTCATGACGGTTCATGACGGTTCATGACGGTTCATGACGGTTCATGGCGTTGACGGTCAAAAACCCATTACATCAATTTTACCAGGCACTGTACAGTAAGTACAGTGGACACCAAATGCACGGTGGAAGGCTAGAAGTAGAAGATCGTCCAAGACAAGTGAGAATAAGCCATACTTTGGAGGAGATGACGTCATTCGCTGGTCCGATAACCAAAGATGTGGTATAAAAAACCAGGTGAGCTAACAATGCAGCAATGAAGGAATTCGGCCAAGGCACCGGCACACAACGACCTACCTACATCGAAAGACTCAATGCCAATGGTGACAGAAGCCAAGACGGCCGGCTTAAACACCGCCGAAAGACCACGGTGTACCAACTTACGATGCAGAACATCTTGCACTTAATATGATGACAACAGGTGCCATCCTCTGACGTACCATTACAGGTACAGGTACAGTACACGTGAGCACAGAGCAAAAGTTCACTGAAACCGAGATTAAGAAAAAAGAAAAAACACCTCGTGGTCCGTGCTCGATATCCGAGTTTCAATCTTTTCAAACACATGATGCTCTCGGTCACGGTATCTCCTGCGAGCTGCTTCTCCTTCAACCACACAAACAACAACTTCTCCATATCTTCATGGATAGAGGTCCGGAGCTTTGAAATAATCGTAACGCCCTTGGCTGGCGTTATAGCCTTTATGGACTCCTTCTGCTTCAAAATCGTACATATCGTAGAAGGAGTACGATCGTACTGCCTCGCCAAGTCGACAACACGCACACCTCACCTGGCATGCTCTTCTCCTCTGCTTAATAAAACCAGTTTATTTCTTTACATTCTCTTGTATTATGTACAGTATATACGAGGTCGTGCTTGTTTATACATTATTTGTTATTTATAAAGTACATTTTTGTTATTTAAAAGCACCTAACAAAAAAAATTGGTGTTTTTTTTTTGAGGCTGGAACGGATTAATAGCATTTCAATGCATTTGAATGGGAAAATTTGCTTTGACTTACGAGCGATTTGGCTTACGAGCTCCGTCACGGAACGGATTAAACTCGTAAGCCGAGGTACCACTGTATATGTATATGTATATATATATATGTATATATATATATGTATATGTATATATATATATGTGTATATATGTATATGTATATATGTATATATATATGTATATGTATATATGTATATGTATATGTATATATGTATATGTATATGTATATATGTATATGTATATGTATATATGTATATATATATGTATATATATATATGTATATGTATATATATATATATATATATGTATATATATATGTATATATGTATATATATATATGTATATATGTATATATATATATATATATATATATATATATATATATATATATATATTGTTGCGGATCTCTTCGTCAGCCCTTTTTCCCCTTAAGAGGGGGGGATTAATCCCCTTGTGTGCGACTGACCGACGTGAGTCCTGAAGTCCCAACGCTCCTTCCGGTCGGGAGCAGCCAGGGTATTTGGTCTACGAAAAGTCCCAAGGACCTGAGTGCCACTCCTGACCGCGAAGCAGGGGGAGGGACTCCCGCTCGAACCCTGGTTTAGATGGTCTAGTTGCCGAGCGGTTTTTAGCAACCCGAAGTTCGAGTCATTAGCATTCACTAACCCGATTCCGAAACGTTGGCCAAAATCGCGCCACAGGTGTTCAATGTGGAAACCTCAAAGGCGAACGGATGTGAAGAAGAAGAAGGCAAAAGTAGGAAGAACAAATATGATTTATTACTAACTATTATGTACAAGACCAAAAGTAACCAAGGAGAAGGAAAGATACGAAAATAAAGACAGAAGGATGGAAGGACCAGAAGACACAGTGCAAATACTAACTTATCTAAACAGGCTTAACTTATACCCAGGGACAAGACACACAAAACAACTCACGTACACAAAAGGATGGAATGGCAGGAATGGTTTGGGACGGCAGAGGAGGGTCCAGGCAGATGGTAAGCGTCGAGGTCCAGCTCCAAGCGCGCGCTCCGATCCACGCTTTGGGGTCGAGGCGAAAACCCGGCAAACACAGCGCCGCTTCGGGCTGGCAGCGAGGAGCCGGCAGCTCCACGTATTCGGTTTCACACCGGCAGCTGTCTCACGCGTCCTCTGCCTCCTGCGTCTCCGACGCTCTTTTCCTACTCCGCAGAATCTGCCTCTGGTCCAGCGCACCTCCCTCAAATCACTCTCTCCGCTTATCCTCCACTGGCTGGACTCTTACGCACTTCTTCAAAAAGGCTTGCGCGGGCGCTTTTATAACGCGCTTTGAGATCAACCCGCGCCACGCCCGTGATGGTATCTCACCAGCCCTGATTGGCTGGTGGGGGCTTGCTGGCTTGGGGCGGGCAACTAGGGGCGGGCAACGCCCTTGTTCGTGGGCTTGACCGCGTGCGTAATGGAGTTTCGGGTGAAGAAAACCGCCCAATGCACTGAGAGGATTGGGGGAGACTTGAAAAGGGATTCTATCTTATCTGATTCGGTGCAATGCAGTCAATTAATGGGAGACACAGCCTTAAACTAATACACATAATAAGGAAATAACTATTGAAGGGTATATGGTGGCCTACGTGCTTGCGATGGAGTAACTAAGAGGACGACCTTTGACCTTTACACACGAAACGGAGATATTTACAAGGAATCATTACACTTTACAGAGGGTGATATTTACAACAATTCTCAAATCCACTATATATATATATAAGGTGAAGCTAAATAAAAATAAGGTGAAGCTAACGATGTGCACTTCGGCCATAAGACCCAAGTACCCAGTCAAACAAAGCTTGTCAAGCCAATACACATGCCCTTTGGCCCAAAGGCCAAACCTTGTGGTCAAACAATAATGCATGCATTCTAGCCCACAGGGCCAGAATGCATGCATGGTCGGTCATACCATAAACCTTGGGGACCAATGGCCTCTGTTGAGAGGAACGTGATTTTATTTTTTAATAAAATCAAACATTACAACAAAGTTATGGATGTATAATTTAGCCATAAGACAAAAGTGCACAGTCAAACTATTACACATGCACATTGGCCCATCTTAGCTGAAGTCCAGATCATAAATGGGTCATAAATGATGGCGTCCATACACCATGACCTATGATGGTATGGTATAATCATACCAAAACAATTTGACCTCTTAAGATGGCCTTTTGAAATAATACAAAAAAGTAAACGATCAAACGTAAGAAAGCGAAGGGCATGTGCTTTGGCCAGAAGACAAAAGTGCATCGTCTAACAAAGTTGTCAAACTATCATCCACATGCACTTCAGCCGGAACACCAAAGCACGTGGTCATACAAACACGTACTGTACATCCAAACCCACAAAGTCAGAATACTTGGTCAATTCAATAACTTTATCAGTTTGGGACTTGTCAGTCTACCTTTTATAATAGAAAAGGTAAAAAACTCAAATATTGTAACAAACCTAAGGACGTGAATTTCAGCTCTACAGCAAAAGTGCACATTCCAACCAATTTTTTCAAACGAATATAAGCATGAACTTCAGCCCAGGGGCCAAGGTACATGGTGAAAAAAAAACTCATACACACCAGGCCATAGGGCCAGGATGCATGATCAAACAAACATGTACACCTCACCTCATAGGGCCAGAATGCATCATCAAACAACCATGTACACCTCAGCTCATCGGGCCAGAATGCATCATAAAACTAGAACGGCACTCAGTAGAGAGCATACCACCACCTGGCTGGCCATATCACTCAATGGTGAAGAATCACTTAAAAAATTAAACAATTCTAATATCTGAATCCATATTCAGATCATCACCAAAATCGAATCTATTTGTCCTTGTCAGACACCCAACTGGTCCACCAAGTTTCGTCCCAATCCGTCCAGAATTTTTTGAGATATCCTGCTTTGTATCGTTTTTGGCCCTATCTCCCAATGGTGAAGAATCACTTTAAAATTCTAGTAGCCGGATCCGAATCCGGATATTCACCAAAATCTAATCATTTAGTCCTTGTGACATACGCTACATCTCTGCCAAATTTCATCCGAATCCGTCCACAACTTTTTGAGATATTTTGTTCACAAACAAACAAACGGACAAACAGACAGGGATGAAAACATAACCTCCATCCACCTTTGGTGGTGGAGGTAACAAACATGTACACCTCAGCTCATAGGGCCAGAATGCACAATCAAACTACGTGGTATTCATAGAATACTTACCCCGCACAGTCAACTTGTGTGAGCCAACTCTTCTGTTTTTTTTAAGGTTTTTTTTTTTGATCCAATATGGCTGCAAGACCACGTGACTGATGAGTGATGACATCATTAATTTACATTCTCCAATATAATTGTTGCGCAGATCACTCATTATATTTCAAACTGACCAGTCTAAGCGTTATACTTGTCTAATTATGATGTCATAATTAAGGCACCAATGATGACATTCATGAGCCCCATTTCAATTTTTTCCATGGAGTTGTTTTGGAGATTTAGAGGTGCAATGTTTTTCCAAGATGGTGCCTGTACCGCGTGACCTATGATGTCGTAATTATTAAAAATTCTACAGGAGGGATGCGCTCCCATGGTAAAAAAAATTCATGTCCATCAGACTAACAGTTGCAGAGAAAAAAAAAATCATCCTTATTGGGTGAAGCGTTGTATTTGTTGAATTATGACGTCATAATGAAGGCACCGATGACATCACCATTAGCATATCTTATTCTTTTGCAAATGGGGACTATGGGGACTACTTGACAATGAGCCATGTTTCAAAAAAAATTCCATTGAGCGATCTTGGAGATACAGAGGTGCAATTTTTTCCATGATAGCGTCCGTACACCATGACTTATGATGTCATAATTATGAATAACAAGTTCTACAGACTGAGGCGATCCTCTGGTGATAATTCCGTGTTAATCGGACCAATGGTTGCCGAGAAAATGAATTTTTAAAATGCAGACATGCACGTACGCCAGCGTACGCACGCAACTAGTCGATTAACGCTGATTTTCGCTTTGCGAGGGCAGGGTAACAAGAATATACACCCCAACTCACAGGGCCAGAATGCATGGTCATTGGTCATACCTTAACTTTATCATCAAGCTAACCTGCCCTGAGGCCAAAGTAAACAATTTATCACAGCCTGTCAAACTAATATAGACATGCACTTAGGCTCTAAGGCCAAAGGACGCTGTCAAAAAAAACTACATACACCCTACTGGCACACAGGGCAAGAATGCATGGTCATAGCAACACCTACCATATTTTTTGGTGTATTAACCGCGCTTTTTATCGTCAAAAAAAAAGTTAAAAGTTGGGCGTGCGCTTAATACACAGATATAGAAAAAACAAAACAATCAATCCTGAATTTCAATTATATTCCAATTGTCATACATATACCAGTAGCTGAATATTCTACATATCAGGAAATGTTTAGAACTTTCATAATGATGTAAAACTATACAAGTACAAGCTATCACGGTTGCATGTTTTTACCCGGTGTGTCATGCACAGTAACCCTGACATGTCATCGCGTTCCTGCCAATTCTGATTGATTAACAAACAGGAGTGAGGAATGATTCACGGGAATACCCACCTGGTCTCCCGGGCCGGGTTGACAATGGCTCCAATGGTGCCTCAGCGCCCGGCCTACAATCAGAAGGGGGCCGTAATGACCAAGATAGACGTTTTTTTTTTGTTATGATCCTTATTTTTATGAATAATACATACTTGCACCAAGTTTGGTCAGAATCTCATCACTTGTTCACAAGTTATCGCAGTAACAGTATTTTTTACCTAACATGACCTGTGGCCTTTGACCGCATGACCCCAAAATCTAATCGGTTCATCTTTACCTCATTATACATGCCTGCACCAAGTTTGACTAAGATCCCTTCAGCCTTTCTCAAGTTATCGCTGAAACGAAAACCTATCACGGATGGATGGACGGACGGACAGGCAACCCGAAAACATAATGCCTCCGGCGACTTCGTTGGCGGAGGCATAAAAACATGCTACCATTTCCTAGCGTGTGACGTCACCACATTGTTAATGGCGTACATTCCAGTTCCAGTACGATGTGTTCACGTTGTATGTGTGTTCTGTTTGCACATTTTTGGAGTAGTTTGCGCTTGTCATTTATACCATTTTTTGGAATTACGTGACTCAGCGCGTGAGTACTGCAGTGATTAAATTTTCACACGAAACCAGAACAACATGAAAACATATTTGTGATAACACTCGGATTCTGGCTGGATTGCCTTCTCGATTTGAGGCTAGATTACCCTCACATTCCTGCTCCCTCATTTTCCAGAAACCCTCCATCTTTGCGTCGTGCATGTAGTGAAGTGTTTCCCATTTTGCGCGTGAAATGGTATTGGTAATCAGCACAGGCCGGTATCGGTGGCGGTATTGGTAATCAGCACAGGCCGGTATCGGTGGCGGTATTGGTAATCAGCACAGGCTGGTATCGGTGGCAGTATTGGTAATCAGCACAGGCTGGTATCAGTGGTGGTAATGGTAATCAGCACAGGCCGGTATCGGTGGTGGTATTGGTAATCAGCACAGATCGGTATCCGTGGCGGTATTGGTAATCAGCACAGGCCGGTATCGGTGGCGGTATTGGTAATCAGCACAGACCAGTATCCGTGGCGGTATCGGCAATCAGCACAGGCCGGTATCGGTGGCGGTATTGGTAATCAGCACAGGCCGGTATCGGTGGCGGTATTGGTAATCAGCACAGGCCGGTATCGGTACCGGTAATCGACACAGGCCTGTATCGCATTGGCATCGGTAATCGGCACAGGCTGGCATTGGCATCGGTAATCAGAATCCTTTCATTCCGTCAGTCGTTTTATTCTTTTTCTTGTCCTTCTTGTTTCTCACCCTGGTATCCAAGTCCTGGGAGTTGATTGGTTGTTCCTGGTTTTAGACCATGCGCAGCTATCATAACGTTTGCTGGGAGCGTCAGTATGTGAGGAACAAGCTTGTTGAATGAATTCTGGTTGCACAGTCTGTTCATGTAGAAAATGATGCATGTTAAAACAGAAAAACCCCTGGGTTTCATGCACATTGCACTCGAGCTGAGGGGTGCAGCATGGATCCACCTGTGCCCAAATTGATTTGTTTTAAACCGTCTGGAAGAAAGCACCATCACCTCTTCAAACAAAGCATCACATCCTCCACAAAAATGATTAACGAAGAAACCTCATATGACCGTCTCCTCGCGTGAATATACAGATATCGAATCGCTGAGCCAGTGATTGATAATTGAGGCGAGTCAACAGATGAAACAAGTTTGTTGATGAGCATTACATAGTAAAATTAAACCTCGGCAGCACAGCAAGGAAGATGAAATTGATCCTGGGTAACAGAGCCTCCATTCATGATGATGGCCTGTGCAACGGGTCAAAATGCTTTTTGCTAATGTGATAGCTGGTATGGAGAGATGCAAATGCAAAGGCTCCAACTGTCCCAATTTTCTGGGAGTTCTTCACATTTTCAGTGCTTCTCGTTCAAAAGCTCATATTATATTTTTAACAGCAATTAATCCAACATGCGAGTTCTGTAAAGAGCTTGTGCGCAATCTCTTGGGTTTCGCACATTATTTCCAAGAAATACCCCTGGGTTTCACGCACTTGCAGTTTGAGCCTCTGTAAACCAAACTTTTTCTCTTTGATGGAAAAAAAACAAACATTATTTTTGATTTTATTACTTGCAAAATCGAAGCTTTTTCAAGTATATTGGTCGGTTGCGTTTGTGGTTCTGTGTTGTCTGTCTTGTCTGTCTGTTTGTCTGTTTGTTTGTCACCAGCCTACAGGTCACAATTTTCAACCGATCTTCACGAAACGTCACCAAATGGTAGAGTTGGTCAAAAGCAAGAAGCCTATTGTTTTTGGGGTCAAAAGGTCAAAAGGTCAACATAGGCCAATGGTCACCAACTTTGCTAAATTTCTAAAATCCTCAATTTTCATCCGATTGACTTGAAATTTTAAGAGGACTTGCACATCTGGTCACTGAATTCAACCAGCAAGTATTTTTGAGGTCAACATAGGCCAAATTTCTAAAATGCTCAATTTTCATCCAATTGACTTGAAATCTGAAGAGGACTTGCATATCTGGTCACTGAAGACACGCTCACGCGTAGACACACACGCACATACACACATGCACAGACACACACATGCACGATGGAAGATTCCAGACTTGCTTTGGAAGCCAACTTTGACACATGGTTTTCCAAAATAGGATCGTGGCTGATAGTGAGACCCAGGAGTTTGAATGACTGAACTTCCTCAACAGGATTGTTAAGAAAGTAAATGGGAGGTTTTTTCACATGGTCCTTTCAGAGATAGTGAGAGTGTGATATTTGTCAGGATTGGAAGATGTACACTACATGACCAAAAGTATGCGGACACCCTTCTAATTAGTGCATTCGGCCGTTTCAGCCACACCCATTGCTGACAGGTATATATAATCAAGCACACAGCCATGCGATCTCCATAGACAAACATTGGCAGGAGAATGGGCCGTACTGAAGAGCTCAGTGACGTTCAACGTGGCATCGTCATAGGATGACACCTTTCCAACAAGTCAGTTCATAAAAATTTCTGCCCTGCTAGAGCTGCTCCGGTCAACTGTAAGTGCTGTTATTGTGAAGTGGAAAGGTCTAGGAGCAACAACAGCTCAGCCGCGAAGTGGTGGGCCACACAAGCTCACAGAACGGGACCGCCGAGTGCTGAAGCTCATGGCGCGTAAAAATAGCTTCATGAAATAGGTTTCCATGGCCGAGCAGCCGCACACAAGCCCAAGATCACCATGCGCAATGACGGGCGTCGGCTGGAGTAGTGTAAAGCTCGTCGCCATTGGACTCTGGAATAGTGGAAACACGTTCTCTGGAGTGATGAATCACGCTTCACCATCTGGCAGTCCGACGGACAAATCTGGGTTTGGCGGATGCCAGGAGAACGCCACCTGCGTGAATGCATAGTGCCAACTGTAAAGTTTAATGGAGGAGGAATAATGGTCTGGGGCTGTTTTTCATGGTTCGGGCTAGGGCCCTTCGTTCCAGTGAAGGGAAATCGTAATGCTACAGCATACAATGACATTCTAGACGATTGTGTGCTTCCAACTTTGTGGCAACAGTTTGGGGAAGGCCCTTTCCTGTTTCAGCATGACAATGATCCCGTGCACAAAGCGAGGTCCATACAGAAATGGTTTGTCAAGATCTGTGTGGAAGAACTTGAGTGGCCTGCACAGAGCCTCAGGGCTCTGAACCTCGACCTGAATCCTCAACCCCATCGAACACCTTTGGGATTAATTGGAACGCCGACTGCGAGCCAGGCCTAATCGCCCAACATCAGTGCCTGATCTCACGAATGCTCTTGTGGCTGAATGGAAGCAAATTCCCGCAGCAATGTTCCAACATCTAGTGGAAAGCCTTCCCAGAAGAGTGGAGGCTGTTAAAGCAGCAAAGGAGGGACCAACTCCATATTAATGCCCATGTATTTTGGAATGAGATGTGTGATGTTCTTGTGTCCACATACATTTGGCCATGTAGTGTATTGCAAGCGTTTGACCAGCTTGTGATTTTTCAAGGTCTGAAGAGGGAAGATGCTGCTGCCTGTCTGTCTGTTGAAGATGAAGGATGAGGAAGTCACAGCAGAGGGTGGAGTCATCAGCAAATAGATCAAGAGGCTAGGGTTTCATCAAAATGTGTCTTTAATACAATGTCTGTTTTTTCCCCCCAATGAAATGCTTTATTGTTTTGTTGGGGTTACATTAATGACACAACAACGGTACTTGCTGCTTCCTTACTTTACGTTCAGCATTTTAAAAGGTTAGAGCACAAACAACCATAGGTTGACAACCATTGCACATACTACATGGGCCTAATGGCCTCCTGCATCATTGAAGTTCCTTGTGAGGGAACTCATTCAGGAAGAGGAGTGTTCTTTCAGCGATGAACAAAGCCTTGTAGGCTTTGAGTAGTTCTGATTTGTCAAGGAATGATTTTGAGTGACTGAGAATGCCCAGTCTGCGGTTGTCTTTGGAGGTTAGCTTGGGACCATGGTTGTCCTGGGAGAAGTCAGGGTTAAAGGTAAGGCCAATAAGTTCATGAGATTAAACTTCTTCCCGTGGCTGACGATAGAAATAAGTGGAATGATTGATTATCCTTTTGGGGTGACACATAATTGTCAGATTGGTCAGGATGGAAAAACATGTTCCATTTGTCATAACGACATCTATCTATAATTCCAGTAATCTCTGTATGTCTATGTCTGTGACCGCTGTTTCTCGACAACCACGGGTCCGATATACTTGAAACTTGCCAGGTATATTGCTGGGGACCCGAGGATGTGCCTTTTCAAGGTTTCATATTAATCGGACAAGTAGTTACCGAGCTATGTCCAAAAAACGATTCAACCAATCAGAGAGCAGCGAGTTATCACGTGTGCCGAACGTGGCGAACAGACTCTGCCTCGGACGGCACATTTGAGAGCGTATTCATTTATTTCACGTTGGCAAACTATGTTGCCGCTATGTTGGCGTTAAACTATGTTTTAAAACTAATTAAAACTAATTTGCGATTCTTTCGCTTTCCTGCGCGTTTGTGCACGCTATGGCGATTTCTTTACCAAACTCCGCAAGCCGTTCGCTTTGGACCAAACCATTTCATGTAAATAGAGGGGGGGGATTGTCACCGTACTCGCAAGCCGTTCGCTTTGGACCAAACCATTTCATGTAAATAGAGGGGGGGGATTGTCACCGTACTCGCAAGCCGTTCGCTTTGGACCAAACCATTTCATGTAAATAGAGGGGGGGGGGGGGATATAATTTTAGATATATATATATAGTACGGGCATGCCCTAGTCTTAATTAATTCCAGATCTGTAGAGAGCAACACTCTGCTGCTGTCTGTTTGTCAGTGGGAAGGGATACAGTATGATGTGAAAAGAGATTTTTGCTAAGTAGGAAAGAGCTGATTCATGAGAATGTTCATTACTGTGCATCATACAGGTCATTCATGTTCAGGGGAATAAAAATGGACCCAACATATTTCCTTGGTGCTCTCTGGCCTATGCTGAATCAAGAGATTAATCCATTTGATAAATGACTGTGTTGCTGAAACAAGAGTTTGCAACACATCTGCTTGTTTTCGAAAGCTAGCTTGAATGAATGAACGAATGATCGTTTTAAGGCCATTTTCCCCGCTAGAGTGGGGGTTAGCCTTGCGGGCCCCATGAGCTCATGGTTCCCTGTTTGAGGCAAGTTTTTATGGCCGGATGCCCTTCCTGACGCCAACCCTTGGTCGCCTCTTACGATGCGCAGGGATACGGTGTACCTATTCTAAATCGGGGTACACACTGTGATTATTTTCATCATCTTTTTTACATTTACATTTTCGAAAGCTAGCTTGAGGGAAAATATTTGCAAAGTAGGAGGACTTGTGAGCATTTCTATAAACTATACTTGCATGGTGAGAACACACCTTCTTGACTTGCCAATGAAGCTCGAGTAATAAAAGCTCAATTTTCTCACCTTGCAAAAGGCTTTCACCAAGATTTTCATTCGACATTACACTCTGATTAGTCTGGTCTGTTAGGGGAAAAATTGTGCAGATTTGTCTACAAGCATGACATTTGGCACACTTGTAGTTTTTGACATGCTGAATTCAAATCTGCCGGGAGCCAAAGCCAATTCTCAATGGGAGCGCCATATTTGACACTTCAAAATGGCCGCCACTCAAAAACTGACTTTTCCGTTACTAGCCAACCAAAAGTCACATAATTACAATTAAAAGCACTTTTCTCGGGTTTTGGACCTCACTGATTCTAAATCCGATGTCTGTTTGACAATAACCTTGACAGGAAATTTTACATATTTTTTTTTTTTAATGTTTGACAATTTTTTTAAATTTTAATTTTTTTATTTAAATTTTTTTTTTTTTTTTTATTTCAGGTGCCTGTCGTTCTGCTGTGGGAATAGAAGAATAGAATAGAAGAATAGAGAATAGAAGTCCCAGCTGTACTGGTGGTGGATGGCAAGGATGGATGCCATCAACTGGGAGCTTTGCTGTGTCTGCCAAGAAGAAAAGGATGAACGGTTTCAGACGCCAACGGAAGAGGGCCTTGCTTCAATTGAGAAAGATCTGAATGGTTTTAAAGCCATTGGTGTCATGCCTTCTTGTTTGAAAGTGTCATGGGCTCAGCTTGATGAGGGCCAGGGCATTGCTAAGACGCTTCAGACACACAATGCCAAATATCACAAAGTTTGCAGAACCTACTGCAGTAACTCTCGCCTGAGAAGGTTCACTGAAAAAGAGGATTCTAGTGACCAAAACTCACCTAAGAAACTACGGTCCAGTTTTGCAGTGTCTTCTGCTCCTCAGAAGTCTCCTTGTTGCATAATATGTGAGGGACAGGACCAAAAGAATCTATGTAAAGTTGAAACATTTAATGTAGACACAAACTTAAAGACCTGGGCTCAGAGCACCAACGATTTCAATCTTCTGGGCAAACTGATTGCCCACGCAGCTGATGCCCACGCTGGTGACACTTACTATCATGTACAGTGTTACTTGCACCTGAGAGACTCAGCTCGTGTTGAGGATCGCAGATCATCTGCAGGTCCTCCTGCCCCTCACTTCAATTCAGTTGCCATTGCGCAAATTGTTGCTTTAGTCGAGGACTCTGACTCAGTCTTCAAACTGTCTGCTTTGCGACAGTTATATAGAACACTTGTGGAGCAACAGGGAATTCCCTGTTCTGATACCAGGGAACCACATGCCACACGGTTCAAGGAGTATCTTCTGAAGCTGCTTCCTGAGTCGACAGAGTTCTCCCAGGGCAAGGAAGTCTATATTTCTAGCAACCAGAACGTTGGAGATCTAATAGCTGAAGCCCATAAGTCCCAGATAGGTCAGGATGATGCTTTGTTGTTGATGCGACCAGCAGTAATACTTAGGAAATGCTGTCTCCAGAGGCAAGAACCATTTACTAGTACTTTTGCCTCTGATTCCCTGACATCTCCCATCCCTGGAAAGCTGAGAAGCTTCCTCAACATCCTGCTCCAGGGCCCCTCAATCTTGCGTGAACAGAGCAATGACGAGTTGCAGGCGCAGGTACAAGGCAGGGCAAGAGTTGCAAGCGCCATTGCCCAGCAGATTATTTATAATACCTGCAGTGGTTCACATCATGCCACCAAGTCCAGCAACATCCATCACAACAAAGAACATGAGACCCCTTTCCCTTTGTACCAGGGCCTCAAGCTGCATGGTGAGGGTAGGCGGAAGAAAGAGATCAATAATGCCAATGCCTTTGGGGTTTCTGTGTCTTACAGTCGTGTCTTGGAGATCAGGCGATCCATGGCATGAGCACACGTCAAACAGTTTGTCCAGGATGGAGTTGTGCTGCCCACAAACATCTGTAGTGGGGTCTTCGTGACCTTTGATGTAGGCAACTTGGATAGCAGCAACCAAGGTAACTTCTCCCATGATGAGTTCCATGGGACAGCAATCAGCATGACAAACCACCTTTCTTGGGACAACCAAGGAGTACAGCGACCCTCTATCGAGCTGGAGCCTACAGACACTACTGTACCACAACTTCCTGAATCCTACACAGTGGTTCAGCCAGCTGAATTCTCAAGCAATGATTTGCATGTACCATGTACTCCAGATCTCAATTCTCGGCCATCTCATAATCTGCTACATGGAGCCAAATTCAAGGATGAGTCCTGGATGGCACATGTGTCCACAGTGCTGAAACAGGACACATTGCCAGAAGGTGAAGTCATCACCTGGTCAGGCTACAACTCCCGACTCATGAGTGATGACTCTGTGAAGCCTAAGGCATTGATAGGGGTTCTACCTCTGTTCCCTGACAGAGGCCACACCTTCTATGATGAAACATGCAATGCATCTCACAATGCAAGGCACAGAGGCCCTCAACCCTGGTCAAACTCCTGTGCTTGGTGGTGACCAGCCTCTGTATGCCATCGCTAAGCAGCTGCAGTGGTCAATGGTCATTCCCTGACACAATGGGGGAAGATAAGCTGGTCCTGATGATGGGTGCTCTACACATAGAGGACAAAATGCACAAGATGATTGGTAAGTTGCTGTGGGACTCTGGGTGGAGCAACATTCTTACTCAGGCCCAGGTCCTCACATCTGGCCGTGCCCAGTCTGTGCTTCATGAGCATCATATAAAGCGCACTCGCTATGCTCACCAGGTCTCTGTCATGGGTCTGTATCTCCTCAGACAGAAGTCATACTCCAATTACTGCTCTGGTGTTGAGGGACCACCTGAGTTTCCAGAGATCTGGGCTTAAAGGTCCAGAACTCACAATCCCATGTTCATGTTCTGGTCTACCATCGTGGACCTGGAGCTCCTAATGTGCCGCTTCATACTTTCTCTCCGTGAGGGAGACTTCCTGCTGTATGTGCAGGTCTGTGATGAGCTGTGCTCCTGGTTCCATGTGATGGACCACACAAACTATGCTCGTTGGCTACCAGTGCATGTGCGGGATATGGTCCAGTTGCCTGAGAAGCACCCACAGTTGTATGCTGAGTTTCTCAAGGGGAACTTTGTTGTCCAGAGGTCACCTCACAAGTTCAGCCTCATTGGCAAGGACCAATCTCATGAGCAGTCAAACAAGAACCTTCAGGCCCATGGTGGTGCAGTTGGTCTGTATGAAAACCCTGAGGCCCTCACTCTTTTCATGCTAGCAGGTCCCGACTGCTCTCGATGTATCGAGGAGTTTGAGGCTGTGTTGGACACTGCAAGCTCACGCACTACCCATCACGAAGAAGCAAGTGCTTTGCAGACCAAGTACAAGAAAGATGTTCTGTCATTTGTGGAGATAGCTGAACAGCTAGGTAATCCCTTTGCCAATGGCCATGAGCTTGTGGCTCTACACACACAGGAGGTCATGAAAGATGAAGTTGTTGCATCGCTTGCCCAGCTTCATAACCTTGGAAAAGATCTGCATGCCAAGTTTGTAACACAGACTCTAGACCAGGACACTTTGCCAATAACAAACACTCTCAAACGCCAAAATGTCCTCACATTTGCCAATCGCCCTGTTACCACCAAAAAGGGAGGCACATCAGGCAGTGCTCAGAGAAACTCTTCCCTCATAACCAAGCTTTTCCTGTCCTTGCAGTCTCGACCTGATGCAGACATGGAAGAGTTCTTCCGGTATGAGAATCAGAGAGAACCACCTAGTCTCTCAAACCAAGGATCACTCAGGTCTGGCAAAAAGTCGGACATTCTAGAGCACCTAAAGGCACCCACTGGTCGCTCAGCTGCAGCCAAAGCAGCCACAGTTGTGGTACTTGACATGGCAGCTGTTGTTCACATGGTGCGGCCGACCTCAGCACACACATTCACTGATTATGTGTCACAGCATTTGGTGCCATTTGTGGAGTCACAGGTAACTCCAACTGTCACACGGGTAGATGCTGTCTGGGACACCTACCCAGAGGACAACCTCAAAACCCTGACACACCATCGTCGTGGCTTAGGCCCATGTACCAGGATTGGGGATGGCCAGACCCGTATTCCAAAGAAGGACTGGAACACTGGGTTCCTCAAGAATACTGACAACAAGAGGGAACTGTTCCCCTTCCTGAGTGCACAGCTTGTAAATGTAAAGCAGGATCTGGGTGGGAGACTTCTCTTCAGCACCAACAAGGAGAGTGTTCTCTCCAACAAACAACATGACGTGTCTGGTCTTCAGCCATGTAACCACACTGAGGCTGATACCAGGATACTGCTCCATCTTGCCCATGCAACACAGCAGCGCCACCAGGTTGCCTTGGTGCGCACAGTCGACAGTGATGTGGTCATCCTGGCCATTCACTTCTTTTCATCACTTGGGCTGTCCCAGTTGTGGGTCTGTCTCGGCAGTGGGAAGAAGATGCGTGACATTCCTATCCACACTCTCTCTGCCCAGCTGGGACCATCAACGTGCCTGGCACTGCCACTATTCCATGCGGTCACAGGCTGTGACACTGTGTCACACTTCCTGGGATGTGGTAAGAAGTCAGCCTGGTCAGCCTGGCAGAGCACACCAGGACTGACGGACACCCTTGTTGCCCTCACCAGTGAACCCCAAGAGCTCAGCCCACAGTCCCAGCACATGCGCACTCTAGAGCGCTTTGTTGTAGTCATGTACAGCAAGGGCTGTGGTCTGGAAAGAGTCAATGAGGCTAGGCTTCGACTCTTCACAAGTGGGAAGAAGACACTAGAGGCCTTACCACCAACACAAGCTGCTCTATATCAACACATCCGCAGAGCAATGCTGCAGGCCAGCTTCTTCTGGAGTCAGGCAACGTCTGTTTACCAGGACATCCCTGACTTCCATGACTGGGGGTGGCACAAGGACAGCAGTGGTGGGTGGTTGCCCTTCTGGACAACCCTTGAGGACAGCAGCAAGGCCTGTTCCATCCTTTTGCAGTGTGGCTGTGCGAAGTCATGCACAGGGAACTGCAAGTGCTGCAGAGCTGGCGTTCGTTGCACAATTTTGTGCAAATGCGAAGGTGGATGTGTGAACAATGAGAATTCATGAATCAGTGTGACACCAGTCACAGCACGTGATATGATTGATACATTTATTGATTGATTGATTTACTATTAATATATGTAAATTAATTAATTAATATTAACATAGTGCTTAATGGTTATTAGCCTGATTTTGTTGATCAATAAAGGATACCTTGATCTCTTGGTTTTACTTGTTTTACTTCCTGATTTATGACTTTAAGTGTCAAAGTTATGCAAAATTTATTATAATATTCACCGGCGGCCATATTGGATTTTCCAATTTGGCGATCCTTGTCAAGGCTACTGTCAAACAGACATCAGATTTAGAATCAGTGAGGTCCAAAACCCTAGAAAAGTGCTTTTAATTGTAATTATGTGACTTTTGGTTGGCTAGTAACGGAAAAGTCAGTTTTTGAGTGGCGGCCATTTTGAAGTGTCAAATATGGCGCTCCCATTGAGAATTGGCTTTGGCTCCCGGCAGATTTGAATTCAGCAGGTCACAAACTACAAGTGTGCCAAGTTTCATGCTTGTAGACAAATTTGCACAATCCCCTCTTAAAATCCCCCTAACAGACCAGACTAGATACTTGCAAGACTGATCTGTAGATACTTTCAAAGCTTGGTTTGTGGAGAGTCCACATGTGATGCTTGTTTTCTTTGTTTTTGCAGGTAAAACAAGCAACAGGACACGTCGTAATGAACTGTGCAGATATTGACATCCTCACAGCTTCCTTCATTCCTGAGAGTGGCAAAGGTGAGTTTTTCCTCACAAACAAAAGGAACTTCCTTCACGAGTAAATGGCTTTTAGCTACTGTAACATGAGTAATCAATTTAAACTGGAATATGTACTACGCATTGTTACGTGTTCCTCCCCGACCTCCTGGTCGTGGTATACCTCTGAACCCTGAGAGGAGCCACGGCAGAAAAATATATTATTCCGTGTCGAAATCAATATTGAAACCACACCAATGATTATCCACAAACCAAATAATGTATTAAAAAGCACACAGGAAGAACCATACAACAATGATAGCAATCAACCATATAATCAATCTTAAGATGGTACCATCTTATCTAGTAACTTAACTCAAACCCCAAGGCAGTGTGCTGGGCCCTGTGCTTTTTCTGGTCTTTATCAATGATCTCTCCGACTCTCTGGAAAATCCTCTGTATCTCTTTGCTGATGACTCCACTCTCTGCCGCTCCATTCCTCTTCCCTCAGATCGGCTGTCTGCAGCCTCCTCACTCTCTGAAGACCTGGACAAAATCACAGACTGGTCAAACATGTGGAACATGTCTTTCAATCCTGACAAATCTCACACTCTTACTATGTCTCTCCGAAAAGATCGACTGGACAACCCTCCCATCTACTTTCTCAACAATCCTCTCCAAGAGGTTTTGTCGCTCAAGCTTTTGGGTCTCACCATCTGCCATGATCTTTCTTGGGAAAACCACATTTCCAAGCTGGCCTCCAAAGCCAGTCGCCGACTGGGCATCCTCCGTCGTGCGAAGTCCTTCCTAGGCACACCTGAGCTCCTCACCACATACAAGGCTTTCATCCGCAGCTCAATGGAATACTGTTCTCCCCTATGGGCTGGTGCTCCTGCCTCACACCTGGCTCGGCTTCACGCTGTTGAATCCAAAGCTTTCAGAATCATTGGAATCTCCCGCGATGAAGCTATCTCTGAGGGCCTTTCACTCACTCACCGCAGGCAGGTAGGTGGTCTTTCTGTCTTCTACCGACTCCTCTCCGGTCTTGCTCCCCCAGCTCTCTCTGTGCTCTGTCCCCCAAATATTCCTACAGGTCGCACAAGATCTGCCAGCCACCCTCTGATGGTTAAACTGCCGAAATCTCGGCTCTCTGCTCACCTTCACTCTTTCATTCCTCTTTTCTCCCGCCTCTGGAACAAACTCCCACACTCACTTCAATCACACTCCTCCCCCCAGGTCTTCAAAACAGCTGTTCACCACCATCTCTTATCTTCCCCCATCCAAAACCTTGATCTTTTCTACCCCCACTAATTCACCCCAGATCCACCTTGTTTGAAATTCCAACTTCTTTCCTGGAAGTCTTGGCAGTGTCCATATGTTTTATACCTCTCCCACCCCCCCCCTTCCCATGCCTCCCCCCCAAAGCCCTCTCCCGCCCACAGTTCTCTCGATGTCTCCATGTCTCCCGGTCCCTGCTCTCAAATGTTGTGTTTGTGTCCTTCCCCCTCTCTCCCCATCTTGTCTACCGCTCCCGATGTTATTTGTTTTGTGTGTCTGTTTGTCTTTCTGTGTGATTAATGTTCGCTCTTTCACGAGCCTCGATCTTGTATACACACACAAAAAACAAAAAAAAAAAAAAAAAACACGGCACTCCCAGGGAATGGAACCGAGCACTCCTCAATGTCTCTATAACTCTCCAAGGTGAAGTTGATTCGCTCCAGCGATCGTTGGAACAATGTCCGATCAAGATCAATCGAGGCGTAGGCGGTCGAAGCGACACAGAAGTCACGTGGTCCAACACCCAGCAAACTCGCGGTAGAATGGAAAATCCCCAAAGATGCGCGCCGACGTACACGTTCGCCGCTCAATCAGCGAACCGCCGTGTAATCTTCAAACGCCGCTTTAGTGCACAGCCCTCCCCGGCAGACCACCGGAGGGTAAGACCAGCCGACGTGACAAAAACCTTTTCCGATGAACGCAGCGTGCGGGGCAAAATGGCGGACGGCTCTCACTCGAGCCGGAGCCTCGAGGCAAGGATTCTCCGGTACCTCAATGCCGATACCTGACTACGCAGGTTCCTCAATACTCCGGCACCCCTATCGCATGAATTTCCTTTCAAGGTCTCAAAGTGCACTCGCGACGTTCGCTCGACCACACCCGTAACGGAGCTTCAACACTTGTCTTCCCCGACCTTTGCCTCCCGACCTCTTCTTTTTCCCTCGACGTCTTCGGGTGCACGATCCGATTTCCTGTTTCATTTTTACCATGAGCGCTTTTAACGTTTTAATCACAATAACCATTTCCTTTAAACAACAATAATTGCCGTTTCCTTCCAATCTCGATAAGAATAATAATACCTAACCAGAAATGTTTCACGTGGATGAAAACCACCACCACGGAAGGGCCGAATCCGTAACAGCATCTATGGCTCTTAATTAAAAAAAAAAAACAGCTTCACTCATTTTTTTTTTTTTTTGCTCTGGAGCACATATGTTTGTATGTATGTATATATATTGTTGCGGATCTCAGCGCCGGCCTTTTCCCCTTACCAAGTGGGGATTAGTCCCCTTGTCTTTGACTGACCGACGGGACCCGGGACCTATGCCGTCCTTCCCGGACAGCGCGAAATAGGGTTTTAGGACTAAGAATTCGCTATTACCTAATTACTCGCGCTGCCCAGAAACGAGGAAATAAGCCCCGCCCGAATCACGGGTGTTGGTGGATACGCCGAGCGGTAGCGTACCCGTGACCCGAGCCGTTAGCAATTAGTAGACCCAGATCCAAGCGGTTCTTATTCGTGCCACGCTTACCCAATGATGGAAATCACAGAAACGGTCGAATTGGAAGAAAAGGAATAACAAGATTTATTTACACGATGTACAATGATCAGAAGAAGAAGACACAGTGCAGCCTTACTCACAGTCTTAACTTATTCCCTGGACAAACGGGCCCGTCTCGCACACAGACACTCACACGGGGATTGCAGATGAACAGGTCAGCACGTCCAGGTGTGGCGTCCGGGCAGCTCTCCCTCCAGTCCCCAGCGGTAGATGAAACAGACGGCAGGAGCTCTCAGCGTGTCGTTGGCGCGCATGGGATAATTACGGGGTGAACGGTAGGGCTTGGCTCTGGCGGTTACACTGGCGGCTATGGCCGCGTTCACTCACGTGGCTGCGTACGTAATAGTTCAATACAATGCAACTCCTTCCAGTCCTCTGGATACAGTCTTGTTCACGCGAGTCCTCTCCCTTCTCATAACTCCTGTGCCGACAAGTCCTGTTTGAGGGCTTTGTGTGAAGGCTTATATAGCCCTGCCCAGCGAACTCTCTGGAATTTGCCAGACGCGCCCTTACCACGCCCTATCACGCCATGCCCTTAGAGCCATGGTTGGCTGGTGGCCCTTACCGTCATCGCCTCTGACGTGCTCCTTGACGCCGCCCCTCCTCAACCCCCGCGCTCCTCCCTCTTCTTAGGCCTACCTCGTGTTACTGGGCTAGATTTGAGCGAACAAAGGGGAGCGAATGCTGCTGGCAGCCAAAGCGTAACACACGGAGGGATCAGCCAAAATGGGGCGCGGGATCGAGTTTGCCCATAGGCGAAATTGAAGGGTGGCCGCAAAATGAAAGGACCTAAGCTCATTTCTTTACACAGCGCAGATGTTACGAGGTAAATGGCCTACTCTTACACATACTATGACGTGACTAATACTCTAAGTGGGCCTACGTGTTGCTTGTGGACTAACTATGGGGGGCAAACTTTAACCTTTAATGATGTCATATGTACAAATCTCAGAACCGAAGCACTGCCCCCCTCCTTCGCCAGGCTTGTCCCCGAGCCGAACCCACACAAGTGAGCACGACCGGTTCTGAGCAAGGTTCAGGACTACTCTTTAAATTCCGTGTGAAACTTAGGTGTGGTTCCCCTCTACATTTAACCTAACACCCTGTGTGCGACAGTTTAACAACACTAGATATGTCCCACCTACTGCGTTGTGTACTAACTAACAGACTCACACCCACAGTTAACCGAATTGCGGAAATAATTCTCAAACTATACATGAAGCCGGTGGGGAGCATGTTATTTACAAGACTAACTAATTATTTACATCTCTATAACCCAGGACCTGTTCTTTTGTGGGAAAGAAATTTGGGAGGAGAGAAACACAATGCAATGCACCAATACACCAAAAAAAATGCACAAAAATGCACAGTTCACAAAAATGCACAATCACCATTTCATAACAAATGTTGGCTTTTGCTGCTTGGCTGCTGCTGGGCTGCTGCTTCTTGCGTCTTCCTGCTTCGTCTTTGGTGTGCCATAATAAAACTTGAAGTCTTCTTTCCTGACACACCGGAAGAAATTGCACAAACCGTGTCCGTTTTTTATTTGCAGGGCCAATCTTATGGTCCATCTGCGTGACATTGACGCCACTTAAAGCCAGTGGTCCGCAGGTGCAAGGTAACGCTTGCAGCAATTGTCTGCTCAGCAAAGATGCCAGGCCACAGAACGTGTGGTCCATAGGGTGTATTGGTGCAGAAAAAGGTAGCAGAGTGCAGCTGCACCTGTGTAGCACGGTGCAGCTGCACAGCTCAGTGTTCCTGCACACTCCCCTAAAAAAAAAAGGGTCCATGAGTGGGGAGGAAGATAAAGCAGAGAGAGTTAGCAGAGGAAAGGGCGCAAGGGTACACATCAATCAAGGCAATGCAACATGAGGGGCGCGGGAGAGCGAGCAGAGAAAGGTCGTCCCTAACCGTTCGTACCCGCCCCCCCCCCCCCCATGTCAGCCTACACTACCCTTGCCCCTCCCCATATTTACACTTTACAAATTCGTCACTACGTCTTGTCTCCCATATCCCCCTCGAAGCCAAATTCGTCGTCCAATCCCTCCCAAGAAGGAAGAGTTGGAATTACACACATTGTCACTTTCCGTCGTGATGCGTCTCACCCACTCAAATCATTTGCAAAACCCGGTGGGGAGTTCCGTCTCCCTTGGTGAGTGGATGTGGTTGGTGCGAAGAGATTTCTCATCCTAACTATACTCTAATAACATTAACTCTTTTAAACTACCCGGGGTCATGCTATGCCAATCGGCATCTTTACACTATGTGGTTCTAACAACCAATTCCCATTGACCCACCCTGTGGTGCCTTCCAGATTTGGGTCTCACTCCACAATTTTTCGCTACTGTGCCTTTGCACAATTTCGGGGCTGGGTCGTGTGGCTCCACTAGCAGGTCAACCTACCTGCGCACCTCCGCCACTGAAGTCGCCACCCGAGCTTACCATGCTCCTTGCGACTACCCTTAATCGGGGAAGGCCCCTCCTGGCTCTCTCACACCTCTGATGCCCTCTCTGGCATTGGGCTACCCGGGTCCTTCTCCTAGGATCCTCGGGCCCCACTGAACACTACTCTGACTCTAACTGGCTCCCAGAGCCTACCTGCGGCCTCACCTGGCCGACAGACTACCAATGGCGGAGTGCCCCAATAACCATACGCACAAACAAAGCCCACACGCCCAGCCATTTCCACAGACTCATGCACCCATCTAAGCACTTCCTTGCTACTACCTGCACCACAGGTGTCAATATCCAACAATTTACCTAAACCCTCTACCTAACTTTAAACTACCCTCCCCGGGTACTCGTGAAGGGGTCCATCTTCCCCCATCCACTCCGCACCATGCATTCCACACCTGTTACGTCACACCAAGCATTCCACACCATTTATTCCACACCATATATTCTCACCATTCATTCCACACACCTGTTCTCCACTTGCACCCCATGCAAGTCAATTCACACCACACAATGCCACATGTCCTCAATACACCACTTATACACCTTTCTACATACACACAGCATCATCTAACTAACTGCTTCCCTCTAATACTCGTGCTTTCCCGTCTTCCCTTACACTAAGCACTCCCTCGTCATTATCATCCACCTAATCTCTCTACGTCCCCTCTACCTGTACAATGTCTCTACTTAAATCTCAGTCTCTACTGTCATTTCTAAATCCCTAACAATATCCTAGCCCGCCCTCGGCTAACTTTCACTGCCATCCCCATAATCTAAAGCTCATGTGCCCCATGTGAATGGGAAAGGTACCATTGGGTAGCTTGGTAGCTACCTAACAACTACCTAACAACACTATGGCTATCAGTCCACTCCACTCGAGCCTCTCCGTGCGGCAATACATTCTCGTCACAGCTCCGCTTCGAAAAGCCGAGCAATGCATGCGGGTGGTTGGTCTACTGCTGGTTGGGTCCGTCCGGCATTTTCGATTCTGAGGAGGCGGCATGCTTGGGCCGAGGTTCCAGGCGCCATCCCTGCGCGGAGCCTTTCGGTCCCCGGCACGATGGCCCAACCTCCCCTGGTCGGAGCACCGCGCCCGCCAGGGGGCAAAGGTCCGACCACTCTGACCCCCCCTTGAACCGTGCTGATCGCCTTTACGACACGGCACCGACCATACAGGGCGGGGCCCGGCCCGAATCGTGCACGCCGCTGCGGCAACGATCCCCGCCAGCCCCCGCAGCACACAAAGCACACCACGCCCCGAGAGCTCGTTTTGGCTATACGTCGGCCTAAACGTTAACCCACCGGTCCGGGTCGATGCTTGAGCCACATTCTCACACCCACACGCGACCCACTCCTCTCTCTCACACCCAGGCGTCCTCATAACCCGGGTCCTCGTCCTCATACACCCCATACATTCCGTTACTGCACTCTCCTGTGCACACCACTCAGGTGCACTCACGCCGCTCGCACACTCCATCATCACACACCCTCGCACACATTCTGGCGCACTCATACCCACGGGTGTGCAATCTCCTGTTGCACACCCAATCACGCGCTCTGGTGTGCACTCCCGCACTCTCTCCACAACACGCTCCGGTGTGCATTCTCGCACACCGTCTTCGGCCATCGCACACTCTGTGTCACACTCCGTTCCACACTCAGTTTCACACTCTTCCCACATACACTCCATTATACACCCGCGCTTCGGTGCTGTTCGCACACGCGTGCCATTCACCTTCACACAGCGCACCACGGACCTTCTACGAGCGCCCGGGTGACGTCGCGATCCCAAGCGCGCAAAAAATCTTTTCGCGCCAAACATTTTCGCGCCATACACGCTCCTACTCACTTTCGGGATTCTCTTCTCTGCCAACCGCAACTGCAAACTTTCATTTGGGTTAGGCAGCACGACATCACGATGCGAACACGGACTTTGCACATATTCCATTTCTTTCTCCCGTGATTCATTTCCTAACTCTGCCGTCTCTTCGGCCCCAATTTTCACTCTAATTTTTTCATTTTCTTTTTCCTTGACGACTGCCGGTACTAATAAAATTTTCTCTTCTAATTCGGCAGCCGTCGGCTTTTCCATACCCAGTGTCGCGATTTCTACCCCGGTCAACTTGGCTGTGCTCTGCTCAAACTCGCTTTCCCCACGTTCCTCACGTCGCGCTACCCTGTCGCGTACCAATGCAACTTTCCCGCTCGACCTGTGCCTTATGTCTTTCCCCATCTCTTTTATTAACTCCCCTCAGGTGTCCATTTTGCTTTCCAGCCCGTTTTTTACCTCTTCTAATTGATCCCCCATTTTGTTTTCCAACCCCTTTATTTCCTGGGTGGATTTGTCCCCCAATTCTTTCAATTGGCCCCCCATTTTATTTTCCAAATTATTTAACCCGTCTTTCATTTCTTTCATTTCCCGGGTGAAAGTCGCTCTGGGCGTCCAATTTGCTTTCCAGTTTATTTATTGCCCGGGTACATTTGTCACTTTGGGTATCCATCTTACCGTTTATTTTATTTATGTCATCATTTAGTCCCCCAATTTCCCTTCTTGTTTTGTCCCCTTCCTTTTTTATGGATGCCATGAATTGAGTTAGGAGTATGTGCAGGTCCGAACCCCCTGGCGCAGCGGGCGCGGCCCTCGTTGCCATGTGCGAGGCGCCACCATTTTCTACCCCTGCTACCTCTGCCATCGCACCCTCATCAATTGCATCCTCCATTTCTCCCAATTCTTCCCGGGGGTCCTGGGTTATTACTTCCTCTCCCTCTACCTCACCATTTACCCCCACCGGCATCCGACCGTCTTGGTTATCCATGGCACGAATTAAATTTGGTTGTTAACTAAATTTCGGCCGCTCGTAATTTTGAGTGCGTTAAGCGCACTTCGGGTCCAATCCCACTCCTGACACCAATTGTTGTGGATCTCAGCGCCGGCCTTTTCCCCTTACTAAGGGGGGATTAGTCCCCTTGTCTTTGACTGACCGACGGGACCCAGGACCTATGACGTCCTTCCTGGACAGCGCGAAATAGGGTTTTAGGACTAAGAATTCGCTATTACCTAATTAATCGCGCTGCCCAGAAACGAGGAAATAAGCCCGCCCGAATCGCGGGTGTTGGTAGCTACACCGAGCGGTAGCGAACCCGTGACCCGAGCCGTTAGCAATTACTAGACCCCGATCCAAGCGGTTCTTATTTGTGCCACGCTTACCCAATGATGGAAATCACAGAAACAGTCGAATTGGAAGAAAAGGAATAACAAGATTTATTTACACTATTTACAATGATTTGGTAGAAGAAGGGACACAGGGCAGAACTTAAGCAGTCTTACTTATATGACCCATACAATGGGCCCACTTACACACACAGGGAGATGGAGGAAGAATGTTCGCGCGCCGAAAGCGCCTGCTTCTGTCGCTCCAGGAACAGCTCACCTGGCGTGGCCCTCTGGCGGTCACAACACGTATCCCGGCGAAGGCACGCAGGCGGGAAAATCCTCGCGGCGCGTATATCGGCAAAGGCAGGCAGAAGGAAATACACACGTCTGTGGCCCGGCGCGGGTCGTCTTTACAGCGCAATTAATACTGCGCAGAGCGCGGGGAGCAGGGCAAGTTCGTATACACGCGTCTCCTCTCGTAACTCACTGAAAAACCCCGAACTGCCAACTGATAACTCCAGCTCATAAGTCAGCACTCCGAACCGACTGACTGACGTGGGGGCTCTGGGCACAGGGTTATATTGCCCTGCCCTAGCCCGAATCGAATGTTCCAAACCCCGCTTCTTGCCACAGTAGTAAGTCACTCCCCTCGAGCCCTGATTGGCGGCTCGCTCTTACCGCTGCCCCCCCCTCCGCCTTCCTTCGGCCTTGGTCGACTTGTTCAGGCCTGCCTCGTGGTATTTCGGCGCCAAAAACAACCCAAAGCGTCGAAGCATCGTAAAGGCACCGTAAGAGGACCGAATTCTCATTATCCTACTCAACGCAAAACTAACAAAGGAAAGGACTACGCTTTACATTTACTAATAGTGGGGCGGCTTAGCCCAAATATTCAAAAGAATTGTGCATTTTGTGAAACAAGCACCAAATTTGGCACAAATGTACATTAATATGTTGCGAACATTTTCAGATATTGGGCCACTTGAAATTCCGTAATTTTTTTTTTTCAAATTTTTTCAAATTTCGTAATTTCAAATTTTTCGGGTGACACCGTCACAATTTCGGTCTTCGAGGCCGGCCGATAGGCAAAGTGTGACCGGAAGGGACGAGGTTCTCCTGACCACGTGGCCCTCGATCTGGGAAGCGAGAGGCGTTCCATTAGTGGACGCGCCCCTCACGCCCGACTTTTGGGCGGCCCCGGCAGGCCGTTTGTTTTGACGTTCCGTGACAGGCCCCGCACCCCCACCTCCGGGCCGACCGGAAGCTTGTGCTGAGTACATCATACCTGAACAACTCAGTGAGGCAGAACACAGCAGTGCACACCAGGGTGACCCCTTCAGTGCATAAACCAATTAACCTGTCCACTGCAGGGCATATAGAAATGAAGTTATTTTCTGCATATAATAATAATATAAGTTCAGTTCTATATAACAATTTCTGTTATCACCACTACCACTACAACTACCACTACTACAAGCTTTGTCTGGAATTTTGTGGACTAACAGACAAACAGACATACAGACAAGCTGGGATCAAAACATTACCTCCTTCCACCATTGAGTGTAGAGGTAAACATCATGGAAATTATATCATGCCCTAGATTTAATTCATGCTTACCCGTGTATTTGCTTCACTGGTTCACAAGGTCTTTTGCATACATGTAATTCAGACTCTCGTCTTCATTGCTGACCACACAATGTTCGCAACATATTAATGTACATTTGTGCCAAATTTGGTGCTTGTATCACAAAATGCACAATTCTTTTGAATATTTGGGCTAAGCCGCCCCACTATATCGGCCGGCCTCGAAGACCGAAATTGTGACGGTGTCACCCGAAAAATTTGAAATTACGAAATTTGAAAAAATTTGAAAAAAAAAATTACGGAATTTCAAGTGGCCCAATATCTGAAAATGTTCGCAACATATTAATGTACATTTGTGCCAAATTTGGTGCTTGTATCACAAAATGCACAACAGGTTTGCTATGCTGCTACACTATAAGAAACAACTGAGCTTTAAACAAGGCTACATGTTGTAGTGTAACTAACTATGAGGGGAAATTAACCTTTATTATGAAACCACAAAAACCGCAACACTACATCCCTCCCTCGTCAGACTCGTACCCGAGTCGGAACCACCAATGGATCGACCGGTTAGAGAATGACATGCAAAATTTACTTTTCTTTTACATGTGACACAAAGGTGTGGTTCCCCCTAACATTTACTCTGACCCGTGTGTGCGACAGTTTTAAAACACTAGATGTGTCCCTCCTATTGCGTTGAGTAGCTTCATATCGGATTCACGCCCACAACTAACCGAGTATTTCCGGAATTTCAAACTAAACACATAGCCGGTGGGCAGCATTTATATATTTACAAGCACAGAACTTAACCTTATTTACAATTCTATGACCCAGAACCTGTCCTTTTTGGAAGAGAAGATTGGAGGGGAGAGAAAGCACAGCAAAAACACACTCAAAATCATGACGCTTGCTTCTTGCGTCTTGCTTCTTGCTTCTTCTGTGTGCATATATCAAACCGGCTAGCCCCCGGACCGGCATACAGGCCATTTTTAATCTTCAGGGCTATCTAACCTTACACATCTTCTCATTCCTAGCACACCATGATTAAATGCACAAAAATGCTTTTATTTCATTTCTTCTTTCCTTTGCCAGGCAGGGCCACTCCCATGTGGTCCGACTGCTTGGCATTAATGCCACTCAACAAGTGGTCCGAAGATGCAAGATGATTTTGCAGCAAGGTGCTGCACAGCAGAGGTGCAAGGCCACAAAGCTTGTGGTCCATAGTGTGTAAGGTGCAGCAAAGGGTTTGTAGCAGCAAAATGCTGCACAGGTGCAACAAAGTTGCAGCAAAAGGATATGTCAGCAAATGCTGTGCCGTTCGGCTGCACAGATGTAGCAAGGTGCAGAAGGGATGTTGCACAGGTCGATGGTGCTGCACAGTTCCACCTCCAAAATGGTCCTGGGGTGGGGGGAGAGACAAGGCACAACAAGTAAAGCGGAGAAAGACGCAATGGCACATAGAACAAGGCAATGCAGTGCGAGGGACGCGGAAGAGCGAGCAGAGCAGGCTCGTCCCTATCCGTCCGTACCCCCCACCATCGGCTACACTACCCTAGCCCTCCTTGTATTCACAATCCGTCTCTACGTCTTGTCTCCCATATCCCCCTCTATCTCAAATTCATCTCCCAATCCCTCCCAGGAAGGAAGGAATGGAACAAACACAATGTCACATTACGTCATGATGCGTCTTTACCACTCAAACGGTTCACAAAGCCTTGGTGTGGAGCTTCGTCCTCCTTAGTGACTGGCTGTGGATGGTGCGAAGGGATTTCTTACATCCTAACTACACTAATAGCATTACTCATTTAACCTACCCGGGGTAGTACCCTGCCAATCGGCCTCTTTAAACTATGTGGTTCTAAGAACCCGAATTCCCATTGCCCACACTGCGGTGCCCTTGAATTTTGGGTCTCACTCCCAACGAATTTTCACACTGTGCCTACGCACAATTTCGGGGCTGGGTCGTGTGGCTCTACCAGCAGGTCTACCTACCTGCGCACCTCCGCCACTGAAGCCGCCATCCGAGCTTACCTGCTGGGGAAGGCGACTACCTAACTGGGGAAGGCCCCTCCTGGCACTTTACCCCCTGATGCCCACCTTGGCATTGGGCAACCCGGGTCCTCTCCTGGGATCCTCGGGCCCCACTCGCAACTACTCTAACCGGCTCCCAGAGCCTACCTGCGGCCTCACCTGGCCGACAAACTACCAGTGGTGGAGTGCCCCAATAACCATACACACCAATTAAGCCACACACCCAGCCATTCCACATACTCATGCACCCAACAAAACACTTCTTTCCACTACTCGCACCACAGGTGTCAATATCCATACAAATTTTGCCGAAGCCCTCTACCTGGCTTTACACGACCCACCCCGGGCATCCGTGAATGGGATCCACCTCCCCCCATTCACTCCTTCGCACCATGCATTCCACACCTTTTATTCCACACCAAGCATTCCACACCATTCATTCCACACCATCCATCTTGCACACCATGCAAGTCAATTCACACGACTACTTCCACACACTAAATACCTTGCACACCTTTTGTCTCGCACACCTTTTGTGCTCACACACCTTTTATCCAGCACACTACTTTCCATACACCTCAACACAATTCTATTTGTCTCAACAACAATTCCTCACACACACAGCATCATTTATCTGACTACTTCCCCTAAAACTCGTGCTTCCCCGTCTTTTTTTCTTGCGCATGTGCAAGATTGGAGGTCACGTCTTTTCGAAGCTGTCCATGCGCTCACGTTTTCGAAGTTAAGTAATTCGTCACAATTGTGTTTTTGTCGAAACTGTATCTATCTTTCGGTTTGTGCACCTACAGTGTCTTTAGTAAGATTCTCGGTGTTAATTTTTCATACCTGTATACAAAATCATCGCGTATTCTGAGGCCTAGTAGGCTACCGTGTCCGACCTTGAGGCTTTGTTTTTCTCTCAGCGGTGCAATTACTTTCGTTCTCTGTTTTTGTCCCAGTCTTTCACCCCATACTTCCTTGTTAAAAATCTCAACTCAAAAAAAAAAAAAAAAAGAAATAGAAATATTTCCTTCTCTGTTCTTATTCGTTTATTCGTTGTTCTTATTTGTTCGTTCGTTCTTCGATCACGTTGTTCGTGATCACGTTGTTAAAAATGTTTAAACTTCCCCTGAAGAACTGTATTCTGTTGTATATCATAACACCTTTTTCTTCTTCTTCTACAAAAGGATGCTTTCGACTTGCTCACCAAATCTATTCATTCCAAAAAAAAATTCCATCTCTTACAATTCCTTTTTTCTACATTCCCGAAACTTTCCTGCACTCCACCCCTCCTTCAGCGTCCTCAAACGTATTTTTGACTCGAAGGTCTCAAGAAACTCATTTTGCAATAAATGTTCGTTTCCCATTAATCGTAGACTTTTCAAAATCCAATCTCACCCCTCCCCTCCAAATCTTCCCCATCACCCCTTCCCTCCAAAACTTCCCCATCACCCCTCCCCTCCAAAACTTCCCCATCACCCCTCCCCTCCAAATCTACCCCCTTGCCCCTCCCCACCAAATCTTCCCCATCACCCATCTCTTTCAAATATTCCCCCTTGCTCCTCCCCTCCAAATCTTCCCCATTACCCATCCCTTACAAATCTTCCCCTTTGCCCCTCCCCTCCAAATCTTCCCCATCACCCCTTCCCTCCAAAACTTCCCCATCACCCCTCCCCTCCAAAACTTCCCCAACACCCCTCCCCTCCAAAACTTCCCCCTTGCCCCTCCCCTCCAAATCTTCCCCATCACAGTCCACCGTCCACCAAACAGTGTGATGACTCCATCTACATCTCGCTGTCTGATAATATGGACCAACTTCTATCTACCCATCCCAACTCTCTCTTCCTCATATGTGGTGATTTCAACTGTCACCATGCCAGTTGGCTGGGTGTGGGTACCTCTCTCACCAGCCATGGCTCTTCAGCAAAGGACTTCTGTGACTCACTGGGACTGATACAATCTGTCAATTTCCCGACCCGGATCTCAGTCAACGGAGCACCTTCTCTTCTGGACTTGGTTTTGACTAACTTCCCTGAAAATGTCTGCTGCTCTTCTTCTGCTCCAATCGGCTCTTCTGATCATGTGCTTGTTAAAGTGGACATCTCTCTGACCATTCTCAGAGAGCCTCCTCAGCGTCGACGAGTCTGGCATTTCACTCAGGCCAACTGGCACGGTCTTCAAGCAGCCATCAATCATCTGGACTGGTCTCCCATCGCTACTGCCTCTGACATCAACTCATCCTGGGAATTCTTCCAAAGTAAATTGCTCTTTCTCATGCACAGATTTATCCCATCTCGTCTTCAGTTGTCATACCCTTCCTCCCATCCATGGTACACGGAATCTTGTGGTGAGGCTATTGCCAAGAAACAACTTGCTTTCGTCTCCTGGAAAGCAAATCCAACGGAAAGAAATCTCATTTCCTTTCACAAAGCCCGAAACAAGTGTGTGTCCACCCTCAGGAGAGCCAGGAAACAATATCTCTCCATTCTCAGGACCGAACTCTCTTATCTGTCTCCCTCTTCCAAGTCCTGGTGGCGTCTGGTCAAATCTGTTTCTGGTGTTTGTTCCCCCTCCATCCCCTCCCTCACCTCAAATGGCCACACGGCTGACTCCGCACGTGAAAAAGCTGAATGCCTCAACTCTGTGTTTGCCTCTAAATCTTGTGTCCAAAACCCATCCCTCTCTGTACCCAGTCGTACCCAGTTCCTGCTGGACTCTGTGTCCTTTCCTCCTGACAAGGTGGAAAAGTTTCTGTCAACTCTCGACTCTGATTCTGCAACTGGACCTGACGGCATCAGCCCACAGGTCCTAAAATCCTGTTCTTCCGCTCTTTCACTCCCTCTCTCTGTTCTCTTCTCCCTCTCTTTTGCTCAAGGTCATCTTCCATCTGCTTGGAAATCTGCCAACATCACCGCTTTGCACAAAAATGGTGCAAAGACAGATCCCAGCAACTACAGAACAATCAGCCTTCTCCCAATTATCAGCAAAGTCATGAAATCCATCATTGCTTCAGATATGAAATCTTTCCTCTTCTCCAATGGCTTGATCTCTGATCATCAATTTGGTTTCAGACCTGGACACTCTACTCTGGACATGCTGCTTCTGCTTTCTCAACAATGGATGGAGGTCCTCAATGCCAAACAGGAAATTAGAGCAGTCTCCCTTGACATATCACGTGCCTTCGATACGGTCTGGCACCCCGCTCTGCTCACCAAACGCTCCTCCTTTGGTATCCATGGAAATCTCCACGCATGGCTGGCGGACTTCCTCTCTAGTCGTAGTCAACGTGTGGCCCTGAATGGTTTTCTCTCATCTCCTCTTCCTGTTCAGGCTGGAGTTCCCCAAGGCAGTGTTCTGGGCCCTGTGCTTTTTCTGGTCTTCATCAATGATCTCTCTGACTCTCTTGAAAATCCTCTCTATCTCTTTGCTGATGACTCTACTCTCTGTCGCTCCATTCCTCATCCCTCAGATCGGCAGTCTGCAGCCTCCTCACTCTCTGCAGACCTGGACAAAATCACAGACTGGGCAAACAAGTGGAACATGTCTTTCAATCCTGACAAATCTCACACTCTTACGATGTCTCCCCGAAAAGACCGACTGGACAACCCTCCCATCCACTCTCTGAATAATCCTCTCCAAGAAGTTCTGTCACTCAAGCTTTTGGGTCTCACTATCTGCCATGATCTTTCCTGAGAAAACCACATTTCAAATCTGGCCTCCAAAGCTAGTCGCCGACTGGGAAGCCTCCGTCGTGCGAAGTCCTTCCTTGGCACACCTGAGCTCCTCACCACATACAAGGCTTTCATCCGCAGCTCAATGGAATACTGCTCTCCCCTCTGGGCTGGTGCTGCTGCCTCACACCTAGCTCGTCTTCACGCTGTTGAAACCAAAGCGTTCAGAATCATTGGAAATCTCCCGCGATGAACCTAACTCCAAGGGCCTTTCACTCACTCACCGCAGGCAGGTTGGTGGTCTTTCCGTCTCTACCGACCCCTCTCTGGCCTTGCCCCCCCTACCAGCTCTCTCTGGGCTCTGTCCCCCAAATATTCCTACAGGTCGCACAAGATCTGCCTGCAACCCTCTTAAGGTTAAACTGCCAAAATCAAGACTCTCTGCTCACCTTCACTCCTTCATTCCTCTTTTCTCCCGCCTCTGGAACAAACTCCCTCACTCTCTTCAATCCCACACCACCCCCCAGGTCTTTAAAACAGCTGTTCACCACCATCTCTTATCTTCCCCCATCCTAAACCTTGATCTTTTCTACCCCTGCTAATTTCACCCCAAATCCCCTTTTTTGAAATACCAACTTCTGTCCTGGAAGTCCTTGGTGTCCTTGTGTTTTATACTTCTCCCACCCCCCCCCCCCTTCCCACGCCTCCTCTCCCCGAGCCCTCTCCCTCCCACACATCTCCCTGCTCTCAAATGTTGTGTTTGTGTGCTTCCCCTTCTCTCCCCATCTTGTCTTCCGCTCCCTCTTTTTATATATTTTGTTTGTCTGGTTGATTTGTTTGTGAAATAAATGTTAGCTCTTTCACGAGCCTCGATTCAGTGTACAAAAAAAAAATTAGGGTTCGGTCCCTTTAAATTAGTCCCTTTAAACTACACATTCCCTTTCGTTATCATCCATTTTAGCTACCTCCGTCCCCTCTACAGTACAGATGTCACTACTTAAATCTTGTCCCTACAGTCTGCTAATTCCCTGCCATTATCCTAGCCCTCCCTCGGCTAGCTTCGGTGCCCCATGGAGGTAACCATTGCTGGCACCCCCACGTGCCTGTCATTGCCATCCCCCTAAACTAATGCTCATGGGCCCTGCCCATGTGAGGAATGGTCAAACTACCATTCCCCCACGTGGGGCACACTACTCTCATCAGTCCACTACTCTCGAGCCTCACCAAGTGGATGTACATTGTCGTCACGGCTCGACCTCGACAGGCCGAGCAATCCATGCAGGTGGTTGGTCGCCTGTATGTTGGGTCCGTCCGGCATTTTCGATCCAGGGGAGGAGGTATGGATGGGCCAAGGTGCAGGGCTCCATCCCTGCGCGGGGCCTCGCGGTCCCACACACGGTGACCCAACCGGCCACGGTCAGAGCACCGCACCCGCCAAGGTGCGCGGCTCCGAAAACTCCTACCTCCCCTCGAACCTCGCCGATTGCTTTTGCCGGCACGGCACCAGCCATACAGTGCGGGGGCCGGAGGCACGAATCGTGCATGTCGGTCCTTGTGAGACCCACACGGCACCTATCCCCGCCGGTCTCTGCTGCACACAACTCACCGGGGGCTCACGTCTGCCACCCGTCCTGCTAAACGCTATCCCGGTCGGTGTCGATGCTTGAGCCGCGTCCTCACTACTCGCGACCCACTCCGCACTCGCACACCCAGGCGGCCCCGCGCCTCCCACATACTCCGTTACTGCACACTCTCCTTCCACATTCTCTGGTGTGCACTCTCCCTCACACTCCGTACTCGTACCTGCACACCTAGCCGCACTCACGCCTTTCACACACTTCAGTACACACTTTTCCCGCACACAGTCTGGTGTGCATTCTCCCTCGTACTCGTACTCTCTGGTGCACACCACCCAGGCGCACTCGCACCTTTCACGCACCCCATCATCGCACACTTTTCTGTTACACACTCCATAACACCCTCGGGTGTGCACTCCTGCACACACTCTGCAACATGCTCTGGTGTTCACTCCTGCACACACTCTGTAACACACTCTCCCGTTACATACTCAGTAACGCACTTCTCCGGCACACTCCGGCGCACACTTTTCTCGCTCACGCTTCGGCGCACACTCTCTCTCGTACTTCGTACCACACTCTCTCGTACACCGCACAATGGACCTTCCGCGAACACCCGGGTCTCGACTCTGTCCCAAGCGCGCCAAAAACCCTTTCGCGCCATTTTTTCCACTCACCTTGGGGTCCTCCTTCCCCGGCAGCACCTGCAAACTTTCCATTGAGTTAGCATGCCCGGCATCACGGTGCAAATGCAGACTTTGTGCGGATTCCATTTCTACCTCGCGCGAATTATTCTCTGTTTCTACCTTCTCTTCGGCCCCAATTTCAAGCATTTCTTTTTCTAGTTCGACACTCGTCGGCGCCCTTAAAATTTTCTCGTCCAACTCAGCCTTCGCCGGCTCTTCTACACCCCGCGTTGCCATTTTTCATAGCCCCGGTCAACTTGGCTGTGCTCCGCTCTACCTCGCTCTCCACGCGTTCCTCACCTTGCTTCACCCCGTCGCATACCACTGCGACCCCCTCGCTCAACCCGCGCCCAATGTCCCCCCTATTTTATTTTTTTTTCCCGGGTGTATTTGTCACTTTGGGCGCCCATTGCTTCTTTCAATTCGTCCTTATTGTCCCCCGTCGCACAGCGTCGCGAAAGGGGGACTATGGCTTTCCCCTCCGTCCGTGTGTCCGTGCGGGCGTGCATGCGTGCGTAAGCGAAGGACCGCATTCAAATTTGGTGTGTGGGTGCAACCCATGTGAAAATCCAAGATGGCCGCCGCCATGTATGTCTGATGCCATGTATGTCTTAACCTTGTGAGATGAATATCTTGAAAAATAAGCGAAGTACCAACTTCTAATCTGGTGTGTGGGTGTATCTCGGCATAAGGAAGAACGCTATTGAAAATTGGGTCGCCCCTTTAAAATCCAAGATGGCCGCCGCCATGTATGTCTGAACCTTGTGAGATGAATATCTTGAAAAATAAGCGAAGTACCAACTTCTAATTTGGTGTGTGGGTGTATCTCGGCAAAAGGAAGAACGCTATTGAAAATTGGGTCGCCACGTCAAAATCCAAGATGGCCACCACCATATATATGTCTGAAACTTGTGAGCGAAATATCGAAAAATAAGCGACGTACCAACTGCTAATCTGGTGCGTGGGTGTATCTAGGCACAAGGAAGAACGCTGTTTAAAATTGGGTCGCCACGTCAAAATCCAAGATGGCCGCCGCCATGTATGTCTGAACCTTGTGAGATGAATATCTTGAAAACTAAGCGAAGTACCAACTTCTAATTTGGTGTGTGGGTGTATCTCGGCATAAGGAAGAACGCTATTGTAAATTGGGTCGCCACGTCAAAATCCAAGATGGCCGCCACCATATATATGTCTGCAACTTGTGAGCGTAATATCTTGAAAAATAAGCAAAGTACCAACTTCTAATCTGGTGTTTGGGTGTATCTAGGCACAAGGAAGAACACTATTGTAAATTGGGTCGCCACGTTAAAATCCAAGATGGCCGCCGCCATGTATGTCTGAACCTTGTGAGCGGAATATCTTGAAAAATACGCGAGGTACCAACTTCTAATCTGGTGTGTGGGTGTATCTCGGCATACGGAAGAACGCTATTGAAAATTGGGTGGCCATGTCAAAATCCAAGATGGCCGCCTCCATGTATGTCTGAACCCTTGTGAGCGAAATATCATATCATAGCATGTTTTCTGCGTCTTCCACTTTGTCGACTCGCATCACTTCACCGACGGGGGACCTAGGCGTAACGCTTGTTACGCCTTGCTTCGTCCCTCATTTCTTTCATGTCCCTGGCGGATCTGTCACCCAACATTTCCATGGATGCTCGTAGTTGAGTTATGAGCAAGTACAGGTCTAAACCGGCTGGCACCGCGGGCTCGGCTCTCGCCGCCACGTGCGAGGCGCCGCCATTTTCTTCGCCAGCTATCGCCCCCTCTTCGGCTTCCTCTACTACCAACTGTCTCTCCTGGTCTTGGGTCATCAATTCTACCTCTTCTTCGACCGCCTTGGCCAGCCATGGTACGAATACAATTTGGATTTTTAAAACTAAATTTCGTTCGCTCGTAATTTAGAGCCAATTCGTCCAAAAAAAATTTTAGTGTTCAAATCCCACTCCACTGACACCAAATTGTTGCTGCCAATATGTACAATTTGGTGTCCAAAATTTTTTTTCAGGGTTCCAAATCCCACTCCTGACTACCAAATTGTTGCGGTTTTCCGAAGCCCGTTTTTCCGAAGCCCGCTTACTTATTCCAAAGGGGGAGATTAAGCCCCTTTTTCTCTCTGGGGGTTCGAAACCGCGAGACTGAGTCGCCACTTCCGGGCAGACATGGAAAAGTTTCGGGACAATTTCACGCCGACCTTGAGTACCCACGCTGCAGCGGAAGCGGGGATCGAGTCTCGCACGGACCACGCTTAATGGAGTACGCCGACCGGAATGCGTATCACGTGACCCGCGCTGTTGCTTTTCTTATAGAACCCGATCAGAGCGATCTAATTCGTACCATGCGAGGTCAATGATGGAAAACACAAGACGGTCGAATCAGAAGGAAGAACAGATTTATTTACACTATTTACACTATTTATTATATATTATATTTACAATGATTTGGAAGAAGAAGGGACACAGGGCAGAACTTAAGCAGGCTTACTTTTCCCAGACAATGGGCCCACTTACACACACAGGGAGATGGAGGAAGAATGTTCGCGCGCCGAACGCGCCTGCTTCGGTCGCTCCAGGAACAGCTCACCCGGCATGGCCCTCTGGCCGTCACAGCACGTATCCCGGCGAAGGCAGGCAGGCGGGAAAATCCTCGCGGCGCGTATATCGGCAAAGGCAGGCAGAAGGAAATACGCACGTCTGTGGCCCGGCGCTGGTCGTCTTTACAGCGCAATTAATACTGCGCAGAGCGCGGGGAGCAGGGCAAGTTCGTATACGCACGTCTCCTCTCGTAACTCGCTGAAAAACCCCGAACTGCCAACTGATAACTCCAGCTCATAACTCGGCGCTCCGAACCGACTGACTGACGTGGGGGCTTTGGGCACAGGGTTATATTGCCCCGCCCTCGCCTGAATCGAATGTTCCAAACCCCGCCTTTTGCCGCAGTGGTAAGTCACTCCCCTCGAGCCCTGATTGGCGGCTTGCGCTTACCGCTGGCTCCTCCTCCGCCTTCCTTCGGCCTTGGTCGACTTGTTCAGGCCTGCCTCGTGGTATTTCGGTGCCAAAAACCACCTAAAGCGTCGAAGCATCGTAAAGGCACCGTAAGGGGACCTAATTCTCATTATCCAACTCAACGCAAAACTAACAAAGGAAAGGACTACGCTTTACATTTACTAAGAAATAACTGAGCTTTAAACAAGGCTACATGTTGTAGTGTAACTAACTAGGAGGGGAAATTAACCTTTTTTTCAAACCACAAAACCGCAACTATATATATATATATCTCCTTGTTAACACCCTTACCCGCATTTCTTATTCCACCATCTTTAGCCAAGTCTTTCTCGGTCTTCCCCGTCCTCTACTTCCTTCTACATTCATTTCCATCACTCTTCTCAACCAGTCACTTTCATCCTTCCTCAACACATGACCAAACCATCTCAACCTGTTCCTCTTCACAGCATCCATCACAGGCTCTATTCCCATCATCTTTCGCAATTCATCATTTGTCTTCCTCTCTCTCAACGATACTCCACACATCCACCGAACCATTCGCATTTCCACCCTTTTCAGCCTTTGTTGCTGCTTTACGTTCATTACCCATGTCGCGCTCCCATAAATCATAACACTTCTCACACATGCGGCATTCACCTTTCCCTTCAGCTTCAACGACACTCCCCTCTTTGCCAGCACACCACTCAGTTCCCGAAACTTCTTCCATGCACATCTCACTCTTGCAACCGTTGCCGAGTCTGATCCACCTTCTCCATTCAGAATGTCTCCGAGGTAGTACACCTTCCAGCTTCACGCCGTCTCCCAGATCCAACTCAACATTTCCTCCATCTGCAGCTCCCTCTGTGCACACCTTACACTTGAATGTAGCTGCCACACTGTTGAATGACCCCCTCAGACCACTACATTTTTGATGAACCCACTCAGCGCACATTGCACATTGAATGGAGTTCACTCCGACACCCTTCCTGCGCGCACCGCACATGGCTACTTCCCAGCTCTTTCCACCTCACCACATGCTTTACCACTTGCCATCACCTTCGTATTTCCGATATTCACCTTCAGACCTTTTGCCTCCTTACATTTCTTCCACTTGTTCATCTTCTCTTTCAGTCCATCCATACTCTCCCCAATCAACACCAGTTCATCTGCATACAACAACTCCTACGGTAAGCCCTCATTTACGTTGTGAGCTAGCACCTCCATCACAGCTACAAATAGAACCCTTTCGAATGCTTTCTCCAGATCAACAAACCCAAGAAACAACTTCTACCTCTTCTCCATGCACTACTCCTGCAACTGCCTTGCAATAAAAAGCGCGTCTGTCGTTCCTCTTCCTGGCATAAATCCAAACTGTATTTCGTCGATCTTCCTCATCCTCTTCTCCAACATCCTTTCCAATACCTTCATTCCATGCTATAATAAATTTATTGCTCGGTACGAGCCATATTCCAGAGGGTTACCTTTCCCCTTGTGTAGAGGGACGAGGGTACTCAATTCCCAATCCACTGGAATGCGGCTTTCTTTCACCACCAGCTTACAGATCTCTGTCATTCTCTTCACACCCCAACTTCCCGCTGCCTTCAACATATCTCCCACAACTCCCGTCGGCCCGACCTTTTTTCTACTCTTCATTGCTTTTATCGCTTCCTCAACTTCCTTCTCAGTTATCTTCTCTGCCAGTCCTAAAACTGGGTTACTCTCTATGTTGCCATCCCATTCATTCTCTGCATTCAACAGCATTTCCATATGTATCTTCCATCTTCCTTTAATTCCATCTGGGTCCGCAACGATTTGTCCCACTTCATCCTTCAAGCAACTCACCCCCATCATATCACACCTCTCTTTCGCTATCTGCTTTGCAATCCTGAATACCGCTCTCTGACCCTCTTCCGAATCCAAGCGTTCTCCGAACATTTTCCGACATGCCTCCTGCGCCTTTGCTACCTCTTTCTTTGCAGCCTTCTTCGCTGCCTTATAACTTTCATGCTCTGTCTTTTCTGCCCCCATACCCTTCGCCTTCTGCCACTCCTTGAACTTCTTCCTCTTCTCATCAATCCTCTTTCCAATTTCATCATCCCACCACAATGTTTCCGAGTGCCTTGGTGGTCCTTTTGTCCATCCACATACCTCACCAACGGCTCCCAACAGACTATCTTTCATTGACATTCAACCACTTTCAAGTTCAACCACATCATCCTCTACCCTCCTCAGCCTCTCTTTTAATGCCTCCCTTACTGTCACCCCTTTCAACCTCCACACCTTCATTCTCGGTTGGTACTTCACCCGCCGAGCTCTCCTCGCACCTTTCACCCTTATGTCGCAGACAACGAAGTGGTGCTGTGAAACAGCCTCCTCCCCCGGGATCACCTTTGTGTCCCAGAGGTGCCCCCTATCTCGCCTACGCACCATCAGGTAGTCAACGGTTGTTGTCGACGCACCTGACGTGTATGTAACAAGCTTATTATACTCTTTCTTGAACTGAGTATTACAATTCAACAAACCAGCTACATCAGCAAACTCCAAAGTCCTTTCACCTTCTCCATTCCTCACACCATATCCGTAACCCCCATGAACTCCCTCAAAACTGTCTATACTCCTTCCCACGTGTCCATTTAGGTCTCCTGCCACAACAACTTCCTCATCTTTCACGTTTTCCATCAGTTTCTCTATTGCACACCAGAACTTGTCCTTCTCTTCATCGCTCCGAACGACCTGCGGAGCATATCCCGAGATGATGTTCACCAAGAGCTTTCCAATCATCATTCTCACCAGCATCAACCTTTCACTCACTCTCGTCACACTCACCACACTGTCTACAAACTCCTCAGAAAACAGGACACCAACATCATGCATGCCTTCCAGGCACCCTTGCCACACAAACTTGTATTTCTGTCCCTGCCTACCCTTCACCATTCTCACACCACTTCCCTTCCATCTCGTGTCCTGCACACAACCTATGTCCACTTTTCTTCTGACCAATACTTCAACCACTACTCCTGATCTCACTGTCATTGTCCCAACATTCCATGTCCCAAACCTCAGAAACCGATCTCCACGTCGGGCATCAGACCTTTCGTCCTCATAAATGGAGTGATTTCCACCCTTGCTTCATTTGGGTTCCCCACCTTGATTTTTGACGAGATGGGTTGAGGACCCCCCACGGGGTACTTCGGGCTGTACCCTGCCCATATGTAATTGTAATTGTCATGGTTCCCTTTTTGAGGCAATGTTTTATGGCCAGATGCCCTTCCTGACGCCAACCCTTTTAGTCGCCTCTTTCGACACGCAGGGATACGGTGTACCTATTCTAAACCGGGGTACACACCGGGATGGTACAAAGTGTACGAAGTGTCGATAATGATAATTGATAAATGCAAAATAACAAATTTGCTGCCCCCCAAAAGTGCCGCTCGGGACGACCGCCCCTTTCGCTACGCTAGTGGATCAGGCTAAACGTCGTAACCACAGCAATCACAATGCTGAATGATAACTCATTGAAGAGCTCTTGGACCCATACAATGCAGGGGGAGGTTTACAAATGTCAAAATTCATGCAATTCCAAGTAATTTGCATTTTTGTTGTGCATGTGGTGTATATACTCAGTTGTTGGTTCGGACACATACAGGAAGTTAAAAAAAGAAAAAACATTTCAAACCCTAACCTATTCAGTCAATTCTGTCAATGTATCCTTCCATCGATTTATTTTACAGAGAAATTTTTATCAGTTTTAACAGTTGATGACTATTACACTTTTATAGGAAAATCTTGGTTTTTGTCCCCATCTCTCAATGGTGAAGAATTGCATTAAAAAAATTCGATTATCTGGATCCGTATCTAGATCTTCACCAACATTGAATCCATTCATCCTTGTCACACACCCAAACTGTCCACCACATTTCGTCCAAATCCTTTCTCAACTTTTTGAAATATCCTCCTCAGACCGGTGAAAACACAACCACCCTTCATCCTTTGTGGCGGAGGTAATAATCCCTCTGGAACATATGATGGTGATAGCTATCATTATCATTGAACAGAATTGTTCTTTAGTTGTCGTTTTAGCGTGACACATTTATACATAGGAAGGTTTTTATCATTGTAGTTTTTGTTAGTCATTGTCAAGGTTGAAAGACCCCGCTACTGAAATACTAATCTTTGTGTGTGACATGATTCACCGTCTGAGGAAGTGCTTCTCATCCCCCTTTTTAGTTTTAGAAATGGAATAAAGATTCCAGTTGCTCCCTCTACTTTGTGTAAACCCAGCACAGTAAAACTATTTCTTAATTATCATCATCATTGGCTATTCTCTATTTGTCAGAATGTGGTCCAGTCAGGATAGGGTCGAGGTATGAGCTGTCAAGCCTGAGTTTGAATCTCAGCCCAGCTATAAATTGTCATCCTGGTATTTCACAAGCAGGGTCTGGCATCAATGGTTACACTGAGTATCTGGACTTTAAGCTGGGTGTCCCTTCTTTTAGCATAGTTAGTGTACATTGAAGACCTCGCGTCGGTGTCCTTCACAAAAAGAGTCGCGAGTTATCGCTGGCACCCTGGCTAATTTCTAAATTCCTGCCTGCACTGTGGGAAGCAAGTGGTCTCGTCTTCTTGGTAGCTTCTTGACACCAGGTTACACTGCTTGCTCTCCAAGTGTGATTTGGGCAGCAGCTTATCCACTGTAAACAAATTGACCAGGTAGAGTTTGCATGTTTTGGGTGAACAACAAGCTTCTTTGGATACATAGGGCAACCAGCATAAACATGTCTGTCGGTGCATCCATGATAAATTTTCATTACTGCGCTAACTTGAGAATGGCTGAGGGGGATTTAAGTCAAACTTGGGGTAAAGTATGTATAATGTAAATATGAACTGCTCAGATTATGGGGTCAATAGGTCAAAGGTCAGCGGTCCTGTTGGGTAAAAAGTCTGACTTGTGAACCAGTGATGAGATTTTCACCAAACTTGGTCCAAGTACATATTATTATGCAAAAATGAATTGATTAGATTTTGGTATCAAGAGGTCAAACAAAGGTCAGAGGTCATGTCAGGAATAAAATGTGATACTTGAGAACAGCTGAAGAGATTTAAATTAAACTCGGTACAAGAACATATGTATTGGGTGATTTTTATTATTATTATTATTCGTGTTATTATTATTATTATTATTCGAGAACCCTCAATAATTCCCATACACTAAAAACTATAAAAGTTAGGAACCTAGTATTTTGCGTAAATGTGGCCTAATGTTACTGAAAGATGTGACACGATCCACACAATTGATTACCTCAAATGAAGTACAGAAAGTGTCCATCACCATGTTGCATGCACAAATCAATTATTCGCAGCATGCTCTCCGACAGTGTAGCATTTCTTGGGGACTATCGTTGATTGTATTGCTTTTAATTCACCAAGAGTGCGTGGATTTATAGCGTACACTATATTCTTCAAATATCCCCACAAAAATAAATCTGACGACACAAGATCTGGCGATTGAGGTGGCCATAATGACTTGGACACTACACGGTCACTAAAGAGTAGCCCAAGTTCGTTCATGCAGCAAGATGGTGCCACGAGTCGTGAAGTTTAACTTATGGCACCATCTTGCTGAAACCATCCTTTGTTGATTTCGTCTTCTGTAAGGTGCCCAATAAACTCGTGGATTCTGTCGATGTACACTTCGGGGCAAAAATAAATAAATAAAAGAGCCAAGTCAATTTTTAAACATTTTTTGTCATAACTATTTTACCATAACAACAACAACACAATTTTACCATACATTAAAAAAACACACCAGAACATGCAGAAATAACTGTACAAACAGTCCCTTGACTGCCACTGGTAACACGTAACCCAGTGTTACCTGCCGCATGGTTGGGAAGTCAGTGACTAAACAGACGAAACTCACTGGCTTGTCAGTGGGGATGGTGACTGCGACACCTTGCAGGACTAAAAACAATACCTGTTAAAGGGCGGATAAGCTCCCCCATCCAGTAAGGAGATGGTGTCTCATAAAAAACACGCATCTGATTGGACGCTTTTCTTTTTGGGTAGTAGGATATGGACAGCAATCACCCAGGGTAGTACTAGCGTTCAGACTTAGGAGCGTTAAAGTGGTGCCCGGAACCATCTTACACTCTCCGTGTCAGGATTGCTGGTCTTACTTTCTGTCTCACTCGCATTATAGCTACCCGGTTAGCTTTAATCTCTTTCTTGCAAATAAACATCATACACTTTTCACCATACACTTTCACCATACACTTTCACCATACACTTTCACCATACACTTTTCACCATACACTTTTCACCATACACTTTTCACCATACACTTTTCATCATAAACTTTTCTTTCTCATTTTCACTCCTCACCTTTTCATTATCTCTCTCTTTTATTTCTCTTTCCTCTCATTTCCTCAGAAACGTCCAATTAAATATGAAAAGTCTGAAAAATTAATGGCCCCTAGTTCCCGTCATTATGGGGTGCGAAGAATCTCCAGTGACTTGCCTGTGTCTTCTGCCATTGAGAGGGGGGTCACAGGGGGGAGGCTCTGTCAGTAGCAGTATCAGCCCCTCCCAAGACCCTGTTGATTCAAAGTGACTTTTTCAATTCATTTCACCAACATTTGTGGTGTTTCTTTGAATATCCTCAGAATATGTTTTTATATGTCTATCAATCTATGTCAGAATATATCCTTCTTCGGTACCTTGTGGATTTCACAATATGTCTTGCCTGCTTGACGAAGACGAGCAATTCGATTTTTTTAAATATCCCCATCAGTGTGGAACTTCTTTATTTGGAGGCATTTCTAAATTGTAACACATGACCTACACTAACTGTACAAGTCATAAATTAAAGCAATTTAGTTAAGGACTACATATGCACGAAACAGTCAAAAAACATGACAACACCCTAATAATGCATTGTAGATCTTTAAAACTATACTTTTAACAGTTAAAAAATTTATATATATTGTGACACAGAACAACTAAAAACAGTCTTATCTTCCTTTTTGATGAGTACATTTTTTTATTGATTTTGTCTTACCTGAGATATTGGCCTTTGAAGATGAAAAGTGAAAATATGGAAATTTTCTCAATTTTTTTTTTTTTTTTTTTTTTTGAGCAAAACCTCTTAAAACACGATATATTTTTTTCATAAAAATTGCTGTAAACCGTGTGGAGGGCCTTTATCTAATGTAACATAAGAAATCAATTTAAACTGGAATATGTACTGCACATCTCTGGCTCCAAATTTGAAAAAAAAACAGCTTGGCTCTTTTTTTCTTTTTTTTAACGCCCCAGTGTGTAACGTTCCCGGCTGTTACTGTTTCTGAGAATAAAATTGGGCCAATCATTATTTGCCGACTTACAGCACAGCAATTACCGATGTTCATGGAATGCAACGGCCTTTCATGCATTGCATAAAGTTGTTCACTTCACCATAAACTAGTGTTTTGTGAATTTACATGCCCAGAAAGATGAAACCATGCTTCGTATGTAAAAATTAAAAACACAGCATCCAAAGCATTGTTGTATTCTCTTACCATACTCTGGAGCCACTCACAGTAGGCTATGCGCTTTTCTTTATCTGGGTCCAGAAACTGATTCGCTGTATGGATTTTGTCGGGATAAAGTTTCAGTGTCTTGACCGCCTTCCTTGCACTGAAATATGAAAAGTGAGCTTGTGCTAAACGTCTCAGATTTATTCGGGCTTGCTTCCATTTGTTCCTGCACTTCATCCACTTTCTCTGGTGTAACAACACTTGGCTGGTGCATGTGCTTTTTAACTTTAATTCAGCCTGTTTTTCTGAAATGCTTCACCAGTTTCCACATCACTGATTTTGAACATCACTACTTTTAAATGCAATTTGACATTCCCTAAAGGATCCGTTCTTGATAGAATGTTTGACAAGAAACGCGTGTTCTTCCACAGTGGCTGGGTTAGTGGTTCCACAGTGGCCATGGTGTGACTGAGTTAAAACCGTGAAACGACACTGCGGAGTCACGTGATATATCGCATGGTGCCTGATAACTCTCAGAATCATGTTACATCTTTCTGTAAGGTCAGGCTATATTTATGCAAAACATTAAGCCCCTGTCACACATAGGCGGATTTGTCGGCGACTACTGGCGACTGAAAAAATCGCCACCACCCGCCGACAATCGTAATGAAACCGTAATGGATGATCTTCTGTAGTCATGGTTATCCTCCCCAGGTCTGCTGCAGTCGGCAAGAGCCGCAAAGGGGCCAAATATTTTTTTAAATGTTTAAAAACGGCGCGCTCAGTCGTCCTCAAAATGAATCCGCCATGCTGTCGTGATGGAACCGCCATGCTGTCGTCGGTATCCGTAATAAGACCGTAAAGCGGCCGCAACCCAGTCGCTCATAGTCTTCCGTAATCGCCCCAGCATCGCCCCACCAGCTAGCACGGCAGAGATGCGAATGCCATACGGCCTTCCTGCGGCATCTTCCCGACTACCGGCCGACACTGTTGCGGCTGCATATCGAGTCCAGAAGAACTGTCACGTCTCCCCTGCGGCTATGGGAGACTGACGACGACAGCAGTAGGACTACTGGCGGCCGAGTTACGGCCATTGGCGACCGAGCTACGACTGCCTGGCGACTGCATTATGACATACCACGATTTTCTGGCCAGGTATAAATAGGGGTGGACATTTCAGCTCACTGCAGTATGTTCTATGGTCAAGGTCTACCAAGGGTCTCTCTCCCAACATCTATCATGGATGATGAACATAGGATGAAGCTGGTCCTTCTGAATGACTTGGCAGCACTGGACCAAGATATTGCTGCGAATGACCTACTGCTGGCTCATGCTGAGGAGTGGAAATAATGCTGAGGACTTGGGACCAGTGGAAATAATTTGTTGGACTTTATTTATATTCTCTCTCCCTGCAGAAAAGTTTGATTATTACATTACAATGATACATCTTTATTAACTTTCTTATTGTACATCAAACATCTTTATGCTTCATGTCATACATCATTGAAATGAATAAAGTGAAATGTAAAATAGAGAAATAAAGATTAAAAAAAAAAAAATGCAAAATAGAAACACTGTAATGGTAGCTTTAGCCGTCTGATGAGTGCCTGTAGCGAGGACGAAACGGTGATTTTTGAAATTTATATTTAATACAAACAAATTTATTTGTTCATATTAAATACAAATTTGTTCATAGCACAAGTATCCAATAATGAATCACAATGTTCATAGCACAAGTATCCAATAGCACAGCACAAGTATCCAATAGCACAAATATCCACAAGTAATCACTAATGTGTCAATAATCGTGACTGCCAGAGTCATCATCAGCTGGTGGCAGGTTTGGTGTAGACATCGTGTCTTGATGTGTGAATCATGTGTGAATGATTGTGTGTGATCACACAATCATCATGTGTGAATCGTCTCCAATCGCAGGCGGTCTTATTGCAGTCTTGCGGACGTCGGAGTAAACCGCCATCCGGGCCCAATGCAGTCGCCGCGATCCGCCATCAGTCGTAATCTAGCCGCCAGACTGTCGCCACGCTGCCGCCGTGCATCCGCAATGCAGTCGTCGTCGATCTTCAACAGTCGCCATCCCACTCGGGGCGAGGCCAGTGCTTCGTCGCAATGTGGCCGCCTGCAGTCGCCATACTGCCGCCTGACCATATTTGACCGCCCAAAATCGCCAGTAGTCGCCGAAAAATCTTGATCGCCGGCAGTCGCCAGGAGTCGCCAAAATATCCGCCTATGTGTGACGGGCCTTAGGTTCCTAACGGATATAATCTTAACTGTATGGGAATTATTTAGGGTTCTCAAATTAAAAAAAAAAATCACCCTGTGTAATGATGTAATAATGTGGACGAAGGCATATCTGGCGACGTCGCAACATCAAATTATGTCGAGTTACTTTTTCTTTGTACAGGCGAATGAATGCACAGATTGAAATTTTATTTTTGGAGTGTTTTGGATCGATTCGTTATTCGAGAGCCCTTGTTTCTTTCCTTTGTATTTGATCGCAGCTCGAGTCGATGTCGGATCCTTTATTTCTGTTCGCTTTCTCTTTTCAGAGATAAATGCAACGGGCTTCAACTACCAGAATGAAGATGAAAAAGTGACCCTCTCATTCCCATCACCTCTGGAGCTCGGTATAATGAATATGCGTGAAACCCACACACTTCGGAAGAGGGAATGTTCTGCATCACTAACTTGTTATCTTCATATATCTGTTACATGTTGATGAGCTTGTCCCCCTCGGATGTACTACAATATGTATCCCCACTCGCCCCCTCCCCACCTTTTACTCACTGATGTTTGTCAAATGCATTCATTTTAGTTCCTTTGATAGCTAGCTATTGAAGACTGCTTGATATGGTCTTTCATATAATGCCATTTGGGAAATTAACCATAATTTTAACAAGAACCAGCTTGATTATGCTACCAAGCTTTTAAGATAGCACAACCTTGCTTACAATGAATCCTCCATATGTATATATATATATTTATATATATATTTATATATGTATATTATATATATATATATATATATATATATATATATATATATATATATATATATATATATATATATATATATATATATATATATTCGCAATAGTTTGTGCTTTATAAAGGTGTCTTATTGTGAGATTTTTGGCAGCGCTGCATTGTTGGCTTTGATGTAATATTTCAGTGGGCCCTTGCATCTACCAGCATGACAACAATGTTAAAACCTTGTAATGCTTTGCTGAGATTTCTGACTTTAACCCAATCGAATCACTCTGGGATTGTTTGGAAGGGCGTATGAGGTCCACAGACCAGAGTCCTCCACTGAATTTGCATTTTCTCTTAAAGAGAAATGGCACAACATTGCACTTGATGTCGACCAACATTTGCGAGCGACACCCTATTGGAAATCGCATTGAAATTAACCCTGAATATTTCCCCCCACCTATGCCAATGGTTTTGCTGGTATGGTTTGCTGTTTTATAGGCCCAAAGCTATTGCAGATAATGATCTCCCTACTCCCTCCTCCCCCTACTCCCTCCTCCCCCTTTCCCTTCCAGGTGAGGGAAAGTTGAGGATCGAGTTTGTGGGTGAGCTGAATGACAAAATGAAGGGGTTTTACAGAAGCAAGTACGTTGATCGGTGTGGAGAGGCCCGCTATGCAGCGGTCACACAGTTTGAGGTGTGTATGAGAATTGGCAAACACTTCGTTAATTAATTTATTTTACACTCCCTCTGCAAAATGGACGTACATAATATGAGAACTACTTTTGGATTGCTTTTCTGTTTTGGGCAAATTGCACTTAAATCCACCTGTGTGCCAGCACAAAAGCTTTCCTTTAGAAACACTGCGTTTTATGAGATGGTGCATTGGTTGGAGGTTTTTTCCTTTTTTTTTCTGACATGGATGGCAGCTTTTCCATAACCACCCAGTCGTTGGAACAGATCCACGGTGTTAGATTCTACAAGGATTGCTGCATTGCCTTGAATAAAGATGCCATTGATCAGAGTGGGTTCCTTATCGTGAATGTTGGGTAACAGGATTTATACTTGTCATTCATTGAAAAATTACCCCTGGAAATTTTGTGCATTTAAAGTTTTGTTGTTTCGCATACTTATTTGAAAATAACTGACCTTTCACAAAGCCGAATGTGGTTTCGGCTGTGGCTTTTTGATTATTGCACTATATTTCATCAGCAGAGTGGACATAGCATTTTGCATCAGCTGAAGTTGTCATTGCTCAATTCTTATGTCAGTTCACTCAGCCTTTCAAAAGTGTTATTGATTTTAAAATGTAAAAGTTTAAATACCTTTATGGCTCAAATTATCGCACAGAAATGCTACTGTTACAGGGGGGAAAGGCCACCTAATGTGGGAATTGTTCTGTCATGATGGGGAGCAACGGATTTGGGTTCTTGTCCTTTTGAGCTTTTGAGAGACGACAGAGTCCTTTTGAGCCTGATGTTGGGCCCTGGCACTTTGTAGGATAGATACATTATTCCGAGCTGTGGAGAGAGAATGCCGGTTAATATCAGTAGGGTTTACCTTCCAGGAAGAGAATACAAGGCTTCACCACACATCAGTGTACCAGGTTTGAGTTGATGGACAAAAAAGTTGAATACGGGACGGAATTCACTTGAGAGGAGAAATTATTCCGTCGTAAAAGAAATTTCATTAGCTGTCAATGTTGTGACCTAATTTGATGATCTTTGGAGCAGTCTTGGTTGGAGAGAGCATATTTTAGTTCAGAGCACTGAGCTTTATCAAATCCCATGCACGTCTGTGTCTTGAGGGTTCTGTTCTAACTGCAAAAAAAGATGCCTACTTTTACCAGCACGTGGTCGGAAGAGCCTATCCTATCCTATAGGAGCTGAGGAGGAGCAGGGCAAGTTTGAGGACAGATTTGACATGAAAACCTTCAGTAATGAAGAGTTGCAATTTGGAGAGTTGTGTGTTGGAAAAGAAATGGATCGAGTCAGTCGAGTAGTTTCGCAGAACGACTTAGATGCTCAGCTAGGTTACTTGCAAAAACTGGCTGTTGCTCCATGCCATTTCATTCTTGTGGACTTTTCGATGACTTGTAGCCAGAATACAAATGCAACCGGATTCCATGGTCTTTGTGGTTGATGGTGGCAGCTTTTTTGCCAACAATTCTCCTGGCTTACTGGTCATCCATAAATGGATGTCCGACAGCATGGCACAGAGGTTGCATACTTGTCTTTGAGCTGTCTCGTCGATGTTTGATTCCAAATGCCTGCCGTAACGAGCACGAACACTGCTTCAGCCTCAAAGCTGCAGCTCAGTCCTGATGCAACCAGCAGGCTAAGTTTGTAATCAAATCCTGGTCCAACATGCATTTGCCAACAACAGCAGCTATTTTTTTTTATGGCATCTGTAACTCGCCCTTCAGTTATGAAAGTAGTAACAAAATGAAGTCCTGCGGCCTGGTAATGTCGTGCTTTAAGAGGTCTGATATTGCACAAATACATCCTCTGTTATATATGGCAGAAGGCCCAAGAGTCATTTGGCTGTTGTCCCAACGGTATCCCTGCACAGCATTTTGTTCTCTTTTGACTTTGCAGAAAACTAGCACGTTACCTGTAGAGTGATAGCGTCACCCCCCCCCCCCCCCCCCCACTCTTAGTCATACACACACACACTTTACAGTTGTACTGTTGGTAAACTCACACTTGCAATTCTGACAAATCTTCAACAAAAAGCCCCCTCCTCCTTCCAATCTCTGTCCCATCTTTGCTCTCCTCCCCAAACCCAAGTCCACACCCTTCCCCTCCCATCCCGAAGGCAACAATCCCTTCTCTGCACTTGAGCCTTCTAACCGCCCATGCCCCCCTTCCACCAAAAGTCCTCAACTCTCCATACCCTGCTTCCAAATTGTCCCATCTTTACTCTCACCCTCCTCCTGCTCATAAAAGTAAACGGGCATTCCCACATCAGAACGGCGAAATACGTAGTTTTCAGCTCCTCTGTCATGCTATCACCGACTTAACAGAAACCCGTCCACAGTCGCTTGTTCAACAAGCAATTTGAGAAAACAGTCTGAACCACCACAGTAAAGTGTTGCCTGAGAGAAAGGGTAATTATAAAGGGTTCCTAAATTCGTGGACATAGTATAGAAATTGTGGGTGGAGTTAGGCGAACTGTCCAACCAATGGGTGGAACCCAAATGCATGCACGGACACCACGGCTCCTTTTATATTATAGATTACATTTTTCTCATATTATTGAGAAAATCTCCTTCAGTGATTATGGATAAGCCATCTGTCGTATTGTGACAAATGATGTAAAGGAAAACCATCATATGCCTCCGATAATCTTTATTGAAATTGATGTAAAGGAAGCCGTAGAGACATTATGATGGTTCCGTCTTTGTTAACCCATTTTATAATTGATGGTACTGAAGTCTACATTCTTGTCAGAGAACGATTCTAAGTACTCATTTTGTGCAGCCATACTGGGAGAGGCATCGCACAAATGCATCATGCAGTTATTAGTGCTGCAAATAATTCTTGACAATTTCTTCGTAATCACTGTGATCAAGGATTATTGACAAAAATAACTCCACATGTTGATGTCACTGGCAAATAATGGAATGCACGATTGAGCTACCGATGAATGCACAGTTTAGGATTTTTGAGAAGGCAATGTTGTCTCCATGTGTTTTATTTACTTTCACGTGTTCGATTCACCACGTCCCCAAGATTAACCAGTAAAAACTGTTTATGCATTTGCTCCTTCAAATTGATTTTCACAGGTATGTACTTTATTAGGAAAATGCTGGAATATTCAGCTGATGCCTGAAGGACTTGAGGAAGAGCAACACATAGATAATGCTTTTCATTAAATACTGAATATTTAGCTCAAGTACAGCTCATTGCTGAATGTTGTACCAATAATGTAAAGGAGGCGGGAGAGAAGATGGAGCTACAGCGTTCTCAGTTACTCCCCTGGTTGTGTAATTGGTCCCTCCTAAAATACTCTAGCATTTTTGGAAAAACGGTAAAAAAAAATTATTATTATTATTATTATTTTTTTGTATACTGAATCGAGGCTCGTGAAAGAGCTGACATTTACTTCACAAACAAATCAACCAGACAAACAAAATATATAAAAAGAGGGAGCGGAAGACAAGAGAATGGGAAGCACACAAACACTTGAGAGCACACAACATTTAAGAGCAGGGAGATGTGTGGGAGGGAGAGGGCTTGGGGGGAGGAGGCGTGGGAAGGGGGGGGGAGAAGTATAAAACACAAGGACACCAAGGACTTCCAGGACAGAAGTTGGTATTTCAAAAAGTGGAATTGGGGTGAAATTATCGGGGATAGAAAAGATCAAGGTTTTGGATGGGGGAAGATAAGAGATGGTGGTGAACAGCTGTTTTAAAGACCTGGAGGGTGGAGTGGGATTGAAGAGAGTGAGGGAGTTTGTTCCAGAGGCGGGAGAAAAGGGGAGTGAAGGTGAGCAGAGAGTCTTGATTTTGGCAGTTTAACCATAAGAGGGTTGCAGGCAGATCTTGTGCGACCTGTAGGAAAATTTGCGGGACAGAGCCCAGAGAGCTGGGGGGGGCAAGGCCAGAGAGGAGTCGGTAGAAGATGGAAAGACCACCAACCTGCCTGCGGTGAGTGAGTGAGAGGCCCTTGGAGTTTGCTTCATCGCGGGAGATTCCAATGATTCTGAATGCTTTGCTTTCAACAGCGTGAAGACGAGCTAGGTGTGAGGCAGGAGCACCAGCCCAGAGGGGAGAGCAGTATTCCATTGAGCTGCGGATGAAAGCCTTGTACGTGGTGAGGAGCTCAGGTGTGCCAAGGAAGGACTTCGCACGACGGAGGATGCCCAGTCGGCGACTGGCTTTGGAGGCCAGATTTGAAATGTGGTTTTCCCAGGAAAGATCATGGCAGATAGTGAGACCCAAAAGTTTGAGTGACAGAACTTCTTGGAGAGGATTATTCAGAAAGTAGATGGGAGGGTTGTCCAGTCGGTCTTTTCGGAGAGACATCGTAAGAGTGTGAGATTTGTCAGGATTGAAAGACATGTTCCACTTGTTTGCCCAGTCTGTGATTTTGTCCAGGTCTGCAGAGAGTGAGGAGGCTGCAGACTGCCGATCTGAGGGATGAAGAATGGAGCGACAGAGAGTAGAGTCATCAGCAAAGAGATAGAGAGGATTTTCAAGAGAGTCGGAGAGATCATTGATGAAGACCAGAAAAAGCACAGGGCCCAGAACACTGCCTTGGGGATCTCCAGCCTGAACAGGAAGAGGAGATGAGAGAAACCCATTCAGGGCCACACGTTGACTACGACTAGAGAGGAAGTCCGCCAGCCATGCATGGGGATTTCCATGGATACCAACAGAGGAGAGTTTGGTGAGCAGAGCGGGGTGCCAGACCGTATCGAAGGCACGTGATATGTCAAGGGAGACTGCTCTAATTTCCTGTTTGGCATTGAGGACCTCCATCCATTGCTGAGAAAGCAGTACCAGCATGTCCAGAGTAGAGTGACCAGGTCTGAAACCAAATTGATGATCAGAGATCAAGCCATTGGAGAAGAGGAAAGATTTCATATCTGAAGCAATGATGGATTCCATGACTTAACTGATAATTGAGAGAAGGCTGATTGGTCTGTAGTTGCTGGGATCTGTTTTTGCACCTTTTTTGTGCAAAGCGCTGATGTTGGCAGATTTCCAAGCAGATGGAAGATGACCTTGAGCAAAAGAGAGGGTGAAGAGAACAGAGAGAGGGAGTGAAAGAGCGGAAGAACAAGATTTTAGGACCAGTGGGCTGATGCCGTCAGGTCCAGTTGCAGAATCAGAGTCGAGGGTTGACAGAAACTTTTCCACCTTGTCAGGAGGAAAGGACACAGAGTCCAGGAGCAGCTGGGTACTACTGGGTACGGTGGGTACAGAAAGGGATGGGTTTGGAACACAAGATTTAGAGGCAAACACAGAGTTGAGGCATTCAGCTTTTTCATGCGCAGAGTCAGCCGTGTGGCCGTTTGAGGTGAGGGAGGGGATGGAGGGGGAACAAACACCAGAAACAGATTTGACCAGACGCCACCAGGATTTGGAAGAGGGAGACAGATAAGGGAGTTCTGTCCTGAGAACGGAGAGATATTGTTTCCTGGCTCTCCTGAGGGTGGACACACACTTGTTTCGGGCTTTGTGAAAGGAAATGAGATTTCCTTCCGTTGGATTTGCTTTCCAGGAGATGAAAGCAAGTTGTTTCTGGGCAATAGCCTCACCACAAGATTCCGTGTACCATGGACGGGAGGAAGGGTATGACAACTGAAGACGAGATGGGATAAATCTGTGCATGAGAGAGAGCAGTTTACTTTGGAAGAATTCCCAGGATGAGTTGATGTCAGAGGCGGTAGAGATGGGAGACCAGTCCAGATGATTGATGGCTGCTTGAAGACCATGCCAGTTGGCCTGAGTGAAATGCCAGACTCGTCGACACTGAGGAGGCTCTCTGAGAATGGTCAGAGAGATGTCCACTTTAACAAGCACATGATCAGATGAGCCGATTGGAGCAGAAGAAGAGCAGCAGACATTTTCAGGGAAGTTAGTCATAACCAAGTCCAGAAGAAAAGATGCTCCGTTGATTGAGATCCGGGTCGGGAAATTGACAGATTGTGTCAGTCCCAGTGAGTCACAGAAGTCCTTCGCTGAAGAGCCATGGCTGGTGAGAGAGGTACCCACCCCCAGCCAACTGGCATGGTGACAATTGAAATCACCACATATGAGGAAGAGAGAGTTGGGATGGGTAGATAGAAGTTGGTCCATGTTATCAGACAGCGAGATGTAGATGGAGTCATCACTGTTTGGTGGACGGTACAACACACATATGAACAAAAGGTGGGAGCGAAGGGGAAGCCGTAGCCAAAGGTATTCCTGGGGGTGAGGTGGAGAGAGGGCAGTGCAGGGCGAGTGAGGAAGAGTTTTTTATAAAGATAGCAACCCCCCCCTCCAGGACGAGGCTCAGGTCTGTCATACCGGAGGAGGGAGTAACCTGGGAGAGATACCAAGGAATCAGAGACATCATGAAGGAGGAAAGTTTCTGTTAAGCAGATCACGTCTGGTTTGTCAGAAGCAACCTGCATGGAGAGATCAGTCAATGATCTGCTTAATGATCTGCAATATATAATGAGCGAAGGCCCCGGATGTTTGAGGTCCATACTGTTAAAGAAAAGGAAGGGGGAGCATCGGATACAGAAGAGGGGGGGGAGCTGTAGGGTATGATGTGGAAGAGGAGGAAGAGGTAGGGAGAGCTGTTGAAGGTGTGTCAGAGATTTCAGAACAGCTTGGAGAAAGGGAAGAATGGGGCGGACAAAAGGTTTGATGGTGATTGGGTGAGGCGCAGTGAGGTGTTGTTTGAGGAGGGGGAAGAGTGAGGCAGAAGGTTGAGGGAGATGAAGGTGAGAGTTGGAAGGGGGAAGAAGCGGGGAGGACGCTTTGAGGAGGAGGGGTGAGAGGGGAGTCTAGGAGGGGAGCAGTGAGGGAGGGTCTCAGAGGGGAGGGGTGTGGGGGGAGTTTAGGAGGTAAGGGGCAAGGGGGGAGATCTGAAAGGGATGCGTGATAGGGAAGATTTGGAGGGGAGGGGCAAGGGGGAAGATTTGAAAGGGATGGGTGATGGGGAGGATTTGGAGGGGAGGAGTGAGATTGGATTTTGAAAAATGTACGATTAATGGGAAACGAACATTTCTTGCAAAATGAGTTTCTTGCGACCTTCGAGTCAAAAATACGTTTGAGGACGCTGAAGGATGGGTGGAGTTCTGGAGAGTTTAGGGAATGAATGAAAGAGGCACTGTAGTTGTAAGAGATGGAATTTTTTTTTGGAATGAATAGATTTGGTGAGCAAGTCGAAAGCATCCTTTTATAGAACAAGAAGAAAAAGGTGTTAGTGTTTTCGTATATGACAGAATACCATTCTTCAGGGGACAGATGAAACATTTTTTAATGACGTGAACACGTGATCACGAACAACGTGGTCAAAGAACGAACGAACAAATAAGAACGAAACAGATAAGAACAGAGAAGGGAATATATATATATTTATTTATTTTTTTTTATTTTTTTTTTTGAGTTGGGGTGAAAAGAGACAGAGAGACCGAACGTGGAACGTGAAAAATAGAGACCGAAAGTAATTGCGAGCGCAATCGAAGAAACCCCTGAGACAGAAACAAAGCCTCAAGCCAAGGTCAGACACGGTAGCCTACTAGTACTACACGAGGCGTCAGAATATGCGACACGAACTGTACCGACGATTCTGTACACAGGTATGAAAAACCAACACCAAGAATACTATTAGAGACACACCAATAGTTACATACACACCGAAAGAAAGATAAAGTTTCGACCTGTGGTAAAGCCTGTATTACGACAAAAACACAATTGTGAAAAGTTACTTATTAACTTCGAAAGCGTGCGCGCATGCACAGCTTTGAAGAGACGTGACGTGACGTGACTTCCCGAGACGAGAAGAGACGTGAAGAGACTTTGAAGAGATTTAAAACGTTAGACAAGTGGTCGATGTTCGGGGAAGTTAGGGGGAGAAGAGAAAATCTAAGAAATAAGCAATACAGCGAAGGAAAGAACTTAAATTCACAGAACACCTAGGGAAGCCGAGATAAACTAGGCCGCGCACCGGTGGGACAGAAAAGGATTAAATTATACAAAAGTTTGCAGGAATTGCGAATCAACAGCAACTGGAAAACACCCTGCAACACATGCACAATAAAAAACGAGTAGAAATTGACGAATACACGAATGGAAAAAATACTTTAACTTTTGCTGCCGTCCAGAGGTCAAACACGCTTCCTTGCTCCAGGGACCGGAAACGGAAGTCAAGTTGTTGTTTGTTCATTCAGCAATGTAAGTTGTACATTCCGGACACTTCAATTATGGAAGTTATGCAAACTGTAATTGTTGTTTAACTTTTTTATTTCATGAAACTGAAATGGTTCAGAACAGGTAAAACAACAACAACAACAACAACATGCATTTCAAGGCCATTTTCCCTGCTACAGCGGGGGTTAGCCTTGCGGTCCCCATGACAATCTTCTCCATTTTGCCCTATTTTCTGCATCTCTCCTTGTTAACCCCCTTGCCCGCATTTCTTCTTCCACCATCTTTAGCCAAGTCTTTCTCGGTCTTCCCCGTCCTCTACTTCCTTCTACATTAATTTCCATCACTCTTCTCAACCAGTCACTTTCATCCTTCCTCAACACATGACCAAACCATCTCAACCTGTTCCTCTTCACAGCATCAATCACAGGCAATATTCCCATCATCTTTCGCAATTCATCATTTGTCTTCCTCTCTCTCAACGATACTCCGCACATCCATCGAAGCATTCGCATTTCCACCCTTTCCAGCCTTCGTTGCTGCTCTACGTTCATTACCCATGTCTCGCTCCCATAAATCATAACACTTCTCACACATGCAGCATACACCTTTCCCTTCAGCTTCAGCGACACTCTCCTCCTCATCAGCACGCCACTCAGTTCCCAAAACTTCTTCCATGCACATCTCGCTCGAGCAACCGTTGCCGAGTCTGATCCACCTTCTCCATCCAGCATGTCTCCGAGGTAGCAAAATGTTTTCACACCTTCCAGCTTCACGCCATCTCCAAGATCCAACTCAACATTTCCTCCATCTGCAGCTCCCTCTGTGCACACCTTACATTTGAATGTAGCTGCCACACTGGTAAATGACCCTCTCAGACCACTACATTTTTGATGAACCCACTCAGCGCACATTGTACATTGAATGGAGTTCACTCCGACACCCTTCCTGCACACAGCACACGGCCACTTCCCAGTTCTTTCCACCTCACCACATGCTTTACCACTTGCCATCACCTTCGTCTTTCCGATATTCACCTTCAGACCTTTTGTCTCCATATATTCCTTCCACTTGTTCATCTTTTCCTTCAGTCCATCCATACTTTCCGCAATCAACACCAGATCATCTGCATTCAACAACTCCCACGGTAAACCCTCCTTTACGTTCTGAGCCAGCACCTCCATCACAGCTACAAATAGTAGTGGACTTAGTACCGACCCCTGATGCACTCCCACCTTCACCTCAAACTCACCACTGTTCCCGTCCTTCGTCCTTGCAGCTGTGCGCGCTCTTTTGTACATTGCCATCACTACTCTGATCAACCATTCCTCCACTCCTAACGTCCTCAATGCCCATGTCAATACTTTGTGTGGAACCCTATCGAATGCTTTCTCCAGATCAACAAACCCAAAAAACAACTTCTTCCTTTTCTCCATGTACTTCTCCTGCAACTGCCTCACAATGAAAAGCGCATCTGTCGTTCCTCTTCCTGGCATAATGTATGTGGTAATGTGCATTTTACCTGTCCCAGAACAGGTAAAAAAGAGGAAGTAATGATGCAGCAAGCATGTGCATCGCTACCTCAATGACTATGATACAATTTGGAAGAAAAAAACATGTCGGACATGCTCAAAGAAACAGATTGTTAACCCTGAAAGATTAAATGGAAAGATACAATCGTGGCCAAAACTATTGGCACCCTTGCACTTTTTTCAAATAACTCACAATTTTCTCTCAAAATAAGTTGAAATTGACAAAAGTATTTGGTTTCCACAAGTTTATTTCACTGTTAATGTTACAGAAACGTCGTTTTAGATTCAGAACTTAATATATCCTTTTAAATCAGAAAATAAAATGAAATGGCATTGACAAAATTATTGACACTCTAGACTTAATATTTGGTAGCACACACGGCCTTTGGACAAAATAACTGAAGTCAAGCACTTCCTATAGCCATTAATGAGCTTCCTACACCTCTCTACTGGCAGTTTGGCCCACTATTCTTGTACAAACTGCTCCAGTTCTCCCAGATTTGAAGGGTGCCTTCTCCCAATTGCTGTTGTCAGATCTCCCCACAGGTGTTCAATGGGATTTAGATCTGGACTCATTGCTGGCCACTTCAGAACAGTCCAGCGTTTTGTCTTGAACCATTCCTGGGTGCTTTTTGAAGTGTGGTTGGGGTCATTGTCCTGCTGCATGACCTTCGACAGAGACCCAGTTTTCTCACACTGGGTTGAACATTGCTCTTCAAAATGCCTTGGTAACCTCCTGATTTCATGATGCCATGCACACATTCAAGGCACCCAGTGCCAGAGGCAGCACGGCAACCCCAAAACATCACTGAACCTCCCTCCATGTTTGACTGTAGGGAAGGTGTTCTTTTCTTTGAAGGCTTCATTTTGTTTTCTGTAAACCTAGAGATGATGGGCTTTACCAAGAAGCTCTAATTTGGTCTCATCTGTTGTCCACAGGACATTCTCCCAGAAGAATTTTGGCTTCTTCAGGTGTGTTTTGGCAAACACCAGTCGGGCTTTCTTAAATCTCTCTCAGCAGTGGGGTCCTCCTGGATCTCCTACCACAGAAACCCCCATTCATCGAGTTGGCGGCGGATGGTGCAAGTTGAAACTGTCGTACCTTGTGTCTGAAGGTCAGCTTGAATCTGTTTGGCAGTTGATTGAGGTGCTTTGTCCACCATTCGAACAATCCTTCGCTGCAATTTTCGATCAAGTTTTCTCTTGCGGCCACGTCCAGGGAGGTTGGCTACAGTGCCTTGGGCCTTAAACTTCCTGGTAACATTGCGTACGGTGAACACAGGAACATCAAGGTCTCTGGAGATGGGCTTGTAGCCTTGAGATTGGCCATGATTGGGTACAATCTTGTGGCTGACCTCCTCAGACTGTTCTCTGGTTTTCTTTCTTTTCTCCATGCTCATTGTGGAACACACAGTGACACAAAACAGCAGAATGACTCCTTTTCTCTATTCCAACTGGTTGAATGAGTGATTTTTATATTGCAGGCACCTGCATCTCACCACAGGTGAGTTCATTTCCAAAGTAAAGGAGAATCACCTGCTTGAAATCTTATTATTTTGAACAGCTTCTAAAAGGTGCCAATAATATTGTCCAGGCCATTTTTAGATTTGTGTGGAATAAGCTAAGATTTCGTAAATTTTTTCAGCTTTTTTTGTTTTGGTCCACTGCAAACTAAAGAAATACAAATGTGGATACGAAAATATTTTTTAATTTCAACAAGTTTCTGGCAAAAATGGTGCATTATTTGAAAAAAGTGCAATGGTGCCAATATTTTGGGTGTGTGTGTGTGTGTGTGTGTGTGTGTGTGTGTGTGTGTGTGTGTGTGTGTGTGTGTGTGTGTGTGTGTGTGTGTGTGTGTGTGTGTGTGTGTGTGTGTGTGTGTGTGTGTGTGTGTGTGTGTGTGTGTCAATATTTTTGGCCACGATAGTATGTAAAATATGAAGACTTTTGCAAAAACAGTTACCCCTCGGCACTTACTTTAGCTAGCAAATAATGTCACAAGGTAAAAATTATTACTTTGACGGCAAGCAGGAAAGACTGGGAGAATTTATATATTGTGTTGGACATGCATGTTGGCCGTGTCGGACATACCAATAGAAATGTGTTCTTTATAATCGAGCAATTTATCATTCAAAACAAACCAGGAACTAGACTATGAGAGAGTTCTTAGATAGAACACCGAATACCACACAGTCTTAGGACATGGAAAGGGTGTTTTCGACTTGTGCTTTGCGTTTCTGAGCACGATCTATGTTTGATTTTTTTTGTGAACTTTGAATAACAGGCATGTGATGGTATCCATACAAAGCCGTTGGGTCAAACAATCATAGCTGAACAATCCATAGCTGAACCATCTACCAACACTGTCCTTTTATTATTATAGACTAGCAAAGGTATATGGCATTGCCTTGCAATGCAGGGTTGCTTTGCTGCCGGGAATATTTAGAAGGGTGGAGGAGGGAATAAGGGGGTAGAGAGAGGGGGCGATGACGGGGAGGGGAAGGGATAAATTATGGATGAGATAAATTGATCCATTTAATGTTGTTTCACTTAACGTCGTGTTTTTCAAGAATGTAACGACGACATAAATCGAGGACCAGGTGTATATACCTTATTTATATACGCACATGCATACACACACAAAATCAAATTTTTCTACCCAAATGCGCAATTCTAATGGCTTGGAAAAATGATTCCGTTTGGAGAATAAGTTAACTTTTAGTTGTGGTAATCATATGTCGGAAAAATATTGAGCTGTTTTGATTTTAACAGTGTGCTCACATATGTGCAGGCGACCGATGCCCGACGAGCCTTTCCCTGCTGGGATGAGCCAGCCCTGAAGGCCACGTTTGATGTTACATTGGTTGTTCCTCGTGATCTTGTCGCATTGTCAAACATGGTGAGTTTAAGATACAACATCTTGCTTTTTCTTCTGATCTTAGAGTCTTTATGGTCATTAGGGTTTAAACAGTTATTTTTTTAAGGCCAAAAATGCATAGTTGTGTGCAATTGGAAAATGGATGACATTTTATTTGAACATTGTTCACAAAAATGTATGCATAAAACAATAATCACCTCCTTTTGAGTGATCGGAGCCGAAACTTATAACGTCTTGACAGAAAGGTCTAGAACGGCAGTCGGGAGAGTGCATACCCCTCTGCCAGGCTAAACAGTTAACGTTTTGTATCCCACTGATAGGCCAGATCTGGATCCGGACCTGAACAAAAATATAATCGGCTTGTTCTTGTCACCTGAATAACTCCTAGTTACACCGACAACTAGTTTTGTCATAATTTCTGTATCTTGTATATTACAAGTATATAAATATCTTGTATATTGTATTATCAAGATAAATAATATCTTGTATTATCTTGTATATAAAATTTCTGTATCACCATATTAATGCCAATTTCATTATTCATTCAGCAGCCGAGTTGTGGTTAGGGTTATCCGTGGCGCTGTGTTTTAAACAGCCTTGACTAACAACAGTTCTGAATGAGTAATTCTAAAAGGTTCTAAATGGTAATTCTAATAGGTTTTGTTCCTTTCTAGGCTTTGCCTATTTCATCTTACTATAATTCACCAAATGTCCGTCCATCTGTCTGTCCGTTTGAAGGTACCGCAAAAACTGCTAAACCGATCGCAACGATATTTTGGGTGGGTAATCCTGGGATCTCCAGGAGTAAAATAGGCTATTTAGTTTTTCCAATTTCAGCTTTGGTCTCCAGCATTCTCAGGTTTGGACTCCCGCATAACATTCACGTTCGCATAACGTTCATTGTGACGATGTTTTCATTGTGACGTTGTTTTCTCGGGTGCCGCACAAACGGCTGCACGGCTGCACCGATCGGACTCGGTGACCTCGGACAAAGACCTTTTATAAGGACGTGGGTTGAATCCCTGCTTGAGAAAATTCCAACCCCATCACGGCCATCTCTCCAACTCACAATCCCACGAGATATGCGGAAAGGACGACCCAAAACCAATATAAACATCATTAAACATCATTCGTATATAAACATCATTAAAATAGATAATGACCTCGGCCAAAGTTCAAACGACGTTTAATCTCCACATGAGAGAATTCCACATTGCTATTTGGGCGGTGTATATGCTAACAGATCGCTGTCTCCATCGATCTTGCCAAGGCCGTAACACCTATCGGCTCAAAATCCTTTTAACTGTTGATTTGGTAGTTTTTACAATGAAGGAAACACGTATCGGGAGTACATACGACATAGAAATTGTGAATGTGACAGCTCTGAGGCGTCTTTCGCTTCGCATCGCAGTGACGGTGAGCACCAATATATGGCGGCTGTAAGATTAAAATCTGGCCTCAAGCCCCCTTACCACCCAAAGCCTTCTACCAGACATATTAACACGCTCCTCCCCCTTCATTCCCGTTCTTCAAAGCAAAGCGGTAAAAATTGTTGTATCGCCATTATATATGACGAGCAACCGTATCCGCCCTAAGGGCGGGGCTTCAATTTGGAGGCGCGATTTATATAAACATCCGTTAGATATCACACGCAAATCATCAAAATCTAAACTATTTTTAGAATCTCAAAAAACAACAACACATCGCTGTTCATATCGGTCAATATTATTCCATCGTGTTTCAAATCGTACAGTTGATATCAGGATTTGAAACACGATGGAATAATATTTACCGATGTGAACAGTGATGTGGCTTTTATTGAAATTCTAAAGATACTGTTTAGATTTTGATGATTTTTGTGTGATATGATTTAACAGATGTTTATATGAATCGTTTAAAATTTTTAAAAGCCTTCAATTTCTGATATTTTACCTTTTCATTTGGGCCTCCCAATTGAAGCCCCGCCCATAGGGCGGGTACCGTTGCTGGTATTTAAAATGCCAAACTGAAGTGCTTCGCTTCCTTCGGACACGGATGCAATTTCTATATTAATTATGCCTCCGCTGACGAAGTCGCCAGAGACATGTTTTCAGGTTGTCCGTCCATGCGTCCGTCAGTCATTACCGCGATAACCTAAGAATGTTTTAAGGAGACCAAGTCAAACATGGTACAAGTATGTATAATGATGCAAAGATTAACTGATTCGATTGTGGGGTTAAGAAGTCAAATGCCAAAGGTCCTGTTAGGTAAAAATTCTTACTGCGCTAACTTGTGAACCAGTGATGTGATTTTGACCAAACTTGGTATGAGTATATATTATGATGCAAAGTTGAACTGATTAGATTTTGTGATCAAGAGGTCAAAGGTCATGCCAAGCAAAAATGTGATACTTAAGAACAGCTGAAGGGATATAAATCAAACTTGGTACAAGTATGTATAATGATGTAATAATGTGGGTGAATGCATATCGGTCGACGGCGCAACATTGATGAGGGCCGTTGTAGTTTATAAATGCTATGAAGGCCATGGGTAAATAAAAAGTATGCATTAATTCCTTTCCCTGTGATGAAAGGACACTTGGAGTGTAGGGACACTTGCTCAACTAAGAAGATGTCGGTAAAAGGCATGGACTACTGTAATCCATGTGCTTGGCTTGTCTGACCTTGTATAGAATTGGTACAACTGGAACATTAGCCAAAACGTGCGATGAAGAGCACCTCAATCCAAAACTAGGTACATTTATTGGTTTATATCAGGTTCAATAAGGTCCACAAATCTATTTTAAGAACGATTCAAAAATTGCTTTGAGTATTCTATATGTAAAAGCATTCAATGGAAGCAATTTGTCGAACGTTTTTACTGCGGTCTTGTTTCGGAGAGTGGTCTTTCAGACGAATTTCCTTGAAATAAAAGCAAAATGATTTTGGAATGTATTTTTTTTTTCTTTATCTTTTCATTTTAATTTGAGAAATTTTTCTTGAAGCCCATTCCTTTTATACAGATTCAATCAGCTGTAGATACAACAGCAACAACAACAACAACAGGCATTTTATTAAGGCCATTTCCCCTGCTAAAGCAGGGGTTAGCCTTGCGGTCCCCATGACAATCTTCTCCAATTTGCCCTATTTTCTGCATCTCCCCTTCTTAACCCCCTTGCCCGCATTTCTTCTTCCACCCTCTTTAGCCAAGTCTTTCTCGGTCTTCCCCGTCCACTACTTCCTTCTACATTAATTTCCATCACTCTTCTCAACCAGTCACTTTCATCCTTCCTCAACACATGACCAAACCATCTCAACCTGTTGTTCTTCACAGCATCCATCACAGGCTCTATTCCCATCATCTTTCACAATTCATCATTTGTCTTCCTCTCTTTCAACGATACTCCACACATCCACCGAACTATTCGCATTTCCACCCTTTCCAGCCTTCGTTGCTGCTCTATGTTCATTACCCATGTCTCGCTCCCATAAATCACAACACTTCTCACACATGCAGCATACACCTTTCCCTTCAGCTTCAACGACACTCCCCTCCTCGTCAGCACGCCACTCAGTTCCCGAAACTTCTTCCATGCACATCTCACTCAAGCAACTGTGTTGCCGAGTCTGATCCACCTTCTCCATTCAGCATGTCTCCGAGGTAGCAAAATGTTTTCACACCTTCCCTCTTCACTCCGTCTCCAAGATCCAACTCAACATTTCCTCCATCTGCAGCTCCCTCTATGCACACCTTACACTTGAATGTAGCTGCTACACTGGTTAATGACCCTCTCAAACCACTACATTTTTGATGAACCCACTCGGCGCACATTGTACATTGAATTGAGTTCACTCCGACACCCTTCCTGCACACAGCACACGGCCACTTTCCAGTTTTTTCCACCTCACCACATGCTTTACCACTTGCCATCACCTTTGTCTTTCCGATATTCACCTTCAGACCTTTTGTCTCCATACATTCCTTCCACTTGTTCATCTTCTCCTTCAGTCCATCCATACTTTCTGCAATCACACCAGATCATCTGCATACAACAACTCCCATGGCAAACCCTCCTTTACGTTCCGAGCCAGCACCTCCATCACAGCTACAAATAGTAGTGGACTTAGTACCGACCCCTGATGCACTCCCACCTTCACCTCAAACTCACCACTGTTCCCGTCCTTCGTCCTTACAGCTGTGTGCGCTCTTTCGTGCATTAACATCACTACTCTGATCAACCATTCCTCCACTCCTAACTTCCTCAATGCCCATGTCACTACTTCATGTGGAACCCTATCGAATGCTTTCTCCAGATCAACAAACCCAAGAAACATCTTCTTCCTCTTCTCCATGTGCTTCTCCTGCAACTGCCTTGCAATAAAAAGTGCGTCTTTCGTTCCTCTTCCTGGCATAAATCCAAACTGCATTTCGTCGATCTTCAATTTCTTCCTTATCCTCCTCTCCAACACCCTTTCCAATACCTTCATTCCATGCTCCAATAACTTTATCGCTCGATACTTTAACTTTATCGCTCAAGTCCAGAGGGTCACCTTTCCCCTTGTATAGAGGAACGAGGGTACTCAGTTCCCAATCCACTGGAATGCGGCCTTCTGTCACCACCAGATTACATATCTGTCATTCTCTTCACACCCCAACTTCCTGCTGCCTTCAACATATCTCCCACAACTCCCGTCGGCCCTCCCGCTTTTCCACTCTTCATTGCTTTTATCGCTTCCCCAACTTCCTTCTCAGTTATCTTCTCTGCCGGTCCTAAAACTGGGTTACTCTCTATGTTGCCATCCCATTCATTCTCTGTATTCAACAGCATTTCCATCTATCTTTTCCATCTTCCTTTAATTCCATCTGGGTCCACAACAATTTGTCCCACTTCATCCTTCAAGCAACTCACCCCCATCACACCACACCTCTCTTTCGCTATCTGCTTTGCAATCCTGAATACCGATCTCTGACCCTCTTCTGAATCCAAGCGTTCTCCGATCATTTTCCTGCATGCCTCCTGCGCCTTTGCTACCTTTCTTTGCAGCCTTCTTGGCTTCCTTATAACTTTCATGCTCTGCCTTTTCTGCCCCCATACCCTTCGCCTTCTGCCACTCCTTGAACTTCTTCCTCTTCTCGTCAATCCTTTTTCCAACTTCATCATCCCACCACCATGGTGTAGATGGTGTAGATGGTGTAGGAAAACCGACGCGAGGTTGTCTGATTGCATCAAATTAGGCAATCGATGCTTGCCTGGCTATACAGTTGGTATTGCATTATTCCACCTTCATGAAACAAAATCGCATGTAGAATTTGGGCAGTTCTTCTTTATTTGCCTAGACAAATTTGCACCCATTATTGTACCATTTGCTCGATCAGGTCAAATTTTAACCACCCATATATTTCAGCCATATCCTTTTTAAAATGCATTTGAAGTGAAAGATCATATGAGGTGATATTTCAGTAAATACTTGACCGGCTTACTTTGGCCCATGCAGGCAGTGCTCCTTCACCATTGTGCATGCATGCATAACTTCAAAATTGATCACTTGTCATTTTACATGACAAAAACTTATGGTTTTCCAGCAAGGCAAAATATGGTGTGTCGGCCTATTTTTTTCCAAGTGTACAGTGTGTTCCAGACCATGTTGGACAAATATGGCGGCCGAACTGCGTGACCGATGACATCATCATTATTATATATTTTTCTACACCAATTTATCCATAGATCACGCTCAAGAAATTTCATCTTGATCGGATGAAGTGTTGAGCTTGTCGAATTATGACGTCATAATGGAGGAACCTATGACATCATCATTAACATATTTTATTCCCCATGGAGAGTTCTTTACAATGAGCCATTTCTCAATTTTTTCTATTCAGCACTTTCGGAGATATGAAGGTGCAAAGTTTTTTGGTTTTTCCAAGATGGCGGCCGAACGACGTGACCGATGACGTCATCATTAAACATTTTTCCACCATCAATTTATGCTGACATGGCGCTCAAGAAATTGCATCTTGATTGGATGAAGTTTTGTACTTGTCGAATTAGCGAATTATGACGTCATCATGGAGGCCTTGGGCCGAGAGAGTTAAAATTGGGCACAGTCTATTTTAGGGCAAGTCAAATATGTGTGTAAAGTTTGGCGATTCTACGTGCAACGGTGTAGACGTAGTACTAAGAACAAACAGACAAACAGACAAACCAACCGATCAACATACTTGCCGGAATATTTTCCGGCAAGTAACAAATGGACTCAAATGCAATGCCCTCTCCTCTGGCGAGGGTAACAAACAGACAAGCATGGGTGAATCCATTAACCTTTGTCCACCTTCGGATTTGTGCTGTCCAAATGGCCCTATGTTAATTTTTGAATGTAATCAAATTCTCCCAAATGGCTGTGTAGTGTTCAAATCCCTAGCTCCTTTAAAGGGCTTGATGTTTAATCTGCACACCGAACGCCAATTGTGACTAGCAGCTGATTGATTAGCTGAACCAGATTATATGCACTCGAATGCCCAAACAGTTGGTTGATTAACCCACAATATGTAGAAGGAAAATTGCGTTCATAGTTTGTAATATAATGAAAATAATTTAATTTGTAAATTTAGGAGGCCATAAGCATGACTCGAGGGAAGGCCAATGCAACGCAAACTGACTTGTAACGAGCAGTTTTAATTGATAAACAGTGATCCTATCTTGTCTGTCACTTGTTGGCATGTTCCTCAGACTAGCTTTTCTGAATCCCAACTCGCCATAACCCCAACTGTCCATAATATTGCTCTGGTCTCCACGTCTCCACTACCCTGCAGCCAAACTGCGAGTGTACAACACTTCCCTTTAAACCACCTTTACAGGCCATTTTTCCCCACAAAGCGGGGGTTGGCCTTTTTCGGGAACCGTGGTTGTTGTTGTTTTTTGGTCCCCTTTTTGAAGCAATGTTTTACGGCCGAATGCCCTTCCTGCCGCCAACCCTTTTTGCCGCCTTTAACGACAAACAGGTGAACAAACAAACGACAAACAAACCAGTGAACTGGTACTCAATTAGCCGACCTCGGAAGGATGACAGGCTGAGTCAACCCCCCCTGGTGTTAATTCAGCGATCGACCGGGATTCTAACCCAGGATCCTAGGATCCTAAGCCGGCACCCTAGCCGCTAGCCCAACACCAGGGTTACATGAGTTACCAGGGTTACAACACCAAGATGAGTCTTGGGAAAGCACGCGACGTCCCCACGGCGGCAAAAGAGACAATTAAGTTCAAGAGAGAGAGAGAGAGAGAACCCGTCACACCAACCCCCCACCAGCAGCTTTGGCTCCACCAGGCAGCTCCGACCCGTTACCCCGCGGGAACCAGGATCGGTGGCATCGGTGGCCGTCGAGGTCCAGCCCGACATCAAGCTCCAGCCAGCTCCGTGCCTTCCTCCCCTTCTCATCCCTCCAAACCATTCCTGCCATTCCATCCTCTTGTGTACGTGAGTTTGTTTTGTTTGTTCTGTCCTGGGTTAAGTAAGACTGTTTATAGGTAAGCTAAGGTACACTGTGTCCGCTACTTCTTCTTCTTCTGTTTTTATTTTATTATCCTTCCTCTTCCTTGGTTTCTTTTAATTGTGTAAATATTAGTAATACATTATAGTCGTATTTCAAACCCTTTTTGTCTTCTTCTTCTTCACATCCGTCGTCATTGTCTTTTCCCCATTGAATACCTGTGGCACGATTTGGCCAACGTTCAGGATCGGGTTAGTCTTTGTTAACGGTTCGTGCCGCGGCTGCCATCCGCTCGGCAAATTAACATCTTATCCGCGGTCGCGAACGAAGCTGCTCACCTGCCTCTGGAGGGAGCTTGTGCAGCTTCAGGGACCACGTCGGTCAGTCACAAACGAGGGGACTAATCCCCCCTCGAGAAGGGATCCGAGGCCGACGTTGGGTTCTGCAACATTTCCCTTTGATATCTGTAATAGCTCCAACTTGACGAGAGGCAATAGGGTGGCAACAGGCAAAGAGATACCCAGTATTGAGGCAAAAAGGAACAGTGGCCAGGGCTTCGGCAGAAAAGACTTTGCAACAAAAAGCAGCTCGCCCAATTGACTCTCCATCTTCTCTATGTTCTGTGCTCTCGGCGCTATGCTTCCTCTACCGCCCCCTCCTCTCCTGTCCGTAGCCTGTTGTAAACTGTCATCTTGCGCCTCTCTTTCCAGACAGGCTGAACACATTGGCCATCTCACACTTCTCAGCATGTACGGGACAGTTTTGAATTTTGACCAACCAACCGGAAGGCAAAGGGAAGAATGAGGGGTGTTACTGCTCCGAGCAAACAATAACAGTCATACCCCGTTTTACGCCATTTCGACCGACGTCAAATCTGACTTTACGCCACTCTTCTAGAGTAAATTTCAGTTCAGCGAACGTCATTATGTGCGACTTTACGTCACTCCTTCGGACGTGAAAAAAATTAATTTTTCCTTAAAAATATATTTAAAAGAAATAAAATAGCACATAAATTAACAATAAAAGAAGCAAAAAACCATTTAAAATACAATAAAAAGCACTTTTTTTTTTAATGTACGTACAGTATACTGTACGTACGCGTACCTGCTGGTTCTCATTCAAAACAGAGGCAACGTACAGTATTCCTTTACTGTGTGTGTGTTAGCCATGGGTCCGAAGAAGGATGGTGCTCGTGTTTCCAAGTGTAATGTGGTTACGATGGAAGATAAGTTAAATCTGATTAAAAGGTATGAAAAAGGTGAAAAAGTGTCGGTGATAGCGCATAGACCTTATCGCGAATCGGAACCGCAATGCGTCATGGGATCGGAAAGGGGCAATAGCGCCGCCAGCGGTCGCTGTCACTTTGACAGACTGCTTGTTTACATTGACACACTACGTGATCCTTACCACTTTAAACTACTTTTAGGACTTTTACTGTGACAAATTAACTGTGAACTGTGATCAGCTCATGAGCCAAGTATTTGCAAGCCAAGGACACCGTCGCAAAACTGAAAGCCACCATTGCAGTATGTAACAAGAAGCTTACTGTTTCGGACATAGCAAACTGTGATGAACTTGTGAAACTTTATACAGGTTTACCTAGTTATGACCTGTTTAAGTGGTTATTAACAGAAGTATCCCCTCATGCACAGAACCTTCATTATTATAAGGGGAAATTATCAATGGAAGACAAGACCTGGCAAATAAACAATACTACAAAACCCGGAGTTAAGCGATCTCAATCTTTAGAGGATCAACTACTCATGACACTCATGAAGCTTCGGCTTAATCTTCGCGACGAGGACCTCGCATTTCGCTTTGGATTAGGACAAAGCACCGTCTCCCAAGTTTTGTTCGCAAGTGTACAGCCAATATAAGTCAAGACCTACTCTCAAGTGCCTTGTTGGTATTACACCTAGCGGAACAATTTCATACATTTCCAAACCTACAGGAGGAAACACGTCGGACAAAAAAATTGTAAAGATGACGAACATTGGAGACAAGTTCCAGCCCGGCGATATTTGTATGGCCGATCGAGGTTTCAACATTCAGGAACTGTTCTTGCATAAGCAGGTTGTTTCTCTTCTCCAATGGGAACCCCCCTTTCCCTCAAATATTTCTTTAAATCGCTGGATTTTAATGCCAAAAAACGCTGAATTTCTTTCACATTAGCCATCTTCCTTTCTGTAAACACAACGTCGATCGTAGACAGACGCTTCCTCTTCTGGGGTTCGTGTTTACGTTTGCCCCCTTTTCGATCCCATCATGCTTTGCGGTGGAGCGCCCTCTGTTGATATTTACCGATTCGTGATGAGGTCTATGCCTTAGGGCTGCCACGGTCGACGGTATCGACCATCATTCATGATAGGGAACGTATTCTCACATACGTCACTGAAAAAGCGCCACCAGCTAAGACTGATAAAATGTGTGTTTGTGTTCAGAAGAGACGCCATGTTTAAGGTGAATAACAATCTTATTAATTTTATTTATTATTCTTTACAAATTCATTTATTAATTGTGTTCATTACTCATTAAAAAATATGACTAAAATGTGTTTTAGTGTTCTTTAAGGTTTAGCGATAGTTATATACTTTCGCGAGTTGTTTGCTCTAGTTGTACGGTGTTTGTCTTCATTTTAAGGCATTTTTAAGGCATTACGCCCGGTTTACGTCAAAAACAGAGTTACGTCACGGCTTATGGAACCAATTAATGACGTAGGCCGGGGTATTACTGTGCATTTATGTTAGCTCAGTTGTTGGTACAGAGGTCATAGAGAAAGAGTTGATGCAGTAATTTATCTGCTGTAACGAATTGTACTTATCTACTTATCTGTTATCTGCTTCTGATGATGCTTACTTCCCAGTGTTGTTCACATTCTGTGTTTAACTTAAAATACACTTAATTATGCAGGATGACATCGCTGGCACAAGACCAGCGACAACCTGCACTCATTTACATAAGTACTCATGACCTTGGAGATTCATATACATGTCACAGTATGCTTGTCTGGTGCCTTTTTGATGAAAATTTCAAATCTTCCTTTTAAAAAAAAATTTGTCTGTTTAGATCATGATTTTAATTTAAATATATATATTTCAGTACGAAACTATTTCGGACAGTAGTAAACCCATCGTCACAAATGAGCCAATAAGAAGTTTTACCTCCTCATCGATCATGCTTGTTTTGCAGAATGTAATGAGCCGCAAAACGAGCACTGAACACCCCGAGCTCATGGAGGTTGAGTTTGCACGCACACCGGTCATGTCCACCTACCTGCTTGCCTTCGTCGTGGGTGACTTCGAGTTTGTGGAGACGGTCTCACGAGATGGCGTGCTCGTGCGAGTGTACACACCGTTGGGGAAGTCTGAGCAGGGCAGGTTTGCCCTTGAGGTTTGCACTCATGAGGAAAAACTTCACCTCCCTTTTACAATGCTACATTTTCTTCCCACTGGATCCTCCCAATATAATTTTTTTTATTCCCTTTTTTAAAAAATGGGGGATTATGTTGTTACCAAGTAACGATCCGTGGGAAGCTTAAAGTATCATAATATATTTGATATGCTGAATAATACAAATCGGGTAAAGGTGAATTTGTGACCATGTTGATTATCCATTGACTGACTTTGGGTCGAACTGATTAATTATTGCAAATTGTGCACTACGAAGTTTTGTTTTGTCTCTTTCTCTGACTGATATCTCAGTTATGAAGGGAACTGGATGAAATTTGTTGGACAGGTTGGGTGTGTGACATAGACGAATTGATTACATTAGGTGAAGATCCGTACCAAATCGGACAATAAAAAAAAAATGTAATGGTTCTTCACCATTGAGAGTTGGGGGGCCAAAAACGATATATAGCATATTTCAAAAAGTTGTGGACGGGTTATGACAACTTGATGAATGACTTGGGTAGGTGACGAGTTCAAGCCGATTCGATTTTGTTTCAGATCCGGCCCATCAGTGGGCTAGAAAAGGTAAACTGTTTACCCTGGCAGGGGTATGCGCTTTACTTTTAAACAGCAGTTGACTGTTTAAAAAGGTAATCGTACATGTTTGTGGTTTCTAATATTTTTTTACTTCTGGTAGGGGTGCCTCCACAAAACACCACAAGAAGCTATTTATTCACGTAAACACCGCATTTGTCCAAGGAGGAAAACCCACATGTGGAGGGTGGATGTTATTAGCATGAATATTGTTTTGTAATGACGTTAATATTATGCTATTATCATTAATGTTATTACTTTTGTTATCGAAGCGACCTTGGGAAAACACCACGATACGCTATCAATACACCTTAAAACGGATTTACCCCGTTAAGGCGGAAACCCCCCGTTAAGGCGGAAACCCCCCGTTAGGGTGCGGGTAGAGGGGGATGAAGTCGCAACAACCTCTGCTGTGTGGCTCTTCGTCCCCCTGTCAAGTTTGGTTGAGATTGGATAAGTAACGACCGAATGTATCGTGGTCAGACAGACAGAAAGTTTCATTCTATATTCTTATGCATTAACTTTTCCTGATTTAACTTATTATGTTTCCCAAGCCTAAAGTTGAGATGTGTGTGGACTTCCATCATTTCGCGATCACCTGGTGTTGGCCTAATGGTTAGGGTGGTGGGCTTGGGGTCCTAAGGTCCTGAGTTTGAATCCCGTTGAATTAATGCCAGGTGGGGTTGACTCAGCCTGTCATCCTTCCGAGGTCGGCAAAATGAGTACCAGATAACTGGTTATAGAGAGGCATTGCATTAGCGGCAGACGCACCCACAGAAAAATGATGCAGACTGGTGGCTGCACACGAATGGATTTTCTCCCTTTAGAATCGCTCTGTTTTACAGTTTATTTAATTCTTTCCACAAAACTTCCCACTTGTATTCGGTGATGACGGTGAAAACTATGGCAATTCATATCTGTATGGAAATTTGGGGAAAAATAAAATGCAAATGGAAAGTTGACCACTACATGTTCAGAGGGAAATGTATAATTGTGCTTGGTAGTGGAATTTTTTTTTTTTTCAGGTTGCCAGCAAGACCTTGCCTTTCTACAAAGAGTATTTCAACGTTCCATACCCTCTTCCCAAAATAGACCTCATCGCCATCTCTGATTTTGCAGCAGGTTGGCAATGTATAGCAGCTGTTGGTGACATTTAAAAAATAATCTGTTTAAATTTTGGCTTCAGTACAACATATTTATTCTTGTCGCCAAGCATTATCTGACATGGTGTGTGTAATGCAGGTGCTATGGAAAACTGGGGGCTGGTTACTTACAGGTGAATTTGAGCACCCTTCCATCCCATAATATTGATTCACCATGATTTGTGGTTCCCATTATGATCCGAAAGGCTTGCGTATTTCGAATTCCTACTGTGTACAATGCAAGTGACTTGGCTTCAAATGGGTCGTCTTACGTTCCTGCTTGTGGAACTCCAACTTGTAACCAGTTTGTCTTTAATATCACTTTTTCTTACCTTGATGTGCATCTTCAATGTCTTGTATCCTTTCCCTTTTTCAATGGCCCAACCATGCCCAATTTTATATGGCATTTCGTGTTTTCTGCTGCATTTATACCTGCACGTTGTGCTGAAAATGCAAAGGGGGGTGGTGGTGGTGGTGGTGGTGTTCGCTCCAAGTTTAGAGCTGATGTGCATAATGTGATTGCTTGCAGCGAAAGTGCAGGTCCTCATGGGTAGGCCTTGGGTTTTTTTTTTTGGTTTTTTTTGTATACAAGATCGAGGCTCGTGTAAGAGCTAAAATCAACATATCTTGTTGTTGGGTGAACGCATATCTTGTTGGTTGTAGCAAATATTAATGATGCACAAATATCAAGCAGTCTTGTTTCAGAGGTCATCAAGTTTGTGCTGCATGCATTCTTTATGATTGGATCATTCTTCGGCTTGTGTGTTTGCACGTTTTTCCTAATTTGTCACGGTGATTGTGGCATTGCAGGATGAGGCATTAATTATCTGCTCATAAAAGGATCGTAAATCCCTCATAATGGAAATGCAAATAGAGTTGATTCATTTTGTGTTGGGATGAGGGAGTGGTGTGTTGGGTTGTGTGGTGGTCACTAATATAATAAGTAGGTAGTATGGCAATTGGGCCTGGTGAAACAAGGTTAAGTAACAAAATAATCACTGATAAATTGATATATATAGTCATCAACAATATAAGTAGTCCAGTTATCTGGGGTTTATTTTCCATAAATTGTCATTGGTGAATTAACACTGAGAATTGGTACAGAAAATTCGGTACGTTTTGGTCGGTATAAATTTTTTTTTATTTTTAAAAAGCTCCATCTCGTTTGTCTTGTCTGTGTTGTTATGCCACCATATTTGTTGATTTTCAGTGCTCATGACCAGCTACATTGTATTCCCTTCAGGCACTGTATTTATTTATCCCTTAATATGAGTGACAAACAGTCAAGTGAGGCTTGTGCCTCTGCGGACAAGGAGACGGAATGTTGTCATCTTGCAGAATAATTATATGTGTTGTGGCGGTTCAATGTAGTGGACATCGCAGACGTCATTGGAATACTCATGACAACTGTGGGCAAACTATTAAACGTGGACACCGGTTTTCCTGATGTACACTGCAGGAGGACAACTTAAAAAACTGGAATAATGCCGACGACAAAACTATAGCTTTGGAGCAGCAAGATGAAGTTAAAAGGACAGCTTTTGCCTTTTTTTAAAAGCCCACGTAAATCAAGTTGGTGAAAGTTCAGAACCATTAATTGCAAAAGAGAAAGTCACCATTAAAACCACGCACGCAAAGCGAAAAGCGGTGTTAAGCAATAGGTTCAGGTCTGTCTGTATGTTTGTCTGTCTACAAACGTCAGTTTATGATCGAGAAACAACTTGATTTCTACTGATATCATTTGAACATTAATCAGGAAACAAACTTCCAGCTTAACAGTACTTTGGCTCTGTATTTGTCCTGGTTGTGCATGCGCGCAGAGGAGTGAGATCATTTTTAAGCAGTGAAGCCACTTCAATATTTGGCTATGTCCTTCCATCCGTCAAAAATGAAGAAGAACCTTTCTAACCCACCGTGGTTAATTCTAGGGGGCTCTAAAGGGTAATTATAATGGGTTATAAAGGGTTCGTATGATATGCTTCCCTCAGACACGGGTGTGATTTTTACTGTCTGCCTGTCTGTCAGTCAGACAAAACTGAAAATCGTTCCAAATAGGAAACTTACTGTGTTTAAGGACATCGCAAAGGGCAACCAACAGGCATGAAGTACTAATGCAACGTGTTCATTAAAGCAGTGTAAAAGACGACATCAATGGTGGTAAACTTCCGGAATTAATTTTTTGATTGCTCTTCCTTTGAAATCTTTCTTTTATTTCAATTTAATTATTTACTTAAACACTGTAGAACACAAATTGCCTTCTAGCCGCTTCCAAAAACCTTCAGTTTTGCAGTGCATCCGTCATTTTTCATACAAGTCCATAAGTTACTTAGGAACATTTTCATTATACATCCAACAATTCCCCGCAAGAACATCCATTGGACGGAAGACCAGTTGCCAGGCGTACCACCCCACAATGCTTTGCGTACCAGCTTCCCAGTGTTCTACCCAATATTGAATTGCATCGTCTCCCTCTCAAACTCTATCTCACTATGTGCATTGCTGGACTTGATGCCGCCGCATACTTTACAGCACTGTATTTTTTATCTTTGTCTACTTCAACGCAGTAATCATTGAAAAATGAGTGGTAAACAAAGGTGTAACGAAAATGGTGAACCTGCACGTAAGAGGCAACGCAGTTGTAAATGGATTTCAAATTAGACATCTATATTATAAAAGGAGCCGTGTCTGTCTGTTTGTTTGTCATGTTATAACTTGAGAACGGATTAACGGATTTCAATAAATCCAACTACGATGGATTCGAGTAATTCCCAGGAAGGAGAGTTTGTGAGCCAAATGGTTTTTTTTGTTTGTTTGTTTTGTTTGTTTTTTGTTTTTATGGGTACATGGACACACATGTGAAAACTGCAAATGCCAGCACGTTGGCTACGTTGGATATGTGACATTGGTTATCGCTGCACAGAGAGCAGGATCTCCCAGGAAGCCTTTTTTTGTTTTCTTCTTCTTCTTCTTCCCCCATAGATTAGCCATCGCAGCAAAGATTGGTATTTCCGTCAGCAAAGCGACGGGTCTTCTATTCTAGTAGTGAAACAATATAAGAAGAGTGAACGACCAGCTGATATCGCTTGCTGTCTTGGTTTGCCACCGTTGAGGGCCGTGGTGACGGCAACCAAGACGTGCCGTTTAAGCAATACGGGCCGTGCTGTAGGCCACGGCCAAACTGGGCATGATAACCGTAGTGGGCGTGACGACCGCAGGAGCTCTCGAGGTCCGGTGTGGACACTGCAGGGGATCGCAGCACAAGTGTCGGGTTTTACGCCATGATGCGGGTACTGGCACAAATGCTGGGGCCTGGATCAGTGCGTGAAAGAAACCACATGGCCCTGTGGGAAGGATAATTCAGAGGGTGAAGGACTGATGCAGGCAGCTTGACAGAGACGATTAGAAATGAGAGATTGTCAAGGTTTAAGGCCACCAGTTATCATTTTAAAATAGTTGAGATATGGTAAGTGAGATAAAGAGGAGTTTGGGTTTTACAAATTGTTTAATTTTATTGCATTTTCTTCCTACGTTTTGTGTGTTTCATACGTATTTTTGATTGCTGGGCTTGTTGAGTGGTGTTGCATAAGACGTAAAACCAAGTATTGGAATGCATTCCCCTTAATTAAACTTTCATATGGGAAAAAAATTCCCTGCTATCCATCATTTCGTTATAAATCCAACCTTTCTGGAACACTTATTGGATGTATGGCGAGGACCTCCATACTTTGACATGATAAGATGGTGTATGAGACTCCGCACGACGGTGGTAAACTTCCAGAATTTTAAAAAGACTTTTAAAATCATTATTGTATTTCAATTTTGCGTCAGGAAGGGCATCAGGAAGGGCATCCGGCCATAAAAAACATTGCCTCAAACAGGGAACCATGATTGTCATGGGGCCCGCAAGGCTAACCCCCGCTCTAGCAGGGAAAAATGGCCTTAAAACGATCATTCATTCATTATTCATTGTATTTCAATTTTATTATATACTTGAACACTAAGTGGGGTAAAATATTATATGAACCCTCAAGTATTGAAATTGTACAGAAGATGTAACTTCCTAGAACTTTTGTGCGGGCAGTTGCCACGTCTTACTCAAGATTGTATAAATGTCACATTTGTCACAAATCCTTTGTGGGTGCCTGTATTTGTACAGTGTGATGGTAATGCTTGTATATGCCAATGATTTGATATGAAATAAATTGTCAGTTATGTATGACTGTGTCATATTTGTTGAGGTGAAATCTTTATTTTTAGGGTTTAATGGAGTAAAAACGGGACACTTAATGTTTAAGCAACGTTGAAGGAATATCAGAGATCAGGAAATTTCTGGTTACTCTCGGTTATAGAATCATCTCGCTTGTCGAGGCATGAACTTTACCAAAGATTCTCTCTGAGCTTGTATAAATGGAAAGGGAGACGAAAGGTCAGTCATCCTTTATTTGCTGATTACATTGCCATGAGGGAGTGCTACGTTGCTCATTTGTGCTTCAAGTGCGAAATATACGCAAATCTGGAGTTCACCCGCCTACCTGTTTGGATGCGGATCGATTACATAACCTGTTCCATCGTGTTTTTTCCAAATATATGTGAAGGGAATTATTTGATAACTATCAGATTTAGTACTTCATGGTCTGGCTTGAGTTTGACGACTTCACTCTAATAGGGGATACCTGTGATCGAAATGCTGAGTTTTTTTTTTGCGACTGAAAATCCTTGGATTCGGCTGAGTAAAGGAAGCTTTAAACACCTGCAGGATTGTGATCAATACATCTGTTGAGCTTGCAGCATGATGTTGAAGTTATGCAGCAACATATCGTTTTATTTGTCTTTTATTTTTTTCTGTTTTGTCGCAGCCTGTATGACGTACCATTCAGATTGATTGGTGCAATCTGTTTAAGAAAAATAAGATGCTCGTGTGATTCTTTTTTAATTAGTCATTGTCAAATGTTCCTTGCTGGAATAGTTAAGCAGAATGTTTTGAAATATTAACCTTTGTTAGCTCTGTTTTGTAACCATCATCAATAATGTAACACAATAGGGTACTTGTGACTATAAAATATTCCATATAAAAATAAACAAAAACGTGTATCCAATTTTTTTCCATATTTTAGTGGGGGGCGTGAACTCATTTTGCAGGGAAACAGCTCTCCTTGTGGACCCCAAAAACTCATCTTCCGCTTCGAAGCAGGTGGTGGCGCTTGTTGTGGGTCATGAGTTGGCGCATCAGTGGTTTGGAAACTTGGTAACGATGGTAAGCTGTCTGTCCCATTGTTCTCAATACTCTTCTTGTACAATCGTTATTTTTTTATTATTATTAAAAACTAGCATGAGTACCCGGTGTTGCCAGGCATCAATTTGGTTTTTCTAAATATTTTGTGGGTGTCTGAAACACTTCCCTTATATTAATTTATTTTTGTATACAGAATCGAGACTGTAAGAGCTAATACATTGAACATGAAAAACATATACAGACACACAAAACATGCAATGAAGGGAGCGGGAGACGAGGGGGAGAGAGAGACAAGATGGGGAGAGACAACACCAGAAGAGAACAGGGATGCCGGTAGATCTGTGGAAGGGGGAGGGCTGGAGGAGGAGGGAGGAGTACACGGTACAAAGCAAATGAACACTTCTAGGAACCCCAGGGAAGAAGTTGGGGGTTCAAACAGGTGGATCTGGGGCGTATTAACAAGGGCAGAAAAGATAACGGTTTTGGATGGGGGAAGATAAGAGATGGTGGTGAACAGCTGTTTTAAAGACCTGGACTGGAGAGAGGGATTGAAGCGAGTGTGGACGGGGAGAGGGAGGGGACCAGGCGGTCGGGGCGAGGGAGGGGACCAGGCGGTCGGTGCGAGGGAGGGGACCAGGCGGTCGGGGAGAGGGAGGGGACCAGGCGGTCGGGGAGAGGGAGGGGACCAGGCGGACGGGGAGAGGGAGGGGACCAGGCGGACGGGGAGAGGGAGGGGACCAGGCGGACGGGGAGAGGGAGGGGACCAGGCGGACGGGGAGAGGGAGGGGACCAGGCGGACGGGGAGAGGGAGGGGACCAGGCGGACGGGGAGAGGGAGGGGACCAGGCGGACGGGGAGAGGGAGGGGACCAGGCGGACGGGGAGAGGGAGGGGACCAGGCGGACGGGGAGAGGGAGGGGACCAGGCGGACGGGGAGAGGGAGGGGACCAGGCGGACGGGGAGAGGGAGGGGACCAGGCGGACGGGGAGAGGGAGGGGACCAGGCGGACGGGGAGAGGGAGGGGACCATGCGGACGGGGAGAGGGAGGGGACCAGGCGGAGAGGGAGGGGACCAGGCAGAGAGGGGAGCAGGAGGGCGGGGAGGGGTGGGGTAGAGGCGGGAGCAGGCGGACGGTGGGAGCGGGGAGCTTTTTCCTTTGGTAACGTCTGTATCAGCTTTGCACATCTGGATTTGGGGAGTTTCTCCCATTCTTCCTTGCAGATTTGCTCTCGCTGTGTCAAGTTGGATGGGGAGCATCGGTGAACATCAGTCTTCAAGTCTTTCCACAGATTCTCAATGGGATGCAAGTCTGGGCTTTGGCTGTGCCACTCAAGGCCTTTCATGTTCTTGTTCTGAGGGCATTCCAGTGTTGCTTTGGCTGTAGGCTTGGGGTCATTGTCTTGTTGGAACGTAAATCTTCACCGCAGTCTGAGGTCTTTCGCACTCTGAAGCAGATTCTCCTGAAGGATTTCCTGTATTTTGCTCCATTCATTGTTTCTTTTATCTTTACAAGTGTTTTTGTTTCTTTTATCTTTTATCTTTACATTCATTGTTTCTTTTATCTTTTATCTTACTATAATTAATTAATCTTACTTCCAGTCCCTGCCACTGAAAAGCATCCCCATCGCATGATGCTACCACCACCATGCTTCACGGTAGGGTTGGTGTTCGTTGGGTGATAAGCTGGGCTCGGTTTCGCCAAATGTAGTGCTTTGCATTCAGGACAAAGAGTTCAATTTACATCTCATCGGACCACAGGATATTTTGCCTCATGCTCTGAGTCTTTCCTGTGCCTTTTTGCAAGCTCCAGACAGGCTCTGTCATGTACCTTTTTCTCAGAAGTGGCTTCCGTCTGTCCACTCTCCCATAAATCCTAGATTGGCGAAGTGCTGCATTGACTGTTGTGCTTCCGGAAGGTCTCCCATCTCAGCTCACGGACTCTGTTGTTCTGTCAGAGTGGTCATTGGGTTATTGGTCACCTCCATGACAAAGGTCCTTCTTGCCCAGTTGCTCAGTTTGGTTGGATGGCCAGCTCTAGGTAGAGTCTGGGTAGTTCCATGTTATTTCCATTTCATAATGATGGTGCTCACTGTGTGCTTGGGAACCCTCAACACTCTAGAAATTGTTTTGTACCCTTCCCCAGACCTGTGCTTCCTCACAATTTTATGTGAAGGCACTGTAGATGTATTTTTTTTTTTTGGTTTACTCGAAGATCATTCTTGTTGGACAGGTAATGGATATTCATTATCCTAAAGGTATTAAGTTGGATAGGGAAATTGGTGATGCATTCTTCCATAATACCTTATTTACTACAGGAATGGTGGACACATCTGTGGCTCAATGAGGGTTTTGCCTCTTGGATTGAATACCTTTGTGTGGATCACTGCTTGCCCGAGTTTGACATCTGGACACAGTTTGTCTCCTCGGACTATGCACCTGCTCTGGAGCTGGATGCCCTCGATAATAGCCATCCGATTGAGGTGACTACTCCATTAGCACTTTGGGTGTTCTGCATCGATGGATGCTGAAGTGAGCTGTCATAGTTTCGGGTCGGACTTGACAAAAACACAACTTACATTATGGTGCATTGCCAGTTACTATCACTAGTTGCCAGTTATATCTCAAGCACAAGGTTGTTTGGATGGGGATGCCTAACCAGACGTGTTGTCCAAATTATAGCTGTACTCATTAAAGTATATTCATTGAAAAGGTCGGCCATTGTGTGCTGATACTTTTGCTAAGTTTGTTGAGGTTTAGCTGACTAATTAGCATTATCTGCAGTACGTTGGAGTGCTCGACCCCAAGGATGTGTATATGCCTATATGGCATAGGCATGATGGGAAAAATGGCTTCCTCCTTACTACTTTGGGCCCAGTACCTTTTCATGCAATCAAAAGCACTATTTCCCTCCTGCTCTGCCATCTTGTAATCGTAAAAATAATTTCTGCAGGTGGAGGTTGGAAATCCAGCTGAAGTCGATGAGATTTTTGACACCATCTCTTACAGCAAAGGAGCGTCAGTCATTCGCATGTTGCATGACTACATTGGTGATGAGGTGAGGCACTCACCATTTTCCAGCTTCCCCAAAGTGTCAGTTGAGCTTCTGTGAAGTAAATCGGGCTGTTCCACATGAGAAAATATTTTGAGAAAAGGATCCTCCAAGTTCCCAATTCTCATTCGACTCGCAGTAAACAAGGAATGGCATCGGCTTCAGAACTGTCAATCTTACTAGAATTCACCAAATGTCTGTCTGTCTGTCCGTTCGAAGGTACCGTAAAAACTGCTGAACCGATCGCAAATATATTTTGGGTGGGTAATCCTGGGACCCCTGGGAGTAAAATAGGCTATTTAGTTTTCCAAATTTCAGCTTTAGTCTCCAGCATTCTCGGGTTTGGACTCCCGCATAACATTCGCGTTTGCATGACGTTCATTGTTCTCGTTGTGACGATGTTGTTTTCCCGGGTGCTGCACAAACGACTGCACCGATCGCTGCACAGCTGCACCTATCGAACTCGGTGACCTCGGACAAAGACCTTTTATTGTTCCTTTAAACCTTTTATTAAATTTAAATAAAAAAATTTAAATATTCCTTTAAACCTTTTATTAATCTTACTATAATTCACCAAATGTCCGTCTGTCTGCCCGTTCGAAGGTACCGTAAAAACTGCTGAACCGATCGCAAAGATATTTTCAGTGGATAATCCTGGGATCCCCAGGAGTAAAATAGGCTATTTAGTTTTCCCAATTTCAGCTTTAGTCTCCAGCATTCTCAGGTTTAGACTCCCGCATAACATTCGCGTTCGCATGACGTTCATTGTTCTCATTGTGACGACGCACAAACGGCTGCACCCGGGAAAGCAACATGTCTCCATCGATCGCTAACAGATCGCTGTCTCCATCGATCTTGCCAAGGCCGTAACAGCTATCGGCTCAAAATCCTTTTAATTGTTGTTTTGGTGCAGTTACACGTATCGGGAATGTGGTACACGTATCGGGAGTACATACGACATAGCGATTGTGAACATGATTATCGATCACGATTCACGATCATGATCATCACGATCATAGTGTATAGATCACAATTTGAAACACGATGGAACAATATTTACCGATATGAACAGTGATGTGGCTTTTATTGAAATTCTAAAGATACTGTTTAGATTTTGATGATTTGCGTGTGATATGATTCAACTGATGTTTATATGAATCGTTTGAAATATTAAAAAAACCTTCAATTTCTGATATTTTGCCATCGCCATATGCGGATTCGCCACGGTCCCACGATCGATGTTTCTATACGTGAACGTACCCGTTTGTTTGCGAACGGGTACGTTTTTCATGAAAGTCCTTCACGAATTTGCTGTCCATGTCTGACGTGCGACTGAAGGTGCTACAGGAATGTGGAATTTATTGGTTTCATGCTTTCGCATTCGCCGTTTCTGCATTGCCTGTTTGCTTCTGGCCTCCCACCCGTGCATAGCACGGGTATTTCTCTTGTAATACCAAATATGTATTGATCCAGAAACTTTGTTGCACGTAACTCAGTTTGTCCCTGGATGTGGGAGAGTCTCTTTCACTTTTCAGTCATTAGTTTAAGACTTGAATGTGAATTCTATCAAGTTGGAGTCCATCGTACTGCTTGGTATTTGTGAGTCTGAAGGAACTGCTTTTTCAGGACTTCCGGAAGGGCATGAATGTGTATCTGAATACATTTCAGCATGGCAATGCATCAACTGGTATGTAACTCTCTTCTTTTCCTTTTTGCGTTATTGTATGTACATTTTCAAAAATAGGAAAGCTTATTCGGACATCTCATCTCAGTTCTCGAAGAGATGAACTTGTAAAATGTGTCGTGATGTCTGGATGTCTGTCCATCCATCCGTTAACTTTTTGCTATTTTTGCTACTCTCCCCTTATCACCCTGTTGATTGTTCTGAAACTTGACACATTAATACAAGACAGTAGCCCACAATTTTTAGATTTTTGATCATGGGGGCTCCTGTCCCTTATTAGCTCCTGTTGGACTTCGTCCGTAACAGGAGCCTATGGAATGGTTCAAGTCAGTCCGTCCGTCCGCAGCCATATCTTGGACATGTATTGTCCGATTTTGTTCAAACTTGGTATAAAGACCATACATGATAAAAAATATGCACATCATTTTCGCGATTCGACGAAAGATGGCCGACTGGCAGCCATTTTGTTAATTAAACAAGTCCCCAACCATTTATCCACATGCATGGACCGATTTTTGTTCAAACTTTGCACCAAGACAATACAATACATGAGAGTATACATATGCAGATTTTGTTTTGTCATCCAAACAAAGATGGCAGACTAACAGCCTTCAACTCCGTACAGCAAAATTACTAAAACCACGGGGGCTGTGACATTTTATGTCTTTTTATTCTTGCTTTCTCTGTGGATTGTAATTTCATATTTGGTCAATTTTTCTGCACAGAGTACGGAGTTTCATATGTGGATGCTTGTATTAAAACGTACTTCACGGTGTAGCTATTCTTTAAAAATAATAATTCACTCAGCAGGATTCCATGCATATTTTCATCATTCTATACCTTGCCTTTTCTACAGCTTAATGCCTTTACCGAAACAGTATTGTACAAAATCAATCGTACGTGCCTAATATAATATACTGTATAGATATGTCTATGTTGTTATAACCATCCTTTCCTCCTAGACGACCTTTGGCAATGCCTAAAACAGGGCAGTGGGAAGCCAGTTGCAGAAATAATGAGGTCGTGGACCCAACAAACCGGCTTTCCCATTCTTCATGTCTCAATGGAGCAGGTGAAAACCACAAGGAGTCATCAAACAATTATAATTGTTCATTTTGTTGAATCTCAAACTATCTATATGTTTGTTTATTTATTATATCAGTATTATGGCTTGCCACCTTAAGGTGGCCCTTATGATGAAACAACCTCTTCATGCATGCTGCCTTTTTCCAGGAAGGAAGTAAAGTTTGATTTCCATAATGTGAGCTATTCAAAATTGGTAAAATGACTATTATTCTGTAGGCGACAATCAATGCCATGAATCAAAATGTATTGTGTAAATTCTGACTTCTGCAATATTCCTTCACAGGGATATTGGCCTGGCACCTACTGTTGCAATTAGCACAGTGGCAGGAAGAGGAGACACCTCCATGCTGAAAATTTAATGAGGATAATTTTGCGAGTCATAATAAAACGGCAAAGCAAAGCAGTAATTAATAAAAATATATTTAAATGGCAAAGCAGCAATTAACTAGAACTGCACTCGGTAGAGCGCATACCTTCACCAGGCTGAACAGTTTATGTTTTGTATCACACTGATAAGCCGGATCTGCAACTGGACTTGGAAATTCAAAAATCTTCTTGTCCCCGAGCCAACTCATCCACCTAGTTTTGTCATAACCTGTCAACAAAACTTTTTGAAATATCATTCTATAGAGGATATCATTTTGGCTACATCTCTCAATGGTGAAGATTCACTTTTTAAAAAATTTAAATTTTAGGATCTGGATCTGGATCTTCACTTATATTTAATCAATTTGTCATTGTCACACCCCCAACTTCTCCACTAAGTTTGGTGAAATCCATCGATAACATTTTTATATATCCTGCTCACAGACAAACAAACAAGAAAGACGTAGTGCAGAGCAGAAATCTCTAAAACAATTTTAACCTTAAAAATAATTGGTGGTTGAATTCAAAGACGAAATATGCAAATCCTCTTCAAATTGGATGGAAATTGATAATTTGAGAAATTTGGCCTATGTTGACCTCAAAAGTAATTGGTGGTTGAATTAAATGACCTGATGTGCAAATCTAGTTCAAATTTCAAGTCAACACAACACACAACAACATGCATTTTAAAGGCCATTTTCCCTGCTAGAGCGGGGGTTAGCCAAATTTCAAGTCAATCGGATGGAAATTGATGATTTTAGAAATTCGGCCTATGTTGACCTTTTGACGTTTAGACTTCAAAAATAATTGATGGTTGAATTAAGTGACCTGATATGTAAATCCTCTTCAAATTTGAAGTTAATCGGATGAAAATTGAGGCTTTTAGAAATTCACCAAAGTTGTTGACCTTTGGCCTTTGTTGACTTTTTACCTTTTGATCTCGAAGCTTATTGCTTCAGGCCATCTCTATGATTTGGTGAAGTTTTGTGAAGATCGGTTGAAAATTGTGATCTGTAGGCGATTGACATCCAGACAAACAGACAGAATAACACATGTGACCAACCAATATACGGTACTTGAAAAATCTTCGATTTTCACAAATAACAAATGGACAAGCAAGGGTGAAAACATAACCCGTTATCCACCTTTGGTGGTGGCAGTAGTAAAACGATACACAAATCTTTATTTCACAATGAGAGCACTAATCCCACTTTGAGCTTGTCAATATAAGCTCAAATTTGTCAATCTTGTTGAAAGCGCTATTGCCGCAAGCCTTGTGAAAAACAAGGGAATGTATAGGCCTATAGGGATAGTTTGACTTGCAAATTGTAAAATAAACCTCGTGTCAGGGCAGAATAACTTGGGAGAATAGAGGAGATGGCTTCACTGCCGTCACATCCACCATGGCTGTGGCGAGCGGCTTGTTGCCCCAGCAACTTCCAGCATTCAGTGACACACCAAGACTTGTCTTTACTCTCCTCTCATCGTCTCCTCACCATTGTTTATCTTCCTTTTACTTCTTCTTTCCCTCCATTCTCTTAAAACCGACTTGAAATATTATTCTCAAGCCTTCGTTGGAACTCACTCTCATTACTGACTTCAAATGTATCAAAATCTCTACAATTGCCCTATGGATTTTCTTTTTTCTATTCCACCCGTGGAGTAGTCTTTCCACCTGCAGCAACATTGAGCTGGTTTTATTACATTTGTGAACTACTCGGAACCCCCGTTGTTTCCCATGCACATAACTATGTCGATTAAGATGCTTGATGCACAAGACAGATACCAAATATCAAGTTCTTTGTTAAAAGCACATCCCAGAGCTTACACACAAGGAAAAAAAAAAAAAAAAAAAAAAAAAGGTGCGGAATTGTGCATTTTTTTTGGTATTTTCTTTTTTTATACAAAGTCAAGCATCTTGGAAGAGCAAGAACACAGAGTAGATCAGGACACAACAGAACAAAGGGATCAGCAGAAAGAAAGGGGTGAAATGCCAACAGCAGGGCCAAGGGACAAAACAGATGAAGACAGACAAACAAGGGATGTGGGTAAGAATGGAGGGTAGTGCAGGAGGTGGACAAGATGGATACAGGAGCAAACCCTCAGCAAGGAAAAACAGGAAATTTGAGGAGGAAGGCAATAGAAAAAAAGAATCTATTTTGGATGGAAGATGATCTTAAATGGTAATGAACAGCTGTCTTGAAAAACCTGGAGGGAAAATGCGATTGAAGAGAATAAGACAGAGGCAGAATAAGACCAAAAAAAAAAAAACACCTTTAGAGGCCATTTCCCCCCGCAAAGCGGGGGTTGGCCTTTTTCGGGCACCGTGGTTGTTGTTCTTTTTTGGTCCCCTTTTTGAAGCAATGTTTTACAGCCAGATGCCCTTCCTGCCGCCAACCCTGTTTGTCGCCTTTTACGACAAACAGGGAATTACCAGTGAACTGGTACTCAATAAGAGAGAGGCAGAATAAGACAGAGAGGCAGAATAAGGCACAGAGGCAGAATAAGGCACGGAGGCAGAATTAAGGCGCGGAGGCAGAATTAAGGCGCGGAGGCAGAATTAAGGCGCGGGGGCAGAATTAACGCGCGGAGGCAGAATTAAGGCGCGGAGGCAGAATTAAGGCGCGGGGGCAGAATTAAGGCGCGGGGGCAGAATTAAGGCGCGGAGGCAGAATTAAGGCGCGGAGGCAGAATTAAGGCGCAGAGGCAGAATTAAGGCGCAGAGGCAGAATAAGACAGACAACTGCCATCGATTCAGCTTCGCCGAGGGAGAATCCAATGATCTTGAAGGCATTGGTTTTCACTGCGTTGAGCTGAGCAAGGATGTGAAGCAGGAGCGCCAGTCAGCGACTGGCTTTGAAGGTCATCTTCGAGATGTAGTTTGCCCAAGAAAGATAATGGCTGATTGTGAGGCCCAGGATTTTGAAAGTCTGAACTTCCTCAAGAGGATTGTTAATAAAGTAAATGGGAGGGTTTGCCAGATGGTCCTTCTGAGAGTGACAGACAATGACCATGGTTAGGATTGAAAGACTTAGAAGTATCAATGTGGTTGCTGTACATTGAGCAATGTGTTGGATTCATGACTAACACTGGTAACCAGGGAGCATGGTGTGTGGTACGATATCAATACAATGTCATTTTACCAATATGTCGCTATTTGCTGCTGTGCAGCAACTTGTTAATTCCTGATGAGCAGTGTCATGTGAGTATCAGCGTTGGACATTGTTGGGCTTCTCCATGCTGAATATTCCATGTCTGCTTATGCTGAGATTCGACACCTACAGCAGCAAGACAAAATTACAAGTTGCTAACTTAAGCACAAATTTTTTGATTCCAATGACATACCTGCAAATTAGTCAATAAATGCGTCTTCCGATGAGGGTGTCTGCACTGTGTGATATTTCGTAATGGCCTGCACAAAGGCAAATGTGCATTCTGTGGTATCACACATCCTCAAAACATTACCTCAATGGATACCCATAGGCCACAAAATTCAAAATGGGTGGCAACAACAGCACTTATTACGGTGTAGCCCATCTGGCAGAGCCGTCTGGAACAGTGTTTGTCCGTCTGTCCATCTGTATGTATGTATGTATGTATGTGTATGTATGTCTCCTCAAACATATACCAATCAGAGCTGAGAATCTGGTCACATGACAGGGTGATGTGATTACGTCTGATGTCATTACAGCTGTGCAGCGGCTGACTCTCCACACACCGCCATTTTGATTTATATGCCGTTCAGGCCGAACATATCGGCGAACCTGTCATATATTACAATCGCCATGCTCTACCTTTACATTTTTCATTCAGTGTGAAACACCACCAAACCGATTGTTAAAATGACCATGAAATATCGAAAGCATCGGCGATCTGTCCCGTATTGTTGGAAGAGATGTTACATATAGGCCTTTGGGGTTGTGCTTCACCTTCGGACTGCTTCAGACAAATTAAGCCCAGGTTTCGTAATACAGTAGTGTATCGTTTCAGTCGTATTGTTTTCATAATAATAATATAGCAAATATAACCATAATACTTTAATTCCAATGTTGTGGAATGGAAGGTTTATGGATTGAAGCGGTGTATGGTTCATGATCAGTGATTAGCATTGTTCGGCACTCATCTATCTATAATTCCACTAATCTCTGTCTGTGTGTGTGTATGCGACCGCTCTTTCTCGACAACTACCGGTCCGATATACTTGAAACTTGCCAGGTATATTGCTGGGGACCCGAGGATGTGCCTTTTCAATGTTTCATATTAATCGGACAATTACTTACCGAGCTATGTCCAAAAAACGATTCAACCAATCAGAGAGCAGCAAGCTATCGCGTGTGGCGAACACACTCTGCCTCGGACGGCACATTTGAGAGCGTATTCATTTATTTCACGTTGGCAAACTATGTTGCCGCTATGTTGGCGTTAAACTATGTTTTAAAACTAATTAAAACCATTTCATGTAAATAGAGGGGGGGGGGGGGGGGGATTGTCACTGTACTCGCAAGCCGTTCGCCGTTCGCTTTGGCGTTGCGAATGGACCAAAACATTTCATGAACCAAACCATTTCATGTAAAGCGTTCGCCGTTCGCTTTGGCGTTGCGAATGGACCAAAACATTTCATGGACCAAACCATTTCATGTAAATAGAGGGGGGGATATAATTTTAGATATAGATATAGTACGGGCATGCCCTAGTATTAATAACTGAGAAAGTAAGGAATTTGCCTCGGTTTTTTGATAGTAATATCATTTTCGAAATAATGATAACGTAACGTTAATATTATAGTAAATCTAATCATAACACTAATCCCTTAGTAGTGACTGCAAACGTACTGGTAGTTAAAATATATCATGTTCTGCATGTTAAAGAAGCGGCAGTTTTGTGTCCGTTACGTCATTATGTCTATGATGTCATTACGACGGCTGCTCCACTGACCGACATTTTGATTTACAAGTCAGCCAGCATCCGCTCGCTACGGGAGCTGCAGAAAGGGTCATTCCTCTTTGGGGTATATAGATTACAGTCGGATCTATGGTCAGGTCTCAAGAACATTGGGTGTGTGTTCATTTACCAAGTTTATTGTGGAGAGATCGCCAAGTGGTTTAAGCATCCGAGCAAGCACACCATTCAAAACCGTTAAGTAACGGCTGGCTTGGCAAGCGCTAGCTAGCTGCTTGGTAAATGAGCACACCTCCAAACCTTGTGGGGTATATAGATTACAGTAGATCTTCCCTCAGTTCTGTAAGTAAAACTTACCTCGTGGATATCGAGATTCCTCCAAATGTCTTCGTTTAATGTTATAAGCAGCAATAGCGACTGTTTAAAAAGCTAATCATATGTGTTTGTGGTTTATAATATTTTACAAGCCTGGCTATGCCGCTGTTAGACCTTTGATCTTGTTCTGGTGCCAAAGCATCATTAATAATCACATTGAGGGAACAGTTTGAATGATCTGTCATGCATTCGATCAAAAGAGAACATCAGAGAATCGTGTCAGGAAGCTTGTTGTCCCCCGTCGCACTGCGCAGCGAAAGGGGGACTATGGTTTTCCCCTGCGGGCGAACGTGCGTCCGTGCGTGCGTGCATAAGCGAAGGACCGAATTCTAATTTGGTGTGTGGGTGCAACCCACGTCAAAATCCAAGATGGCCGCCGCCATGTATCTCTGACGCCATGTATGTCTGAATCTTGTGAGCGGAATATCTTGAAAAATAAGCGAAGTACCAACTTCTAATCTGGTGTGTGGGTGTATCTAGGAATAAGAAATAACGCTATTTAAAATTGGGTCGCCATGTCAAAATCCAAGATGGCCGCCACCATATATATATGTCTGAACCTTGAGAGCGAAATATCTTGAAAGATAAACGAACTACTAACTTCTAATCTGGTGTGGGTGTATCTACGCATAAGGAAGAACGCTATTGAAAATTGGGTCGCCACGTCAAAATCCAAGATGGCCACCGCCTTGTATGTCTGAACCTTGTGAGCGGAATATCTTGAAAAATAAGCGAAGTACCAACTTTTAATCTGGTGTGTGGGTGTATCCAGGCATAAGGAAGAACGCTATTGAAAATTGGGTCGCCACGTTAAAATCCAAGATGGCCGCCACCATATATATGTCTGAACCTTGTGAGCGAAATATCTTGGAAAAATAAACGAACTACTAACTTCTAATCTGGTGTGTGGGTGTATCGACGCATAAGGGAGAACGCTATTGAAAATTGGGTCGCCACGTCAAAATCCAAGATGGCCGCCTTGCGTCCTCCACTTTGTCAACTCATCACTTCAATGACGGGGACTGAGGCGTAACGCTTGTTCGTTATCAAACCAAGGACTGTGATCCATCGACCAAGGCTACAAATTTGGTTTCCCACTTGATTCAGTTTTTCTTTGGTGAACTGCATTTTAAAAAAATTAACATCACCATTTCAAAGAGCAGTACTTGTACAAACCTTTCCTGTGACTATGTATTCCAGAAGATCTGAAAATGCAGAGGGAAATTATTCCAGGTATATAAAGTGACCTATGTGCATGCGCAAGGTGCGTTTCTCTTCAAACACAAAAATAGGGGCAAAAACACTGGGCGCCCATCTTGTAGAAGAAAGCAGTATACTTCACCGACTAAAGGTATTTTAAACCAATTTAATTGTTTGCTAGGAGACAGGGCAGCATGTAGAATCATTCTAGCGTAATCATAAGACTTTAAACAAACAAACCAAAAAAAAACTATTTTGGGAGGCAACCCCCTCTCCTCCCTCCACCCCCCATCCCCCCCCCTCCCCCCCACCGCCCCACAGACCCCTTACACGCCAATCTTACTATAATTCACCAAATGTCCGTCTATCTGTCTGTTCGAAGGTACCGTAAAAACTGCTGAACCGATCTCAACGATATTTTGGGTGGATAATCCTGGGATCTCCAGGAGTAAAATAGGCTGTTTAGTTTTTCCCAATTTCAGCTTTCGTCTGCAGCATTCTCAGGTTTGGACTCCTGCATAACATTCGCGTTCGTATAACGTTCATTGTTCTCATTGTGACGATGTTGTTTTTCCGGGTGCCGCACAAACGGCTGCACCGATCGAACTCGGTGACCTCGGACAAAGACCTTTTATAAGGACACGGGTTGAATCCCTGCTTGAGAGAATTCTAACCCATTTCAACTGAAGGAAACACGTATCGGGAGTGCATACGACATAGCGATTGTGAACACGATTAGTTTAATCTCTACATGGGAGAATTCCACATAGCTATTTGGGCGGTGAATACGCTAATAGATCGCTGTCTCCATCGATCGTAACAGCTATCGGCTCAAAATCCGTTTAACTGTTGATGTGGAAGTTTTTACAATGAAGCAAACACGTATCGGGAGTACATACGACAGAGGGAGTACTAACTGCATGCGTCTTCAGTATCAAGCTTAAATCTGTCATGGCGGATCTGAAGAGCGGAATGCTTGGATAAGTGGTGGGCTACTTCGGCATGAAGGAGGATCAGAAACGTGGACTCCCACACTGCCACATCCTGCTGATACTTTCTCCCGCATGACGTTAATTTCCCGGGTGCCGCACAAACGGCTGCACCGATCGAGATTTAACGGATGTTTATATAAATCGTTTAAAAGAAAAAAACCCTTCAATTTCTGATATTTAGCCTTTTCATTTGGGCCTCCCAATTGAAGCCCCGCCCATAGGGCGGGTACCGTTGCTAGTTTTTCCAATGCCGTGAACAAACATTGGTACAACATGGTGCATTAATGTTGTCATCAAATTTCATCAAAATTGTGTGTGTAGTTTCGGAGAAGAGAGCAAATACCTATTTTAGGGGGTCAACGCCGCCTCTCCTCCCTCCCACTTGCCCCCCCCCCCCCTGCCCTGCCGCAGACCCCCATAAATCCTGATTTTTTATTTTTTTTAAATGCTGTGAACAAACGTTGATGCGTCATGGGTGATGAAGGTTGTGGTCAAGCTTCATAAACATTGTGTGTGTAGTCTCTGAGAAGAAAGCAAATACATATTTTGTGGGGCAACCCCCTTCAACCCCATAAACCACCTTGGACCCCTTAGACCCCAACCTTGACCAACTTTGGTACATAACGGGTAATTAGGGCTGTGGTCAAGTTTCATTGAAATAGTGTGTGATTTCAGAGGAAAAGCAAATTCCTATTTCGGAAGGGAGAGAGGGGTCAAACCCGAATCCACTTTGACCCCCGGTAGACTCCCATAGACCAACGATTTTGTTTAATGCCGTGAAACAATTTCATTGCTGTAGCAGCTAATTACTACCACTGCTCCCCCTTGATAAGCTATTGCGTGATACTATCTCAAGTGATGTGCCGACTGTGCATGTCCATTCATTTTCATTAGTCAGATGACATATTTATGCCAAACTAGCTGATTGTCATTTTTTTATTAGTCGTTTTATGACAATGACTCTGAAAAGACTTCGATTTGTGGAACATGATGAATAGTTAGCTGAACCACTGTGCCATTTCCATACCTGTGTGCACAGTATCAAAGAAGATGATGATAATGTTTATCTGTCGTTTAATGATGAAGTAGCGAATTACTGTGGTCACCTAGCCCCAATTAGTCCGAGTATGATGTTGGCATTCATGTGAGGTCCTTATACTTATACGAACTTATATGAAATAATTAGTACTTATACGAACAATTTGATCACTCGCACTGTTGAAGTACCCAAATGCGTCCTTTGTAACATCCACACTGGTCAATGAATACAACAACAACATGCATTTTAAGGCCATTTTCCCTGCAAGAGCGGGGGTTCGCCTTGCGGTCCCCATGACAATCTTCCCCATTTTGCCCTATTTTCTGCATCTCTCCTTGTTAACCCCCTTGCCCGCATTTCTTCTTCCACCATCTTTAGCCAAGTCTTTCTCGGTCTTCCCCGTCCTCTACTTCCTTCTACATTCATTTCCATCACTCTTCTCAACCAGTCACTTTCATCCTTCCTCAACACATGACCAAACCATCTCAACCTGTTCCTCTTCACAGCATCAATCACAGGCTCTATTCCCATCATCTTTCGCAATTCATCATTTGTCTTCCTCTCTCTCAACGATACTCTGCACATCCACCGAACCATTCGCATTTCCACCCTTTCCAACCTTCGTTGCTGCTCTACGTTCATTACCCATGTCTCACTCCCATAAATCATAACACTTCTCACACATGCAGCATACACCTTTCCCTTCAGCTTCAACGACACACCCCTCCTCATCAGCACGCCACTCAGTTCCCGAAACTTCTTCCATGCACATCTCACTCTAGCAACCGTTGCCGAGTCTGATCCACCTTCTCCATTCAGCTGGTCAATGAATGACCATGGTATTTCCTTCAGTGTAAGATAGCATTACCTCCTGCTGTCATGGCTCATTTCGTACATCTGTATCAATATTTGAGGCAGATACAGCATCGTAAAAACGAAGATTCTCGAAAATGACTTTTTCTGAATGATTCACCTTGTTTAAGTTTTGATAATTTTTCCAATAAAACGTTTGCATGGTCAATACTTCTGATTGGCGAGCTATGTCGATGTATCTCATGGCCCCTGTAGAGTTTAAGCTTGGAGGAGCAAATTTGAGGTGCTATAGGGGCATGAAAATGGAGAAAATTCCAAAAGTCACTTTTCTGACCCTGATGCCCAACTTTGATTGCTCACTGTGTTTTCTTGGGCAGAGATATTGTGGAGAACTTTTTCCGCACACTCCACCATATATTTGTGTACCAGGAGCCAAAAGTTCAAGTCGCACCTTTTCCTCGGAATGAAAAGTGTTTTCTAGACACTTTTCGTCGGACTGCCTATGGCCTATTATTTTAAACAAAAAGTCAGGGGCGGTCTCTCTGGACATATCACAGGCATTTGGCACTTTCTGGCCTCCCTCTGTTTGGCAAGCGTTCTGCTCGTGGCATCCGAGGCATCTTCATTCTTGGCTTCCCTCCTTCCATGCATGCAGTCAGGACATGGCTCTCAATAGTATCCTTTCATATCCTCAGAATGCTGGAGTGCCCCAAGGCAGCATTTTGGGCCCAGTTTTGTTCCTCATTTGAATGAATAGCCTCTCTGATGCTCGGGGAAACACTTTTATCCAGTTTGCAGATGATTTTCACATTCTACTCTGCATTGTTCCCATCCCCCTGACAGACTAATTGCTGCATATCCCTCAGCAGATTATGAGGGGCTGACAGGATGGCCTAGACATGCGCACACATCTGTAAGCTGTCTTGTCTGGGTTTGAATACCGACCCATCTTTTAACTGTCATCCGAGTGTTTCACAGTTAGGGTGATTCATCAATGTGTGTGCCATCTCTCGGATGGACATTCAAAGGGCGTCCCATCTGCCAGCATTCTTTGGTGGACATTAAGGATCCCACAGTGTCCTTAGCGAAGAGTAGGTGGGCTATCGCCGGTGCTATAAACAAATTACAATTTCCTGCCCTAACCAGCAGAAGCCACTGCATCAGTGGCACAGCCCACTGTATTTGCCAGTTAGCTCAATACACTGTTTGCCAGGTGTGTACTCATGTTCTTGAAATTTGCACTAAAGAACACTGGGTTATGCAAATTTCTTTATCCTGCATGTGGTATGTGCAAGCTCCATGAGGAGCCTTACATTGGTGTGTATAAAAAACAAAAAAAACAATGCGGTCTCAAATTTTCACTGGCTCTCTGGTAGAATCTTATGGTGAGCCTGTAGCGGCATCATTTTGCCTTTGATTTTATAATATGTAAATGTGCTTGAGTTCTGGTTTATCGGGTGATTTCCGGTACTGGGTGAGCTGGAAGAAAGATGAAGGGGTCAGACGGTAGTGGTATGAATAAAGAGAATGGACTTGGAATCTGAACGTCTCAAACACACTGGCCAACACCTCACTCCTGATTCATCCAAAGCCAGAGGTGCCAACATGCCTGATTGTATAAGCGTCTGAGGTTGCAGTAGATTAATTGATGCTGACTTGTGTCCACTGGCCTTCTCTAAAATGCTAAAAGCCAACAGAGTGAAGTACAGAGCCTTCGATTAGGAATTTCTTGCTGCATACCTCGCCATCAAGCACTTCCGCCACTTCTTAGAGGCCAGACGATTCTTTGTCGTTACTGACCACAAACCTTTAACCTTCACTCTATCCACCCATTCAGACTCTCACTCTCTTCACACACTTTACCAACTCAGTTATATCTTGCAATTCACCACCAACATCTGGTAGGTCGAAGGAATCACGTCGTCTGCGGCTGACATTCTCATGCATCGAGGGGATTGGCTTTGTCTTCTACCAGCATCAATTTTAATGCACTTGCAGCAGCCCAACGGGAGGACATGGAGCTTCCACCATCCACAGTGTGCAGCCGGTTCACTTACGTAATGTGAGGTACCACTCCCAGGAACAAACACTACTCTTGTGCATGATACGTTGATGGGACAGTCACGCCCTTTCATTCCTGTGGCATTTCGTCTTGCAGTCTTTGACACTTTTCGTTCACTCGCACACCCAGGTATTCGAGCAATGTAACCTCTCCTCACCACGCTACATCTGGCCACTTGGACAGTCAACATCTCTTATTCTACAACATAATGTATATTGTTTGTCCCTTCTGGTCGATTAATGTACAAGGAGGCGAGTACTGTCGAGGCATCATTTTGCCTTTTATTTTAAATGATGTAAACATGCCTGAGCTCTGGTTTATCGGGTGATTTCCAGTACCGGGTGAGCCAGAAGAAGGATGAGGTGGTTTGACGGTAGCTGGTTTTAATAAAGAGAATTGACTCGGAATCCGAACATCTTGGATGTCATCTCTTCCACACTAAAAGGCCATCTATATACAGGGTGGCCTGGAAGTCGCTTTACCCCTCCCCAGTAAAGCGTTCATTCTTAAACTCTTTCAATACACAGATTTTATGGTGCACTATGTATTTAGAATAATTAATCGGTCATTGTATCTGCATGCACACCATCCCATCGTTCTCCTGAGTCGGTGTTGCCGCATACCACGGTGGGGGAGAGTGGATGGGAAGTGAGGGAGAGAGGTGAGAGAAATTAAGCAGGGGTAAAGTGACTCAGGCCACTGTACAGTAGCTACTATAATTGCTCAGCCACTGGAAGACGTCTCTTGGAACTTCCTCAAGGCAGAAATGTTTGTGGCCTCTATTTTATACTGCCTCTTTTCTGGTCTTGGCCTCAATGCTCTTTCAACCCTCTGCCCTTCAAAAAGCACACATTCTTAAGGTAAACCGCCTCCACCTCCCTCCTCGTTAACCTTCTAAACTTCAGGGTTTAACCCTTTCTGCATGGCAAACCATCTCCTTAAGTCAATACAATCCCTTATTTTCTCCAGGGCTTTAAGACAGCAGTACTGCCATCTCATGTTATCTTCCATTCTTACCCATACCCATATAAACCTTTCTCAAAGCCAACCCTGTTGCCTAACAGGTTACTGTATTTCTTAGCTGACGTCCCCTCACTTCACCAGTGCCATCGTGGTCACAAAGCCACACAAAATATAGCTTGTTGACTTTTGATGCGATTTCGGATTCACGTGAAACTTGTATAGCACATACTTTAGCAAGCTTGAATGATAAGAGATGCTGATGTCAATTTTCACACACAGTGTGAACTTGCTGGTGGAGACCGAGCCTTGCTTCCTCTCTTCCAGCTCGCAAATATACGAGTAGCTGCTTTAGGAGTAGAGAGTAAAGGAAAATTCCATGAATGAACAACTTTTGAATATTCTTTTGCAATGCTACTTTTCAGCCCAATTTAGTATTGTGACTATGAAAAAATAATTCTCTCATGATCCTTGCAGCCCCATTTTATTTTTTCCAGCTCGTTTGTTTTGCCATCTGGTGTTTGTCTTTACTGAAAACATGTTTATTTCCTCTAATTCTTTCCTTTAGAAAGGCAACGATCACATCCTTCATATTTCCCAGCAGAAGTTCTCTTCGGGTGCGCTTTTTAGCGGTAAGTTGTGACTACCATTTCCTAAAGTGACTTGCCGTGTCCTAAGGTGACTTGCCGTGTCCTAAGGTGACTTACTTACCCTGGCAATTGAGTTCGCACATGTACAAAGAAGGCTTGAGATAAAACGGTTTGAAGGTTATCCCAACAGTAATTTTTTTAACCTGTTGTGCCAATTATACATCTTTGCATGTATTTTTTTTTAAATGGAAAACAAACCTTATCTTGGAGATAGCGAGCAGAAAATGTAAAAATGGTAGCTTTATATGCCTTCATGCTTTTCCACAGTCGGGTACATTTTGTGTAATTTCTCCAATCTCGTAGTTTCTTATCACAAGGCTTTGAAATCATCACCCCGTATTAAATATCCTGCAGACAAGACCTAATAAAACTGTAATAATCACGTAATCGGACTTTAGAATCGTACAATAACCCCCAACTTATGGAGTTTGACCCTTGATCTAGTTGTTATTTTAAAGCCTTTCTTTAAGCTTATCTTCCCTTAAGGAGATTCCATGAAGATATTTGTCAAAAACCTGCTCCATTAGGGGAGCGTGGTGGAAAGTTGGTTTGGAGGATGGGGGTGAGATGTAAAACTATCGTTTAGCAAACTATTTTTGCCTTGAGGAGAGATTACGCAGAATTACACATTTTGGAAATTCTTCATCAAGATGTTTACTTTTTTAATAAACACTCGACAATTTTTCTCAATGACAAACCTTCTATATTGGAAAGTACTTATTGTTATTATTATTTTTTGTATACTGAATCGAGGCTCGTGAAAGAGCTAACATTTACTTCACAAACAAATCAACCAGACAAACAAAATATATAAAAAGAGGGAGCGGAAGACAAGATGGGGAGAGAAGGGGAAGCACACAAACACAACATTTGAGAGCAGGGAGATGTGTGGAAGGGAGAGGGCTTGGGGGGAGGAGGCGTGGGAAGGGGGGGGGGGGGGAGGGAGAAGTATAAAACACAAGGACACCAAGGACTTCCAGGACAGAAGTTGGTATTTCAAAAAAGTGGAATTGGGGTGAAATTAGCGGGGGTAGAAAAGATCAAGGTTTTGGATGGGGGAAGATAAGAATTATTAATATATTATTATAAGAATTATAAGAATGAAGATATTATTATTGATAATAATAATAATAATAAGTACAGATACATTCAAAGTACACCGCCCCCATGCCAAATAAATAAATAAATATCCTCCTGCGCGGCACTGCCGGGGGTGGGGAGGGGGGGCCTTTGGTGCCCGGCGGTACCACCATGCAGCACATAGAGAATGTATTGGGAGGGAGATGTGTGCAATAATTGATTGATTAATTGCATAATTAAAATCAGTAAATAGTAGTCATAAAATAATTTCTTAATCAATTGGCTAATAGCATACCTCCGCCACCAGTGTTTCATCCGAAGCTGTAACTTTTTGAAAATGAATTAAAGAAGTCATTAATCGAAAAATGTAAATAATTAATTTATTAATAAATAATTAATCGATTAATTGATGAATCAATAAATTAAAAATATTCTTTATAGCCTCGTCATTGTCATGTCCAAATATCATCTTCTGAGCTCAAAAGTTGCCTGAGATAGTGCCCAGATGATAAAGAAAATAAGTAAGTGATTAATAAGGAAAATAAATAAATAATAACCGTAAAATAATTAAATTATTAATCAATTGGCTTCTCGAATACCGAAACCACCATTGTTTCATCTAAATCTGTAACTTAAAAAAAAAACTAATTAATTATGGCAGTAATTGATAGTAATTAAGTAATTAATTAATTGATTAATCAGAAAAAAAATACAGTTTTGCCAAAGCACATGCTCCCTATTGTGCCCAAATATCAGCTTCCTAGCTCAAAGGATGGGTGAGATATCACTGGACGAACGAACAAACAAACAAACAAGAAAAAAAGAAAGAACCTGGAGTGAAAACCGGGTACTCCCTTTCAGTGCGCATCATTGCCGGGCCCGATGACGACATGCAGCGCCTGGAGATGGAATGGGAAAGGAGCGGTGTACGAAAATGTTATCGTCATTGTAATTCTTGATTGTACAAGTAATAAAATAAACATTTATGTAACAGGATACAGGAATGGTATGCTGAAAAGTATGTAAACAAGGTAGGGGTGGTCACAAGAAATTATCGTGTGAAACCATGTGACCCTGCTCCCACCTGGCTGATTAACAGGTGTGGTCCCTCCCACTCCTCGTTCCCTTCATATTCCTTTGCGTAAGTAAGCAGTTATGCCTACTTTTTGTGGAATCCTTTCAAGTTGTGAAAATGTTGAGCCATCAAGGACCTTCCCACTATAAAATGCAGTCTATTTGTGTTTAAACCAAGTTCTTGGCTTAAACGAATTTTCAGTTGTGCTGTCTGAAAAGAAGAATCAGAAAAATGACACTTGGGCTATTTTGAGTCTGTCTGTTTTGAAAGTGATCCTCTCCAAAAGTTTCAAGAGTGTTATTGGATGTGAAATCCTCGACAGACTATTGGTAGATACAGATGCTATACAGGTTTATAAGTTTGTATCCTGGTAGATATTTTTGAGGATTTGTGTTGTACTGTATTAAACATGGTGTGTCCATGCCATCCCTACATTGGAGGTACAGTGACTTCCACAAATATGTATATAGTATATATAAATTGCCAGTTCAAACAAATGTCATAATCAGACTAATCCAATAAAAAAAGCATTTCGTGTTATTTTGTAATCATTGTGCATATGATGCGACTCAAATTTGGCCTTCTGATCCCCCAAATTGTTCAAGCCAACAATATGTATAATATGAAAATGTGGTATTGCCTGTTTATAAAAGAAATGCTTAAATTTAGTAACACCAAAAACATGTTTTTATTTTATTTTATAATATTTTTTTTTTATCCCTTAGGTCAGACAATTCTGATCTTGATTTCAAGGTTTGCAGCTGTAATCCACGATATTTTAATCTGAGCTCAGTTGGGTTATTTTGAAATTTATATGAAAATAAAAATCCCCAAATGTCTTCTGTGATTGATCGAATCATTTTCATTTTTGGATGAGGGAGGTGAGGTGGAGAATGTTGGCATGAGCTTTTTTTTCTTTTTTTTTTGGTGTACAAGATCGAGGCTCGTGAAAGAGCTAACATTAATCACACAGAAAGACAAACCGACACGTAAAACATATCACATGGGGAGCGGTAGACAAGATGGGGAGAGAGGGGGAAGGACACAAACACAACATTTGAGAGCAGGGACATCGAGAGATCTGTGGGAGGGAGAGGGCTTTGGGGGTGGAGGGGCATGGGAAAGGGGGGTGGGAGAGGTATAAAACATATGGACACTGCCAGGACTTCCAGGAAACAAGTTGGAATTTCAAACAAGGTGGATCTGGGATGAATTAGTGGGGGTAGAAAAGATCAAGGTTTTGGATTGGGGAAGATAAGAGATGGTGGTGAACAGCTATTTTAAAGACCTGGAGGGAGGTGTGGGATTGAAGGGAGTGGGGGAGTTTGTTCCAGAGGCGGGAGAAAAGAGGAATGAAAGAGTGAAGGGTGAGCAGAGAGCCGAGATTTCGGCAGTTTAACCATCAGAGGGTTGCTGGCAGGTCTTGTGCGACCTGAAGGAATATTTGGGGGACAAAGCACAGAGAGAGCTGGGGGTGCAAGGCCGGAGAGGAGTCGGCAGATGACAGAAAGACCACCTACCTGCCTGCGGTAGTGAGTAGTGAGTGAAAGGCCCTTGGAGATAGCTTCATCATGGGAGATTCCAATGATTCTGAAAGCTTTGGTTTCAACAGCGTGAAGCCGAGCGAGGTGTGAGGCAGGAGCACCGGCCCATAGGGGAGAACAGTATTCCATTGAGCTGCGGATGAAAGCCTTGTATGTGGTGAGGAGCTCAGGTGTGCCAAGGAAGGACTTCGCACGACGGAGGATGCCCAGTCGGCGACTGGCTTTGGCTTTGGAGGCCAGATTTGAAATGTGGTTTTCCCAAGAAAGATCATGGCAGATAGTGAGACCCAAAAGCTTGAGCGACAGAACTTCTTGGAGAGGATTGTTGAGAAAGTAGATGGGAGGGTTGTCCAGTCGATCTTTTCGGAGAGACATAGTAAGAGTGAGATTTGTCAGGATTGAAAGACATGTTCCACTTGTTTGACCAGTCTGTGATTTTTTCCAGGTCTTCAGAGATTGAGGAGGCTGCAGACTGCCGATCTGAGGGAAGAGGAATGGAACGGCAGAGCGTGGAGTCATCAGCAAAGAGATAGAGAGGATTTCCCAGAGAGTTGGAGAGAATATTGATAAAGACCAGAAAAAGCACAGGGCCCAGAACACTGCCTTGGGGAACTCCAGCCTGAACAGGAAGAGGAGATGAGAGAAATCCATTCAGGGCCACATGTTGACTACGACCAGAGAGGAAGTCCGCAAGCCATGCATGGAGATTTCCATGGATACCATCGGAGGAGAGTTTGGTGAGCAGAGCTGGTTGCCAGACCATATCGAAGGCATGTGATATGTCAAGGGAGACAGCTCTGATTTGCTGTTTGGCATTGAGGATCTCCATCCATTGTTGAGACAGCAGAAGCAGCATGTCCAGAGTAGAATGACCTGGTCTGAATCCAAATTGATGATCGGAGATCAAGCCATTGGAGAAGAGGAAGGATTTGATATCCGAAGCAATGATGGATTCCATGACTTTGCTGAAAATTGGGAGCAGGCTGATTGGTCTGTAGTTGCAAGGATCTGTTTTTGCACCTTTTTTGTGTGAAGTGGTAATGTTTGCTGATTTCCAAGATGCTGGCAGATGACCTTGAGCAAAAGAGAGGGTGAAAAGAACAGAGAGAGGGTGAGGTAGAGCGGCAGAGCAGGATTTTAGGACCCGTGGGCTGATGCCGTCTGATCCAGTTGCAGAATCAGAGTTGAGGTTTGACAAAAACTCCTCCACCTTGTCAGGAGAGAAGGACACAGAGTCCAGGAGCAGTTGGGTTTGACTGGGTAAGGTGGGAACAGAGAGAGATGGGTTTGGGACACAAGATTTTGAGGCAAACACAGAGTTGAGGCATTCCACTTTGTCACGTGCGGTGTCAACTCTGTAGCTATTTGAGGTAAGGGAGGGGATGGAGCGGGAACAAACACCAGAAACGGATTTGACCTGACGCCACCAGGATTTTGAGGAAGGAAACAGGTTTGAGAGTTCATTCTTGAGTGTGGAGAGATCGTGCTTCCTGGCACTCCTGAGGGTAGACACACACTTGTTCTGAGCTTGTTGGAAGGAACTGAGATTGCCTTCAGTTGGATTAGCCTTCCAAGAGGCAAAGGCAAGTTGTTTCAGGGCAACTGCCTCACCACAAGATTCCGTGTACCATGGACGGGAGGAAGGGTATGACAACTGAAGACGAGATGGGATAAATCTGTGCATGAGAGAGAGCAATTTGCTTTGGAAGAATTTCCAGGAAGAATTGATGTCAGAGGCAGTGGAGATGGGAGACCAGTCCAGATGATTGATGGCTGCTTGAAGATCTGCCAGTCGGCCTGAGTGAAATGCCAGACTCGTCGACGCTGAGGAGGCTCTCTGAGAATGGCCATAGAGATGTCCACTTCAACAAGCACATGATTAGAAGAACCGATTGGAGCAGAAGAAGAGCAGCAGACATTAGCAGGGAAGTTTGTCATAACCCAGTCTAGAAGAGAAGATACACCATTGGCTGAGATTCGGGTCTGGAAATTGACAGATTGTGTCAATCCCAGTGAGTCGCAGAAGTCCTTTGCTGAGGTGCCATGGCTGGTGAGAGATGAACCCACACCCAGTCAGCTGGCATGATGACAGTTGAAGTCGCCACATATGAGGAAGAGAGAGTTGGGATGAGTGGATAGATGTTGGTCCATGTTGTCAGACAGTGAAATGTAAATGGAGTCATCACTGTTTGGAGGACGGTACAGAACACGTATGAACAAAAGGTGGGAGCGGAGAGGAAGCCGTAGCCAGAGGTACTCCTGGGGGTGAGGTGGGGAGAGAGCAGTGCAAGGAGAGTGAGGAAGAGAGTTTTTGATAAAGATAGCCACCCCACCACCAGGACGAGGCTCAGGTCTATCATACCGGAGGAGGGAGTAACCAGGAAGAGATATTAAGGAATCAGAGACATCTTGAAGGAGGAACGTTTCTGTTAAGAAGATCAAGTCTGGATTGTCAGAAGCAACCTGTATGGAGAGATCAGTCAGGTTTGAGTGAAGGCCCCGGATGTTTGAGGTCCATGCCGTTGATGAAGAGAGAGGGGAGCATCGGGTACAGGACAGGTGAGGGGAGGAGTAGGGTAAGATGAAGGATGAGAGGGGGAGGTAGGGAGAGCAGTTGATAGTGTGTCAGAGATTACAGAAGAGTTACAAGAAAGGGAAGGATGAGGAGTACGAAAGGTTTGATGGAGAAGGGATGAGGCACAGTGATGGGTTGTTTGAGGGGGGGGCAGAGGAAAGTAGAAGGTTGGGGGAGGTGGAGGTATGAGATAGAAGGGAGACGAAGTGGGGAGGAGGAGGGAGAATTGGAGAGGAATGATATGGGGGGAGATTTGAATGGGAGGGGTTGGGGGGGGGGAGTTTTGAAGGGGAGGAGTGAGGGGGGAGTTTAGGAGGGGAGGGGCAAGGGGGGAGTTTAGGAGTGTAGGGGCAAGGGGGGGGTTTGGTGGGGCAAGGGGGGAGTTTAGGAGTGGAGGGGCAAGGGGGAGTTTAGGAGTGGAGGGGCAAAGGGGGGGGGGGGGATTTGGAAGGGAGGGCAAATTTCTCAGCTTTGTGAACAGCAAGGAAGGCAAATTTCTCACGATTTCTTTAAAATTCTTTATTTATTTGTTTATTACTTCTTTTTGGTGATCTTCCATTTTTGAGTGAAATTTGCACGAGTTTTGTTGCCTTCCAATACATGTTGCTGAAAGAAACCATTTTTACAATGGAGAGTTCTACATTTGTAACTAGAACGGCATTCAGTCGAGAGCATACCTCCGCCTGGTGAACAGTTTATGTTTTGTATCTCAGAGTAGACCAGAAAATCACAATACAAAATCACATTTAATCAAAATCAATCACAGAAATCACCATAGGTCCAGTCTTTCATACCCTGATCTACCCCTCGTTTTTGGCCATATTGTAGGAGCTGGGGCTCCCACGTCGATCAGAAGAATGGACGCGACAAAAAGCTGGAATTCATCTGAGTTGCTTTATTGAAATCAAACACTCAGGCACTCTGAAAACCCGTTTATCGGTCAGCAATATATATCTATTAACCCAGGGGGTTTGCCCAGGCCCGGCGCCAGGGGGCATGGCCCAGCGTCCTGGCTGCGGCCTGGCAAGTTGAGGGCGAGCCTGCCCGGGCGTCCCGACCGAGGCCTGGCAAGTTGAGCGCGGGCCTGCCCGGGCGTCCTGGACGAGCCCGGCATGGTGAACGCTCCGCGTCCTTGATAGGTGCAAGGCGATTGTGAAACCCCAGCGGCAGCCGCTACACACGTCCCCCCAGAATCGACTTGCACCGGCAGGGTCAACTTGAGGGGGGTCCTGATGACCCGGCCGAAGCGACCCCTGGCGGGTCGTGGGAGGGGGTCCGGTGAGGTGGTGGGCGGTCGAGTGGGGGGCCCCGTGGACGGGGGGCGGCCTCGCCACGGCGGAAGGGCCACCCGTGGTGGGTGGTCGACGTCCATGTGCGCCGGCTTGAGGCGGTCCACTGTAATCCGGTCCGACCTGCCGCCGATGTCGATGACGAACGACTTGTCGTCCCGTCGTAGCACCCGGAAGGGCCCGTCGTACGGCGGCTGGAGTGGCCACCGATGTGCGTCGTGACGCACAAAAACATACTCCGCTGTGCGGAGTGCTGGGGGGACGTAGGACTGGGGGTCACCGTGGTGGGATGTCGGCACGGGGGCAAACCGTCGGGCGGCCTCCTGGAGGTCCGAGCGCTGGTGAGCTGCGGACCAGGGACTGGTAGCGTCGGGCACGAATTCGCCCGGGACGCGTAGCGCCTGGCCATAGACCAGCTCGGCGGTGGATGCCTGGAGGTCCTCCTTGGGGGCCGTGCGAAGGCCCAAAAGGACCCACGGCAGCCGGTCGGCCCAACCGCCGTCTTGAAGGCCGGCCATGAGCGCGGCCTTCATGGAGCGGTGGAATCGCTCGCACAACCCGTTTGCTTGGGGGTGGTAGGCCGTAGTACGGTGGAGCTTGACCCCCAGGTTGCGGGCGACCGCGCCCCACAGCTCGGAGGTGAACTGTGGTCCGCGGTCTGACGAGATGTCCGCCGGTGCGCCGAAGCGGGCGACCCAGGTGGCGATGAAAGCCTGCGCCACGTCGGCGGTGGTGGTGGAGACGAGGGGAACGGCCTCCGGCCACCTGGTGGTCCTGTCCACCATGGTGAGCAGGTGTGTGAACCCCCGTGACGGGGGGAGGGGGCCCACCAGATCCACGTTGACGTGGTCGAAACGTCGTTCGGGCACGGTGAAAGGTGCCAGCGGGGCCTGGGTGTGTCGGTGGACCTTGGCCCGTTGGCAGGCCGTGCAGGCGCTGGTCCAATCGCGGACGTCCCGACGAAGGCCGTGCCAGACGAAACGCGCCGACACCAGCTTCTGGGAAGCTTTCCGGCCCGGGTGGGAAAGGCCGTGGAGGGAGGCGAAGATGCGGCGTTGCCAGGTGACGGGCACGATGGGGCGAGGCTGGCCTTGGGAGACGTCGCAGAGCAGGACAGTGTCCGCGCAGGGGATGTCGGCCAGGCGGAGGCCCGTGTCCGCCGCCCGGAGGGCTTGCACCGTGGTGTCGGTGGTTTGGTCCGCCGCCATAAGCGCAAAATCAACGCCCAGGTGGACCGCGTTCGCGCTGGCCCGGGAAAGACAGTCGGCCACGGCGTTGTTTTTGCCGGCGACGTGCCGGATGTCCGTGGTAAACTCCGACACGGCGGAGAGGTGGCGCTGTTGGCGGGCCGACCATGGCTCCGTGACCTTGTGCATGGCGTAAATCAACGGCTTGTGGTCGACGAACGCCGTGAAAGGTCGGCCCTCCAGGAGGTGGCGGAAATGGCGGACGGCCAGGTGTAGACCGAGGAGCTCCCGGTCAAACGTGCTGTATTTGAGCTCGTTCGGCCGGAGCTGCCGGCTGAAAAAAGCGAGTGGCTGCCAAACCCCGTTCACCCATTGCTCATGTACGGCGCCCACCGCGTAGTCGGAGGCATCCGTGGTGAGGGCGATGGGAGCGTTGAGCACCGGGTGAGCGAGCAGTGTTGCGTCGGCGAGGGCCCGCTTTGAGCTTTGGAAGGCCGCGTCCATTGCTGCGGACCAGGCAATGTCGTGCTTGGCCGGCTTGCCCCGGAGGGCTTCGTAGAGGGGCCGCATGAGGTGAGCAGCGCGGGGCACGAAGCGGTGATAAAAATTCACCATTCCCAGGAATTCCTGCAGGGCCTTTATGGTGCGGGGACGTGGGAACGTGGTGATGGCCTCGACCTTGGTTGGCAGCGGCACGGCCCCGTTCTTGGTGATGTGGTGGCCCAAAAAATCAACGGCCGTCGTGCCGAAGTGGCATTTGGCCGGGTTGACGATGAGGCCGTGCTCGCTGAGGCGCTCGAACAGTGTTCGGAGGTGGAGGAGGTGCTCGGCCCGGGACGTGCTGGCGACGAGGATGTCGTCCAGGTAAACGAAAAGGAACGGCAGGTCACGCAGCACGCCGTCCATCAAGCGCTGGAACGCCTGAGCCGCGTTCTTGAGACCAAACGGCATCCGCAAGAATTCGAATAAGCCGAACGGCGTGATGACTGCCGTTTTAGGGACGTCGGCCGCCCTGACAGGTACCTGGTGATATCCCCGTATGAGATCAATTTTCGAAAAAATGACCCGTCCCGCCAGCCGGGCAGAGAAGTCTTGGATATGCGGGATCGGGTACCTGTCGGGGGTGGTAGCGTCATTCAGACGGCGGTAGTCGCCACACGGGCGCCATCCACCCCCCGGCTTTGGCACGATGTGCAGTGGCGAGGCCCACGCGCTATCGGAGCGCCGCACGATGCCGAGGTGCTCCAACGCGTCGAATTCGGCCTTCGCTACGGCGAGCTTGGCTGGGTCGAGGCGGCGGGCCCTGGCGTAGACCGGCGGGCCCGTGGTTGGTATGTGGTGCTCGATCCCATGCCGTACTGCGACGGCCGAAAACGTCGGCCGCGTGAGGGCCGGGAACTCCGTGAGCAGGCGAGCAAACTCGTTCGCCGCCGGGACGGTGCATGCCAGCTCGGTCGGCGCGGAGCTGCTCAATGTGCATACCAGGGAGCTGAAGGTTTCAGCGTTGATTAAACGACGCCGTTGGACGTCCACCAGCAGTCCGTGTGCGCAGAGGAAGTCGGCGCCTAGCAGAGCCACGGGCACGTTGGCGGTTACAAACGTCCAAGCAAAGCGTTGGCCGCCGAAGCAGAGGGTGACGTTGCGCGGGCCGAAGGTGCGGATAGTCAATCCGTTGGCCGCAACTAAGGAGGGGCCGCAAACCGCGGATTGCCTGTCCTGGTCAGAGGCGGGTATGACGCTCAGTTGGGCGCCGGTGTCGCACAGGAAACGCCGTCCGGACGCTTTATCCGTGATGAACAGTAAGTTGCCCGTATGGCCGGCGCTCATGGCTGGTAATGAACGCCGGCCCGGCCGTTTCCCGGCCTGCCGAAGGTGCACGGGGGTCGGCATGTCCGGGCCTTTCGTCCGAACCTGGCATGATAGTAACACCACGCTTGGTCGGGTGGAGGTGGTCGGCGCGGTAGAGCGGCCGCCAATTGCGTCGGCAGTTCGGCCGTCGACCGTGCCGGGTGCTCGGGCGCCATGGTTGTTGCGTCGGACGGCGGTGGGTCCCATGTCGCCGCTGCGATGCGCCGTCCTGCAGCGGAGATCTTGTCGGCTTCTCTGGCAAGGGCCCGGGGATCTGTGATCGTCGTGCTTGCCAGGGCGAGGCGTACCGGGTTAGGCAGCTGACGGAAGAACAGCTCCCGGAACAGGAATGCCGGAGAGTGCTCGCCGAGCAGTGAAAGCATGTAGTCCATTCGCTCGGAAGGGCGCGTGTCGCCGAGCTCAGGCAGTTCGAGCAGGCGCCGTGCGCGTTCCGCCGATGGGAGGGCGAAAGCATCGAGGAGCAGCTTCTTAATCGCGCCGTATTTGTCAGCGGCTGGCGGGCTTTCGAGGAGGCTCAGGGCGCGGGCCGCGGTAGTCGACCCGAGCGCAGCTACCACATGGTGGAAGCGGGTGTCGTCGGCCGTGATGCCTCGCAGGGCGAACAGGGACTCCGCCTGTGCGAACCAAACCGCCGCGTGAGCCTCCCAGAAGGTAGGCAGTTTAAGGGCGACTGCCGTGTCCATGTCGATAGGTCACCAATGTAGGAGCTGGGGCTCCCACGTCGATCAGAAGAATGGACGCGACAAAAAGCTGGAATTCATCTGAGTTGCTTTATTGAAATCAAACACTCAGGCACTCTGAAAACCCGTTTATCGGTCAGCAATATATATCTATTAACCCAGGGGGTTTGCCCAGGCCCGGCGCCAGGGGGCGTGGCCCAGCGTCCCGACCGAGGCCTGGCAAGTTGAGCGTGGGCCTGCCCGGGCGTCCTGGACGAGCCCGGCATGGTGAACGCTCCGCGTCCTTGATAGGTGCAAGGCGATTGTGAAACCCCAGCGGCAGCCGCTACAATATCACTCAATAGTGAAGAATCACTTATAAAATTATACTAGCTGGTTCTGGATCCGGATCTTCACCAAAATTGAATAGATTAATAGATTTTTCCTCGTCACACACACAACCTGTCTAACAAGTTTCATCCAAATCCATCAATAACTTTTTGAGATATCTAGCTATGTATCGTTTTGGCCCCATCTCCCAACGGTGAAGAATCGCTTAAAGAATTAAATAATTGTCATATCCGAATCCAGATTCAGATCTTCACCAAAATCGAATCTATTTGTCCTGGTCAGACACCCAACCGGTCCACCAAGTTTCGTCCAAATCCATCCACAACGTTTTGAGATATCCTGCTATGTATTATTTTTATCCCAATCTCCCAATGGTGAAGAAACACTTAAAACATTCTCGTAGCCAGATCCGAATCCGGATCTTCACCAAAATCGAATCATTTCATCCTTGTCACATACCCTACATCTCTGCCAAATAACGTCCGAATCGGCCCACAACTTTTTGAGATATTTTGTTCACAAACAGACAGACAGACAAACAGACAGGGGTGAAAACATACCCTCCATCCACCTTTGGTTGCAGAGGTAATTACGAATGATTGTTCCCCAGCACGTGGAAAAGGTTTTTATAGTATACAAGCACATTACCCGTAGGGTGACTGCAAAACACACACACACACACACACACACACACACACACACACACACACACACACATATATACACATACACACACACACATACTCATGATGTCATACTCACCCTGTACCCTGTTTTGCTTGTGTTTAGGTGAAGATGGACCGATATGGATGGTTCCTGTAAATGTTAGCAGCAGCGAGGACTCCAACTCTGTCAAGGCCAGTGTACTACTGGACACACCAAAAGCACACATTAACATTGGCCCTATATCTAATGGGCATTGGGTGAAGGTGAGATTTTGTGGTGCAGCGGCCATTAACTAACTGTACCTGACCTCGACTGTCTTCTTTTTTTTTCTTTTTTTTCCAAATTATTTTGGAAACTTTTATATTTGTTTTATTTTCTCACTTGACATATGGTTTGGGTGGTGTTTAGCCTCTGGTGGCTTGGTGGGCTCAGATTTTTCTGAAGTTTCACCTCTTGTTAAACTCCCAAAATCCAGGCTCACAGCTCTCCTCTACTCATTCGTTGCTCTTTTTTCTCTCCTGTGAAACTAACTTCCTCAGTCTGTTCAATCTCATTCTTCCCTCCAGGGCTTGAAGACAGCAGTTCACCGCCCTCTCACATCATCCTCCATCCACAATCATGATATTTTCTATTCGCATTAACCATCCTCAACCTTACCTCTTTCCTTGTTTCCAGGTTATCTGGTTTCCCCCACTCATTCTCACCCTCTTCGGTTTACTTTTAATATCATTTTTATTTGCCTGTTACATTTCTGCTTCTTCCTCAGTGTTCCTTTACTATGAGTTTTCCTATGATTGTTCATAGGAAACAGATACTGATAATCTGACTGATAAAACTGATAAAATCCTTTGATTGAGAGTTTGCATCTGTATCCACGTGTCCATCCCCCGTGTCCTACTTCCCCTCCTTGCTCTCGTTCTTCCTCTGTCTCCTTATATTTCGTCCCTTTTTCGTTATCAGTGTGTGTCCCTCCCCCACTCCCAACCTCCCAATTCTACTGGGTTTTTTTCATTCTGATATATCCTGGTCTGTTGTGTGTTATACCTCCTACATGAGCCTCGACTCTGTCTAGAAAATTAATAAATTAAAAGTTGAATGTAAAATGTGTTGGGATTTGAATTACCCTGCTTTTCTGTCCACCATTTTTCTACCAAATAAATGTGACCATACCTGCCAAGTTGCCATGTAATTATTCTCATAGACCTGTGTCGGATATTTCGGCTATGTGAGCTAGTGACTGTTTTATCATCAACTGCAAGTCATTCTTGTGTGGACGGATGGTCGTCCTCGTGCCGCTCGGCACGTCGGGCTTCAGGGGAAGTTTCATCGGCTAGGGGGCACAATGCTGGACGGGTCGCCACTCTGACGCAGGATACTCGAATCCCTCTCTTTTCCAGAGCTTGTACTCATTTTGCCGACCTTGGAAGGATGACGAACTGAGTGAACCCATTTGGCATGTATTGGCACAGTGGGGGCTTGAACTTCAACCTTAAGATCTCAAGCCAGCCACCTTAACTGTTAATCAATCATTATTTTATTATTTTGGGTCATCCTTTTATAACAGTGGCATGTTTCTTCTCGCATGATCCATTGCACTGTTTAAAGAACGAGCTGTTTATTATTGCATCCAAGTATCACAGGTTATTGTTGTGCTGGTTGTCTTTGATTGAAGGTGAACCCAGGGACTTTGGGATTTTACCGAACTGCCTACAGCCCCGAAATGCTGCAGAGGTTGCTTCAAGGAGTTCGAAACCTCTCGCTTCCTCCACGAGACCGACTCGGAATCCAGAACGACCTGTTTGCATTGGTGTGTAACATTAAATATTGAAAGTGTAACATGAATTTGGTTTCTTTTGTACATTTTTCGTGTTGTGCTTTAGTTTTTCAATCTGGAGTGAACATTCAACCGGTGTTTTCATCTCGACTTCCAACGCTGCGATCTTCACGAACACATCTTCGTCTGATTCGCTCGCACAAGGCTCAATACCATACCGATCTACAGTTCCCACAAAAGCGTTTCTATGACTAATTTTGGCTCCAATAGTTTCTTCAAAATGCCATTTTTCCGTTTCAACATACTGAGAACCTTCAGAGTTTATAATGGCGGAGGAATCGGTATCAGAATCTGAGCTTGTAATACACCATTTTTCTACGAAAACTGCCATTTAGATCAAGGTGATATGTGACATCACGAGCAAAATCGAAAATCGACACTCAAGGACTATTTTGAACACTTTCTGAAAAGAAAAAAGAAGGCATTAAAAAAAAAACTACCCTTCAAATTAGACGGTGATTAATGATTTTCAATAGTTTTCAGGAAAAAAAAATTGTGTTTTGATTCCCCTTTAAGCCAATTTGACTGGCAATCCGTGACGTGATCCGTGATCCGTGATCCGTGATCAAATGTTCAGATGGCACTGATCCATAGGTTTTGCCATTCAGAATTGTATGCTTGTCGTGAAACTTTGCCTTTGTCTAACATCCATCCATATATATAGATATATATATATAGATATATATATATAGATATATATATATAGATATATATAGATATATATGTATATATATATATATATATATATATATATATATATATATATATATATATATATATATATATATATATATATGTATATATAATATATTATATATATGTATATATATATATATAGATATATATAGATATATATAGATATATATATATATAGATATATATAGATATATATATATATAGATATATATAGATATATATAGATATATAGATATATAGATATATACATAAGAGTGAGTTGTTTCTGTGTGAAGCCTATTATTTGATTTTATATATACTAGGGCATGCCCGTACTATATATATATCTAAAATTATATCCCCCCCCCCTCTATTTACATGAAATGGTTTGGTTCATGAAATGTTTTGGTTCATTCGCAACGCCAAAGCGAACGGCGAACGCTTTACATGAAATGGTTTGGTCCATGAAATGTTTTGGTCCATTCGCAACGCCAAAGCGAACGGCGAACGGCTTGCGAGTACAGTGACAATCCCCCCCCCCCCCCCCCTCTATTTACATGAAATGGTTTTAATTAGTTTTAAAACATAGTTTAACGCCAACATAGCGGCAACATAGTTTGCCAACGTGAAATAAATGAATACGCTCTCAAATGTGCCGTCCGAGGCAGAGTGTGTTCGCCACGTTCGGCACACGCGATAGCTCGCTGCTCTCTGATTGGTTGAATCGTTTTTTGGACATAGCTCGGTAAGTAATTGTCCGATTAATATGAAACCTTGAAAAGGCACATCCTCGGGTCCCCAGCAATATACCTGGCAAGTTTAAAGTATATCGGACCCGTGGTTGTCGAGAAACAGCGGTCACAGACAAACAAACAAACAAACAAACAAACACACATACAGAGATTACTGGATTTATAGATAGATATACATACATACATATATATGTGTGTATATGCACATACAATTATATACCCCTGGACCAATTGCTCTGAAATTAGCCACCACATGATTGTAACATCACAATTTCACATTGTTGTAGCTCAACATTTTGATCTTCTCTACCCTCGCTAATTTCACCCCAATTCCACTTTTTTGAAATACCAACTTCTGTCCTGGAAGTCCTTGGTGTCCTTGTGTTTTATACTTCTCCCACCCCCCCACCCCCTTCCCACGCCTCCTCCCCCCAAGCCCTCTCCCTCCCACACATCTCCCTGCTCTCAAATGTTGTGTTTGTGTGCTTCCCCTTCTCTCCCCATCTTGTCTTCCGCTCCCTCTTGTTATATATTTTGTTTGTCTGGTTGATTTGTTTGTGAAGTAAATGTTAGCTCTTTCACGAGCCTCGATTCAGTATACAAAAAAAACAAAAAAACAAGCATCACAATACAAAAATTGCAATTTTTAATCAAATCGATGGTAAAACAAATAAATAGCACCGCAAAGCGGGCGTAACCCCTCAGCCCATGCATGGTGGAAACCAATTTCAAGATGGCTGCCGTGGCGGCCATATTGAAAATCGCAGCGCACCCATTTTCGAAAGGAACCTTCCTCTACTCAACCCCAACACACACTGCAAAAATGGATTTAATCGGACAAGTCGTTCTGCTTGAAATTGACGGAAACCAATTTCACGATAGCTGCTGTGGCATCCATATTGAAAATCGCAGCGCGCCCATGAACCTTCCTCGACTCAACCCCAACACACACTGCAAAAATAGATTTAATTGGACCAGCTGTTCTGCTCGAAATTGACGGAAACCAAAAGTTGACGGACGCTCGGATGGTTGCCATGGCGGCCATATTGAAAATTGCAGCGCGCCCATTTTGGAAAGGAACCTTCTTCTACTCAACCCCAACACACACTGCAAAAATGGATTTAATCGGACAAGCCGTTCTCCTTGAAATTGACGGAAACCAAAAGTTGACGGACGACGCCCGTGACGACAATACCCCTTAGGCCAATTTGGGCTGAGGGGTGAAAATGACGCTGCTCTGGCCGATCGAGCATCTCCTTGGCAGTTAAGGGGGCAGAGCTTGGCTTGCTTCTCGGCCCTTACGGATCCCGTTTGAAGGTGAATTATTTCTCAGGAACCAAACCAATTGCATTTCAGTATTTATTTTGCGGATGCAGGAAATAAATATATATAAAGGGTTCACATTCTCCACGGATTACACAGAGAGTAAGTATTCATCACTTGATACTGTATGACCTCAAACAAGGAAATGAGGCCATTTGGCCTATCATTGCCTTGGTGCACTCCTGAGTTAATCTTTGCTCCACTTTAAACATAACATCACTTTACCTTCTTGATTATTTACGAAAGTCGTGTGTGTGTGTGTGTGTGTGTGTGTGTGTGTGTGTGTGTGTGTGTGTGTGTGTGTGTGTGTGTGTGTGTGTGTGTGTGTGTGTGTGTGTGTGTGTGTGTGTGTCAGTCAGTGTCAGTCAGTGTCAGTCAGTGTCATTTGGAGTGTTCATTTACTCCTTACCTTGGTTCTTTTTCCCACTGAAGTGCTGTGTAAAATACTCTACAGTGATCATGGAAATTGTAATCATTGGTCATGGAAAAGCCATGGAATGTTGACCCCAAAAGGTATACGATCACAGATTGAGATTTGACTTTAAATTAGTTCCTTTGCATGCTAGATGCCATTCCATATTGTCAAGCATGCTGTTGTTGAAGTCAGCTGTCCCATTTGCACTGAGGAGGTTCAAGACAGCATGGTTTCCATTGAAGTATAGGCAGCTGCAAAGACAGCCGAATACCCTTTGTCGGTATATTCAGTGGATTATTAGAACGTATCATGGATTGGCATGCCAAATGTCCTTTTTGTTGGAAAAACATTTTGCCATATTTATCCCTCATTCATCTCTCCATGATGTATATTTGAGAAAGGTGCCATATTGTTATTGCAGAAAGCTGGTCATGACATGACCTAGTTGAATAGTCGCTACTGACATTTTTTACAAGTTTATATTCATGGCTGTCGTCTTGTATGAACAGATTGTGGTAAAAGGGAATTTCAACTTTAATGATAGTCAGTAAATGCCTTTTATTTTTAATACTGACGTTTTGGGGGGGTGTGTGGGGGAATCGTGTAGTCGCGTGCAGGATACAGCACTGTTGAGATGCTGCGGATACTTGAGGCATACGTTGGTGAGACGAACTACACAGTATGGTGTGACATTTCTTCCAACCTATCCACACTGTCCGGCCTCTTCTCTGGCACGGATTTTTTCAACTCATTCCTGCAGTACATTATTGACCTGTTCACCCCGATTGCTCAGCGCCTTGGATGGGATCCAAAGCATGGAGAGGGTGAGTAAGTCTCTTGACCTCCAAATCCAAATATACTGGCATGCAGTCTCACCTGCATGTTTGCAAGCCAAGGCATGTGGGGATGGGTCGTTGAATGGGGTGAGGTGGGAGAGGGGAGGTTGTGTGGAGATCGGGTAGATTATTATGATTGGTCAGCAGCAGCCAGATATTATCTAATGCAAACATAAATGTGCACTACAGAAGGAATGCTGGAAAGGGCTGAAATATATTTTTGGGTGGGATTATGTAATTCTAAATTACAGCGTCAATTGTATTCCACCCCACGATTATGCATATTGTTTGGTCAAATAATTTGAAAAGTCTGGTTTGCAAATCGCACCCACTTCGAGGCACAATGAGGCAACAGGCAGTAATCAGCGATTGAAAATGACTAGTGGTAGATGACTGTTGAATGCCTGAAGGGAAGGTTTGGTTTGCATGCCATGAATAATATAACGTGCCTTGAAGGGCAAATGGCCTGGCAGGAATTTATTTTCTCCTGTGAATTTTATTTTCAAACGTTGCTGCTCCCACTACCAGATAGAATAACACTCGTGCCAGATGCTTATTACACACTCCATCTGATTTTGTCGTGGCACAAAAATGCCTCAAAATTGCACAAATTGCACCTTCTCATCAAATTGCATGTGCGCTCTCACCTCCGTCTCAATAAAACTCAAATAGAAACACGGCCATAATGGTGCGTTCTGTCCCCGCTCTCTTTTGTTTCCATATTTTCCCTTGCATTTTAAACTCCTGCCCCCCCCCCCCCCCCCTCTTCACTCGATGAACATTCTTGTTCAGATAAGTTCGATATAATTACGTGAGAGTGAGATGTGCATGGTAGAAGTTTCTGGAACTGAGTAGCGTGCTGATGAGGAGGGGAGTGTCATTGAAACCGAAGGGAAAGGTGTATGCTGCATGTGTGAGAAGTGTTATGATTTATGGGAGCGAGACATGGGTAATGAACGTAGAGCAGCAACGAAGGCTGGAAAGGGTGGAAATGCGAATGGTTCGGTGGATGTGCGGAGTATCGTTGAGAGAGAGGAAGACAAATGAAGAATTGCGAAAGATGATGGGAATAGAGCCTGTGATTGATGCTGTGAAGAGGAACAGGTTGAGATGGTTTGGTCATGTGTTGAGGAAGGATGAAAGTGACTGGTTGAGAAGAGTGATGGAAATGAATTTAGAAGGAAGTAGAGGACGGGGAAGACCGAGAAAGACTTGGCTAAAGATGGTGGAAGAAGAAATGCGGGCAAGGGGGTTAACAAGGAGAGATGCAGAAAATAGGGCAAAATGGAGAAGATTGTCATGGGGACCGCAAGGCTAACCCCCGCTCTAGCAGGGAAAATGCCTTTAAAATGCCTGTTGTATAAGTTCGATATAACAGCTTTAGACCTGAAATGAAAATGGAGTGGTAAGTCTTTTTTTGGACGCTGTATTTTTAACAGTTTAACAACAAGCTGTGTTACCAATCTCATACGGCAGCATCAAGGGCCCTGTTCTCTCGCGGCTAGGTGACCTTCCCTATGCCCAGTTAGAAACTCGTCGCCCTTGAAGCTTTACTTTCTCAAACTCTTTGGACGTCAAGGACCCACACACACCAGCATATATGCTCGTGTTGTTCACATTCACAAAAGCTTTGGAAATTTCTCACAATATGATGTTTAAACCACAAAAATTTCCATCTTAAGCAAGCAATATATTCTCAGTTTTGAGATATTTATTTTTGATTGAGCAAATTTTTTGGGGGGGGGGGAAGTATTTATTTTGGAGTGATTGAGCTAGAATTTGAATGTTGATTTTGAACTTCCATGCCATGTGAATTCAAAATATACATGCTGCATCAGTTCTCTACGAGATGCTACATCATATATATATATATATTTAAGAATTGACAATGTTTTTATTTTATCTTATTTCCACCATGGGGTGGTCGAGACCAAAAAAAACAAAAAGGTTCAGGGAACCTTGCAGACAAACCAGCAGCGTTCCAGATGACAGCAGCAGCGCAAACTAGTGGCCTCGGAAGGGCCTCCCGAGAATCCTGTGATCGGTGCAGTTCCCATCATGAACTGCCAAAGAAAGAGACCCAAGATTATGCGTCAGATGATGAGGCGGTCTAGCAGAGGCGCTACATCCGGGTTTGGGCCTCTATCTTTCTGGTGGCAAACCTGTGGGAATACTGACTCCAGTGGTACCCTCTATCATGCACTGCAGAACTAGGAATGCAACCCATAAGGCAGAAAAACACCACAACTCCCCTCTTCCCTCCCCCATTCCCAAATCTGACAGCCTGCCCAATGAGCTTTCAAGAGAACAAATGTTCCGCTAAGCCCTCAAGGGATTGGTGGTGGTACTGCCCTGGGTGGCTGTGGACAGAAATGTGTAGATAGTGGAGTTCTGGGAACGTTTGGCTATAGTTTGCCCATAAAGGAAGTTTCCTGTGTGCCCACACAGGCCACCTAGATGCCCTTCTGCGGGGTTTGGTTCTTGGTCGACTGGGTAGGGCTGGGCACCAACCCACAATTGAGGAGGCTCGACGACGGTTTCGTGACCACGTGGAGGGCAAGCATGTTCTCTCAGCAGACCTGCGCACTCCAGTATGTTTGTTCATTTATTTATTTATTTTCCTCCTTTATTCGTATCTCGATGGTTTTTTTTTTTGGTTTTTTTTATTGACCTGACTGCACTACACTGCTTTTGCAGGTTTATGTAACAGTGGTGAAGCACGGAGATGCCAACACTTTGGACACCATGTTAAAGGTATTGCGAGGAAACTTGATTGCTAAAATAAAATAAGACTTTAGCCTGAACCACATTTGCACCAACCCCTATTATTTTCCATTAAAATCGATTCCTGTCCTCCAGTTTTCTTGCATAATATGTAGACACTGCCAAAGAAAATTTAAATTGGCCTTAAAAACTCAGGACTTCAGTAATTCACAAACGGCAACAAGAACACGAGGTCGGCTTTGGAATGAGGCAATGGAAAGGAAAATGAATTGAAGCATGCTTTTGTTGTTGAGAGCAAAGGTTGTTATTTGAATTATTTTGAATAAAACAGTTGAATTTGATGACCACAAAACATAGACAGGAATCTGGGAAAGCAAATGCTATAATGACAAGATGACAAAATACATTGTCCACATTTTTTAAATGCCTCCGCCGACAAAGTTGCTCGAGGCATTATGTTTTGCGGGTTGTCCGTCCGTCCGGGCTAAACCTCGTTTTTCTCAGCAACCATGTCCGATTAAGACACTTTCAGGGTAGGAGTGACACCTGTGCAGAATGTTTTTATGATAATTGTGACATCATCGGTCACATGGTATGGCAGCCATCTTGGATTAAAAGCAAATAATTAAAAAATTATTTCTTGGAAACCGCTGAATGGAATAATTTGAAACTTGGCACATTGTCAAGTACTCACAATGGGGAACAAAAGCATGATAATGATGACATCATAGGTGAAGTGGAAAACCAGCCAAAAATGTTTTAATCGAGTTCTTTATCCTAAAAATCTGAAATTGCATGCACATGATCTATGACCCATTTGTTTTGAAATATTAAGTTTATGACATTATAGGTCACATGGTTTGGCAGCCATTTTGGATTGAAAGAAAATATTAAATAATTATATCTGAAACCGCTCACCCTATCGATGCGAATTTTTACAAATATCATCTAACAGCACTGTTGCATATCGTTTGAAAATGATATCGGTCACGTGGTTTGGCAGCCATCTTGGATAGAAAAACTAACCTTATCTGATCAACACGAAACTTCATAAAAGTGATCCCCTATCCACACATATGCAGTGATGGCATCTACCCATTATGCGGAGGCATATTGGCAACACAGTCACATTGTTCTAGTTACAAATAAAACTCCCCATGGAGGCATATGTGCATATTTAATACCACGAGATATATATGGGCATATTTAATACCATGAGATATACATGGGCATTTTTAATACCACGATATACATATATATATATATATATATATATATATATATATATATATATATATATATATATATATATATATATATATATATATATATATATATATATATATACTGTATATATATACTGTATATATATACTGTATATATATACTGTATATATATACTGTATATATATGTATATACTGTATATATATATATATATATATATATATATATATATATATATATATATATATATATATATATATATATATATGTGTATATATATATGTATATATATATATATGACGATCTATTTATATATATGACGTACTGACGATCTATTTATAGGTATAGTCGATGACGTGTAGTAACGTCATCCATACACAAAACTTTTTCGCAGGTTGCGGCACTGGACGTCATCCCTACTCAGTGTTAATATCATGAGATATATGGGCATATTTAATATCACAAGATATATGGGTAGATTTAATATCATGAGATAACCTGGACTAAACCCTGACACCCTAAACAACTTCAGACCCATCTCCAACCTACCCTTTCTGTCAAAAGTTTTGGAACGCGCTGTAGCCACTGAACTCAAACATCACCTCTCTGCCAATAACATGTATGAAACATTCCAATCCGGATTCCGCTCCAACCACAGTACTGAAACTGCTCTCCTCAAAATCACCAACGACCTCCTCCTTTCCTCTGACGCCGGCAACCTCAACATTCTCATCCTCCTCGACCTCAGCGCCGCCTTTGACACCATCAATCACACCATCCTCCTCACCCGACTTGAAACCACCTTTAACATTACCGGCACTGCCCTCTCTTGGATCAAATCATACCTCTCTGACAGACGCCAGTTCATCTCCATCAATAACTGCAAATCCCCCACTGCTCCCCTCCCCCAAGGTGTCCCCCAAGGTTCAGTTCTTGGCCCCCTCCTCTTCATCCTGTACCTGTCCCTCCTTGGTCACTTAATCTGCCGTCATGGTCTCCAATTCCACTGCTTCACCGATGACATCCAGCTTTTCATCTCCACCAAGTCCATCTCCACCGCCACCCACTCTATCCTGACAAACTGCATCACTGAAATAAAATCCTGGCTTCAAATCAACTTCCTCAAACTTAACTATGATAAATCTGAAATAATCATCATTGGCCCAAAAACGCTCACCAAATCAACCCATAACTTTGCCCTCAACATCGACGGTTTCCCAGTATCCACCTCCCCATACATCCGGAATCTTGGCATCATCTTTGTCCAAACCCTCTCCTTCGACAAATACACTAAACAGATCACAAAGACAGCCCGCTTTCACCTGAAAAACATCGCCCGTCTCCATCCATCCCTCTCCTCCACGGCTGCAGAAACCCTCATCCACGCCTTCATCACCTCCCGTCTGGACTACTGCAACAGCCTCCTCTATGGTTCACCCTCAATAATCACCAATAAACTCCAATACATTCAGAACTCCGCTGCCCGCCTACTCACCCATTCCCGGACCCGTGACCACATCACCCCCGTCCTTTATAAGCTTCACTGGCTCCCCATCCCCCAGAGAATCCAGTACAAAATCCTCCTCTTGACCTACAAAGCCCTCCATAAACTGGCCCCATCCTACCTGACTGACCTCCTCTCCAGACACACTCCCACCCGCAAAACCTCCGCTCTGCTGGTACCAACCTCCTGACCCCCCCCCCCCCCCCCCATCTGGACCAAATTCAGATCCTGGGGGGACAGGGCCTTCTCCATCGCTGCTCCCACCCTCTGGAACTCACTACCTCACACCATCAGAGACTCCTCCTCACTCACTACATTCAAAACCTCACTCAAGACCCACCTGTTCAACAATGCATTCAACATTTAACCCACAGCATTTAACCCCTGACTATCTCTTCTTCTCCTCCTTCCTTTTGCTTTGATTATTTACCTATTGATTTTTTGTCTTTTTGCACTTGTTTTTTGTACTCTGTCAAAGCGCCTTTGGGCTTCTTGAAAAGCGCTATATAAAATAAATGTATTATTATTATTATTATTATTATTATTATTATTCTTATATGGGCATATTTAATACCATGAGATATATGGGCATATTTAATATTGTGAAATGTATGGGCATATTTAATATCCTGAGATAACAGTAAATGGGAATATTTGATATCACAAGATGTATGGGCATATTTGATATTCCAAGATGTATAGGCATATATAATATCACAAGATATATGGCCATATTTTATTTCACAAGATATTTATGCATTTTTGAAATCATGATATATATGGGCATATTTAATATCACAAGATGTATGTGCATTTTTAATATGATATAAAACCACCGTTTAGAGGCCATTTTTCCCCGCAAAGCGGGGGTTGGCCTTTTCGGGGACCGTGGTAGTTGTTGTTTTTCGGTCCCCTTTTTGAAGCAATGTTTTACGGCCGGATGCCCTTCCTGACGCCAACCCTTTTTGCCGCCTTTAACGACAAGCAGGGAATTACCAGTGAACTGGTACTCAATTTGCCGACCTCGGAAGGATGACAGGCTGAGTCAACCCCCCTGGCGTTAATTCAGCGATTGACCGGGATTCGAACCCAGGATCCTAGGATCCTAAGCCGGCACCCTAGCCGCTAGCCCAACACCAGGGATCAAATCATTTTTAATATGATATGTATAGGCATATTTAATATCACGAGATATATTTATTATATATTTATCACGAGATATATTTATTATTTATTTATAATACATTTAATATTGCAAGATATATGAGCATATTTAATATGGTATACTGTATTTAATATAACGATATATACAGGCATATTTAATATCACGAGATGTATGGGCATATTTAATATCACCAGATATGTGGGCTTATTTAATATTACGAGATATATGGGCGTATTTAATGTGGCATATTTTAAATCATGAGATATATGGGCATATTTTATTTGGCATATTTAATATGAGATATATAGGCATATTTAATGTGGCATATTTAATGTCACGAGATATATGGGCATATTGAAAATTACAAGATATATGGGCACATTTAATGTGGCATATTTAATATCATGAGATATATGGGCATATTTAATGTGGCATATTTAATGTCACGAGATGTATGGGCATATTGAATATTACAAGATATATGGGCACATTTAATGTGGCATATTGAATATCACCAGATATATGGACATATTTATTATCACGGGATTATATGGGCATATTTAATATCATGAGATATATTGGCATATTTGATATCATGAGGTATATGGGCATATTTAATATCATGAGATATATGGGCATATTTAATATGGCATACTTAATATCACGAGATATATGGACATATTTATTACCACGGGATTATATGGGCATATTTAATATCATGAGATATATTGGCATATTTGATATCATGGATATATGGGCATATTTAATTATGCATACTTAATATCACCAGATATATGGACATATTTATTATCACGGGATTATATGAGCATATTTAATATCATGAGATATATTGGTATATTGAATATTACAAGATATATGGGCACATTTAATGTGGCATATTTAATAGCACGAGATGTATGGGCATATTGAATATTACAAGATATATGGGCACATTTCATGTGGCATATTTAATATCATGAGATATATTGGCATATTTGATATCATGAGATATATTGGCATATTTGATATCATGAGATATATGGGCATATTTAATATCATGAGATATATTGGCATATTTGATATCATAAGATATATGGGCATATTTAATATGGCATACTTAATATCACCAGATATATGGACATATTTATTATCATGGGATTATATGGCATATTTAATATCATGAGATATATTGGCATATTTGATTTCATGAGATATATGGGCATATTTAATATGGCATACTTAATATCACGAGATATATGGGCATAATTAATATTAACATATAATACTTTGGGCATCTTTCCCATTCCGTTTAGCTGCACATGATTATATTATACATGTGAGCAATTTGCAACACAAGGTTTGGTGCAATCCCCAGCACGCTTTGCTGGCCATGGCTACTATTTGCACATCCTGGTATAAATGGCAAAACATCGCTTTAATGTATGCTCAGCATGTTTCATACCAAAATCAAAATAGGCAGAGCCAAATACCTCCTGCATTTCAAGTCTGATCCTACAAATGGGCTACAATTTATTGATGCTCATGTAATTTTGTTGTTTTCTTTTATTCTGTTTTGACACTAAAATTGAACTGAGCTTCTTTTATATATATAGATATATATATAGATATATAGATATATATATATATATATATATATATATATATATATATATATATATATATATATATATATATATATATATATATATATATATATATATATATATATATATACATACATACATACATACATACATACATACATACATACATACATACATATACACTCTTTCCTTTTGTTAACACTGCTCAAGGTTTTTCTTTAAATTGATTCAAATGATAAGATTTATGTGAAGGTTGCAGATAAAGGGTGACAATTCTAAATCTATCTTGTTGCTGTTATTTCAAAATGCCTTGCGTTGCCTTATTTCCCTAAATCTCTTTACTTCTCGTAACCTCATTTTTGCTTTTCTCTTGTAGTTTTACTGATCAGCACAATATGATTTATGCAATTTGGTTTTCCTTATCACATCTTCTTTTGTCATTCCTGTATGAAGGACTTGTCAGTCTCAGTTTGAATGTTTTACATGAAGGGTTACCTTGAAGGTGGTGCTAGAGTGCTCGAAGGAGGATATTTTTTGACACTGAATTTGTGGGCTGATCGTCATTGCCTGGAGTTAACCTCAGGCTCCGACCTTTGAAATTGGCATCACTATTATGCTGGCATCGTAGTAATTGCTTAATTGCTCTCTAGCGCACCCCCACCCTCCTTCCCTCCCCCCCCAAACCCCCCAAATGAGTTGAGGAAAAAAAAATGCACTTGTCTCATACATGGCCAGGCGCATGCATGCCAAATGGCTGGTCACCAAAGGGGTGCACGTCTTTAGCCTCCAGCACCCACCACTTGGTGATTAGAGGCGTGGTTTGCTGCCCATTTTGCTGACGGCTTCTACCAGGCCTGTGCCTTTTCCTTCCTCGAGTGTACGCTCGCAGTGGCAGCCTGTCGAGTGGCCGAGAGCTGGCCGGCTGCAGAGCGTGCCTCCCGGCCATCCTGCCATTCTGTAAAGAGGTCTGTCGCGGCGCTGCGATGATCAATGCTACAGGAAGTCGCATTTTCCCCTCCCGCAACCATCCCTCTCCCCCCTTGTGTGTCTTGTGTACCTGCTATGTTTTTACAAGATAATTTGAACGAATGTGAAACATTTGCATTGAGGATCAATTTGGAGATCCTAATTGTATTGGTGAGGTGTGGGAGGGAAGGGAGAGCACTTAGGAGTTGGTTCATGGAATTTATAGGGCTGTTTGCATTGGACATTAATTTGTAATATGATGATGTAAAAAGCCAATGTGTTTTTCTGAAGATCGTCAGGTGGGGTGTACACACAAGGATGGAGAACAAAATTGATTTTATTTTTATTTCGTTCTCTATCACAAAATTGCACAAAATTGCATCAGTGAGAACATCAAAACAAAAATAACCGTAAGTGTCGAATTTCATGAAGGAGGGTCTTGCAGAAAGTTTTACTTTGTGTTGATTGTAAAGATTTGCATTTTAAAAATTTCATTGTGTGTGTGTGTGTGTGTGTGTGTGTGTGTGTGTGTGTGTGTGTGTGTGTGTGTGTGTGTGTGTGTGTGTGTGTGTGTGTCCGTGTGTGTCCGTGTGTGTGTGCGTGTGTCTCATTTGGCTGTATTTGAAATGACCATTTATCTATCTATAATTCCAGCAATCTCTGTGTGTCTGTGTGTCTGTGTGTCTGTGACCGCTGTTTCTCGACAACCACGGGTCCGATATACTTGAAACTTGCCAGGTATATTGCTGGGGACCCGAGGATGTGCCTTTTCAAGGTTTTAAATTAATCGGAGAAGTACTTACCGAGCTATGTCCAAAAAACGCTTCAACCAATCAGAGAGCAGCGAGCTATCACGTGTGCCGAACGTGGCGATCAGACTCTGCCTCGGACGGCACATTTGACAGCGTATTCATTTATTTCACGTTGGAAAACTATGTTGCCGTTAAACTATGTTTTAAAACGAATTCAAACTGCGATTAAATTAAAACGATTCATCGTAACTGCGATTTGCGAACTTCCGGACAGTGAAGACTTCACTTCCGGCAGCCAATCACAGAACGCTTTGTTGCGTAGGCGTGGCCGATGTGAGACGAGCGGAGCTGAGCGCGTTACGAGCTGACCGCCATTACGGTACGTAATTCGATTTCTTATGCGCATTATTTCTCCCAATTCAGTCAGAGCGAAGGGCGGAAGCGAAGAGCGTTGTTTTTTTTGTTTACGGGCGTACGGGCGGGGTAGAGCGTACGGGTAGCGTTTTTTTTTTTTTTTGGCAAGGAACGGGCACCCACGTACGGGCAATGCCCTAGTTATTTCAATGCGTACATGCATGCATCATTAAATATTACTGGCAGAGCACCCACCCTATAGGCATCCTTGTCATGTGTCCCAGCATGCAACACATTCACGTCCTCCCCAAGCCACTCCCTCCCCTCCCCACAAGTATATTGTGCTGATTATTCTATTGACAACTATAACGGCACTTGTTAGAGCGCATACCTCCGCCACGCTGAACAGTTTACATTTTGTATCCCATTAATAGGCCGGATCCGAACCAAAATCTAATCTGCTTGTTCTTGGCACTTAACAAACTCATCCACCTAGCTTTGTTATAACTTGTCCACAACTTCAGATATCATGATACATGTCGTTTTTGGCCCCATCTCTCAATGATGGAGAATCATACGAAAATACACAATTTGGTGTCTGTCTGTCTGTCTCCGCGATACATTCAGTCGTTACTTATCCAATCTCACACCAAACTTGACAGGAGGACTAAGGGTCACACAATGAAGGTTCTCATGAAATTAATTCCCCCCCCCCCCCTCCCCAAGGGGGTTTTCCCCACCAATGGGGTTGCGTGTTGAGGTGTATATCCTTGTTAACATAGCTTTATCGTGGCGTTTTTCCAAAGCCGCTTCTAATTACCAAAGCCAAAAGGAACGGGTGTACTAGTTACTTGAAAATTTTAAAAACCTCTCGTATCCTGATTCGGATTTTCACCAAAATGGAAGTGATTCTTCCTTGTCACACACCAAAGCTGTCCACCATGTTTCGTCCAAATCCTTCCATAACTTTTTGAGATATCCTGTTCACAGACAGACAGTGGTGGAAACATAACCTCCGTCCACCTTGGTGGTGGAGATAAAAACGAACTGAAGTTTAATAGTAAAGTGGTTCACGCATTGGAAGTCGCTACTGACCGGATAGTAAGTGTTAACGAACTATACTGTACGTTTCCTGATTCATTTTATAAGTGCCTTAAACTTTCTGCAAGACTGACTCTTTCGATGCACCGCAATGTACACTGAGAAAATTGCTTTTGAATTAAAAGATAAAATTTGGTGCAATTGGACAATGTAGACAGCAAACTGAGACACATTGCTGATAAGAGATTTGGGAAACTATAGGATAGTGTTGCGTTGTTATATTAACAACAAAACTATTCACATTGTTGGGGTTGGTGTAATAATAACAGTTGGTGCTGTTCCACCACCTGGGTTTTTGTTTGCTCTTGCAAATCTGATTGGTGTTAAACATTTGTTGCTTTTTTTTGTTGTTCATGCTTTTGGAATTTTACGAACGTGCACGTTTTTTTTTTTTTTTTTTTTTTTTTTTTTTGTATACTGAATCGAGGCTCGTGAAAGAGCTGACATTTACTTCACAAACAAATCAACCAGACAAACAAAATATATAAAAAGAGGGAGCGGAACACAAGAGAAGGGGAAGCACACAAACACTTGAGAGCGCACAACATTTAAGAGCAGGGAGATGTGTTGGAGGGAGAAGGCTTGGGGGGAGGAGGCGTGGGAAGGGGGGGGGTGGGCGGTGGGAGAAGTATAAAACACAAGGACACCAAGGACTTCCAGGACAGAAGTTGGTATTTCAAAAAGTGGAATTGGGGTGAAATTATCGGGGATAGTCGTTTAAAAAATAAATCAAACATTTCACTTTGCCTTGACATGGGTGCAGTGTAGAAAGCCATTCCTGCAACAAAAATTGGGATGCATGTTGAGGTGTATATCTGTGTTGAGATAGCTCATTGTGGCGTTTTTCCAAAGCCGCTTGTTATAACAAAAGCACCAACAACAATGCCAAATATAATAGCATAATATTAATGTTATTACAAAACATTATTAATACTAATAATATCCCCCCTCTCCAAAGTGTTTTTCTTCCTTCACCAAACACCATGTTAACATGTTAACAAACGTCTTATCGTGCCATTTGCATGGGAGCAACACAACCAGAAATAAAAATGTTATGAACCACAAACACATTTAATTACCTTTTGAAACGGTTGAACACGAACTGAAAGGATGGAAACCCTGGGTGTGATCAGTTACCAAGCAGCTTGCTAGTGCTTGCCAAGCCAGCTGTTCCTTATCAACAGATATGAATGGAGTGCTTGCTCGAATGCTTAAGCCACTTGGCGAGTGCTCTGCAACAAACTTGGTGACTGAACACACCCCCAATGTTATTTAGGCCTGACCCTACATCGACTGCAATCTGTATACCCAGAGAAGAATGACCTTCCCTGCCTCTCCGATGGGGAACGGGGGGTACTATTTATAAAATATTCTCGTATTCGGATTCGGATCTTCACCAAAATGGAATTGATTTTGTCCTTGTCCAAATTTCTGCAACCTAACCGAGTCTGCAGTTCTGTTGGCTAGGCAGAACTCCTATTGGTAGGACTCAGCAGATTCCGGGCACAAGGGCAGGTGGTAAAACTCGTGCAGGTGATTGCACTCAGTAAGAGTTGAACCTGTGTCCACCACGTCGAGCTTTTTTCCAGCCAGAGCATGAGAACGATGCACTATTACTCTGCCCATCACAATAGGCGTGTACCATTCCTTTAAAGCGTCCTGCTATCAACTCAGATTATGGTTAAAGAGCAATGCAGTACAATCGTAGAATTGCTCCCAAACGCGCAGAACAAAATTCATTCCCACTGGTAGAGCAGCACCAAGTGAATCCACAGTATGGGTAATTCCAATTTCGTGGCATATAGCTCATAATTTTATTGTGATTGTTAAGCCAAATGGATCATTAATGTTTCATGTTTCCCATGGTTCTGTTCTCTGCCCGGCAGATGCACAAGCAAACGGACCTTCAAGAAGAGCGGGTGCGCATTGAGCGCATTCTTGGAGCTGTCTCTTCACCTGATCTCATCCAAAAAGTGCTTAACTTCGCCATGTCGGTGGGTATACTCTGGCATCTGTTTCTCAAATGGGGCAATGAAATTTGTGTTCAACACGGGACTTTCGAAATGACGTATGAATGCTAACGTGCCCTTTCGCGCATGCGCTGTGTGCGTGTTTTCAGCGACTAGCTTCTTCTAACACGGACAATTTGAACCTGCCGTTGCTAGCGTGAAGTCTATACAGTACTTGAACTAGTCTCATTAATAATTTTCAGCATTCAAGCCAAAAAGTGGCAATTCTCAAATGGTTAACCATGACTGATGTGTTGCTGTATGCAATCGGACCTGCAGAAATATAGGAAATATGAGAAATATCCATGGATAAGAGGTGTCGTGCTCCTGCCATTTACTGTTGTTAGTTTTACATTCACATTTACTATTGTTGTTTATTTACTGCTCCTACCGTTTACGAAGAGCCCGGTGTTGGCTTAGCGGTTAGGGTGCAGGCTTGGGATCCTAGGATCCCGAGTTAGAATCCCGGTCGATCGCTGAATTAACGCCAGGGGGGTTGACTCAGCCTGCCATCCTTCCGAGGTCGGCAAATTGAGTACCAGCTTGCTGGGATGAATGATTATGGTGTGTACCCCGGTTTAGAATAGGTACACCGTATCCCTGCGCATCATAAGAGGCGACTAAAGGTTGGTGTCAGGAAGGGCATCCGGCCATAAAAACATTGCCTCAAACAGGGAACCATGATTGTCATGGGGCCGCAAGGCTAACCCCCGCTCTAGCGGGGAAAATGGCCTTAAAACGATCATTCATTCATTCATTCTACCGTTTACGAGTTTTTACAATTTACTCAACTGTTAATATAAGTGAGCGTAAAAAACAAACACACACATACGTCTACTTTTGGCAATGGATGCAAAAATCTAGTAGTTTTTCTTGTCATGGAACCAAATAAACAATTTATTTACAACAGGCCTTCACAGCTCCCACCCCCTACCTCAACATCTGTAACATTAAATAACATCATTTTAAAAGTTGATTTTAAATTTACCCTGTGCATTCATGAGCCCCAGATATGATCTTCCCATCGCTGTTAAGAGGCACCCACACCACATATGATCTCTCCCTCTGGGAAGTGTGCCTGGTACAACATTACTCATAGGGGTTGTGCACTTGTACGCCAAGCATTATGGGGCAGATTATCATTTTGAAAGTCCCGTATTGGCCACTGTGACTTGCCCAGATGTTGAAATTCATACTAATTAAATGGATTAATAAATAAATAATAGCCTCAACAGCGTTGCCATTATTCCAGTGGATGCTGTGAACACTTGACTATTTTGGGTTCATAACAATTTGAAATCGCACTTAAGGTGTGAGAGATGCTCTGCACAATTGAGGCAGTAAGTGATGTTTATGCATTTGCAAAATATTTGGCATTCGTTGTGCTGTGCAGGAGGAAGTGCGAGCACAGGACACTGTTTTTGTGATTGCCGGAGTGTCAATGGCTGGAGAGTTGGGCCGTGCAGCAGCTTGGAAGTTTGTGCAAGACAATTGGGCAGAGCTGTACAACCGCTACCAGGGAGGCTTCCTGCTGACACGCCTTGTCAAGGTTGGAGGGGAACGATAAAGTACACCAAATCCATCCTCTGTCCTGACCTGCCTCTTTCCTCCCTTCATTTGCTGCAGTGCAGTTATGACACGTTGCCGTGATTATTGCGCAAGGAAATATGAATACTTTATATGGATTATACCTTTGTTTAGTTTGTCTTGAAGAGTAATGTGATGAACATTAAGGTTTCCAAATCTAATCTGAACAGGTGCCTGCCTTTATTTATTTAATTTTTTGAAACTTGCTTTTCAGGATTTCTTTATTATTATTATTATTATTATTTGTTATTATGAAGTGGCCAGTCATCCTGAAAGCCTTGAGGTTAACGTGACACTGGATTAAAACTGGTAGGTCATTCTACGATCAAAATGACAGGAAAATCTGTAGACAAGAAGACATTGCTACATTTAGGAGTCTATGGTTGGAGTCTGCTCACCCACCCATTTGATCAACATGACTCTCCTCTTCCTCCCCCCAAATCATCTCCTTTCCATTTCGTTTCTTCATTTTTAATTCAATGCTTCTGACACATAGTGCAGCAGTTGTGGCAGTTGTGCAACAGAAGGAGGACTTAAAGTGGGGGTGAGATATGGGAGTGGGTGAGTCGTGGCACAGAGAAACTTTTGACAAGAAAAAGACAAATTTCTAATCAACCTTATTTTGTGATCTGAAATAGTACCACACCTTATCTTGATACAGTGGCCGGAAAGGCTTGTGTATGTATGAATGTTGATATCAAAATGAGTCATCCGTCGCACAATCACGTTTGGGCTCAGTTGGTTTTGGCGAGATTGCTATTTTTGTTTTATTTCATTTCTTGGCACTTTAAGCGTCTGTTGATTATGAATTACATATTGAAGCATTCAAATTGATGCTCTAAATTGTATTTATCGAATACTTTTGTATAGCTGTATGCAATCTATTTTTAATTTAAGGCTAGGAATAATCGGAAAATGTCAATTTGAGTACGCACGTCGTTACAGCGGCCCCTTGTGGTGACCCCAAGTAATAATAATAAATTTTATTTTTGTAGCACTTTTCAAATACAAAGAAATCTCAAAGTACGAAACAAGGGAAAATAAGTTGTTAGAGTATGAATAAAAAAAGTGATAAGAATCAAAGTAGAGTGAGGTAAAATTACATTTATAAAAACAAAAACAAATATCAATGAAAAATAAAAAAAATTAATTTCATAAAATTGAAAATAAAACTGAAATTACACACAATGGAAATAATAACATCGTTGACAAGCAGTCCTTTTTGAAAAGCAGGTTACTTAAAAGCAAGGCAACAAGCGTTATGCCTAGGTCCCCCTTCGGTGAAGTGATGTGAGTTGACAAAGTTTAAGACGCAGAAAACATGCTATGATATGATATTTCGCTCACAAGGTTCAGACATACATGGAGGTGGCTATATTGGATTTTGACGTCGCCACCCAATTTTCAATAGCGTTCTTCCTTATGCCGAGATACACCCACACACCAGATTAGAAGTTGGTACTTCGCTTATTTTTCAAGATATTCCGCTCACAAGGTTCAGACATACATGGCGGCGGCCATCTTGGATTTTGACGTGGCGACCCAATTTTCAATAGCGTTCTTCCTTGTGCCTAGATACACCCACACACCAGATTAGAAGTTGGTGCTTTGCTTATTTTTCAAGATATTACGCTCACAAAGTTCAGACATATATATGGTGGCGGCCATCTTGGATTTTGACGTGGCGACCCAATTTACAATAGCCTTCTTCCTTATGCCGAGATACACCCACACACCAAATTAGAAGTTGGTACTTCGCTTATTTTTCAAGATATTAATCTCACAAGGTTCAGACATATATATGGTGGCGGCCATCTTGGATTTTGACGTGGCGACCCAATTTTCAATAGCGTTCGTCCTTATGCAGAGATACACCCACACACCAGATTAGAAGTTGGTACTTCGCTTATTTTTCAAGATATTCATCTCACAAGGTTCAGACATACATGGCGGCGGTCATCTTGGATTTTGACGTGGCGACCCAATTTTCAATAGCGTTTTTCCTTATGCCTAGATTTTTTTTTTTTTTTTTTTTTTTTTTTTGTATACTGAATCGAGGCTCGTGAAAGAGCTAACATTAACTTCACAAACAAATCGACCAGACAAACAAAATACACAAAAAGAGGGAGCGGAAGACAAGATGGGGAGAAAAGGGGAAGCACACACACACAACATCCGAGAGCAGGGAGATGTGTGGAAGGGAGAGGGCCCGGGGGGAGGAGGCGTGGGAGGGGGGGGGGGGGGGGGGGAGAAGTATAAAGCACAAGGACACCAAGGACTTCCAGGACAAAAGTTGGTATTTCAAAAAGTGGAATTGGGGTGAAATTAGCGGGGGTAGAAAAGATCAAGGTTTTGGATGGGGGAAGATAAGAGATGGTGGTGAACAGCTGTTTTAAAGACTTGGAGGGTGGAGTGGGATTGAAGAGAGTGAGGGAGTTTGTTCCAGAGGCGGGAGAAAAGAAGAATGAAGGAGTGAAGGTTAGCAGAGAGTCTTGATTTTGGCAGTTTAACCAAAAGAGGGTTGCAGGCAGATCTTGTGCGACCTGTAGGAATATTTGCGGGACAGAGCCCAGAGAGACCTGGGGGGGCAAGGCCAGAGAGGAATCGGTAGAAGACGGAAAGACCGCCAACCTGCCTGCGGTGAGTGAGTGAGAGGCCCTTGGAGTTAGCTTCATCGCGGGAGATTCCAATGATTCTGAATGCTTTGGTTTCAACAGCGTGAAGGCGAGCTAGGTGTGAGGCAGGAGCACCAGCCCAGAGGGGAGAGCAGTATTCCATTGAGCTGCGGATGAAAGCCTTGTATGTGGTGAGGAGCTCAGGTGTGCCAAGGAAGGACTTCGCACGACGGAGGATGCCCAGTCGGCGACTGGCTTTGCAGGCCAGATTTGAAATGTGGTTTTTCCAGGAAAGATCATGGCAGATAGTGAGACCCAAAAGCTTGAGTGACAGAACTTCTTGGAGAGGATTATTCAGAAAGTGGATGGGAGGGTTGTCCAGTCGGTCTTTTCGGAGAGACATCGTAAGAGTGTGAGATTTGTCAGGATTGAAAGACATGTTCCACTTGTTTGCCCAGTCTGTGATTTTGTCAAGGTCTGCAGAGAGTGAGGAGGCTGCAGACTAGCGATCTGAGGGATGAAGAATGGAGCGACAGAGAGTAGAGTCGTCAGCATAGAGATAGAGAGGATTTTCAAGAGAGTCAGAGAGATCATTGATGAAGACCAGAAAAAGCACAGGGCCCAGAACACTGCCTTGGGGAACTCCAGCCTGAACAGGAAGAGGAGATGAGAGAAACCCATTCAGGGCCACACGTTGACTACGACTAGAGAGGAAGTCCGCCAGCCATGCGTGGAGATTTCCATGGATACCAAAAGAGGAGAGTTTGGTGAGCAGAGCGGGGTGCCAGACCGTATCGAAGGCACGTGATATGTCAAGGGAGACTGCTCTAATTTCCTGTTTGGCATTGAGGACCTCCATCCATTGTTGAGAAAGCAGAAGCAGCATGTCCAGAGTGGAGTGTCCAGGTCTGAAACCAAATTGATGATCAGAGATCAAGCCATTGGAGAAGAGGAAAGATTTCATATCTGAAGCAATGATGGATTCCATGACTTTGCTGATAATTGGGAGAAGGCTGATTGGTCTGTAGTTGCTGGGATCTGTTTTTGCACCTTTTTTGTGCAAAGCGGTGATGTTGGCAGATTTCCAAGCAGATGGAAGATGACCTTGAGCAAAAGAGAGGGTGAAGAGAACAGAGAGGGGGAGTGAAAGAGCGGAAGAACATGATTTTAGGACCCGTGGGCTGATGCCGTCAGGTCCAGTTGCAGAATCAGAGTCGAGGGTTGACAGAAACCTTTCCACCTTGTCAGGAGGAAAGGACACAGAGTCCAGGAGCAGCTGGGTACGACTGGGTACGGTGGGTACAGAGAGGGATGGGTTTGGGACACAAGATTTAGAGGCAAACACAGAGTTGAGGCATTCAGCTTTTTCACGTGCGGAGTCAGCCGTGTGGCCATTTAAGGTGAGGGAGGGGATGGAGGGGGAACAAACACCAGAAACAGATTTCACCAGACGCCACCAGGATTTGGAAGAGGGAGACAGATAAGAGAGTTCGGTCCTGAGGACGGAGAGATATTGTTTCCTGGCTCTCCTGAGGGTGGACACACACTTGTTTCGGGCTTTGTGAAAGGAAATGAGATTTCCTTCCGTTGGATTTGCTTTCCAGGAGACGAAAGCAAGTTGTTTCTGGGCAATAGCCTCACCACAAGATTCCGTGTACCATGGACGGGAGGAAGGGTATGACAACTGAAGACGAGAAGGGATAAATCTGTGCATGAGAGAGAGCAATTTACTTTGGAAGAATTCCCAGGATGAGTTGATGTCAGAGGCAGTAGAGATGGGAGACCAGTCCAGATGATTGATGGCTGCTTGAAGACCGTGCCAGTTGGCCTGAGTGAAATGCCAGACTCGTCGACGCTGAGGAGGCTCTCTGAAAATGGTCAGAGAGATGTCCACTTTAACAAGCACATGATCAGAAGAGCCGATTGGAGCAGAAGAAGAGCAGCAGACATTTTCAGGGAAGTTAGTCATAACCAAGTCCAGAAGAGAAGATTCTCCGTTAACTGAGATCCGGGTTGGGAAATTGACAGATTGTGTCAGTCCCAGTGAGTCACAGAAGTCCTTTGCTGAAGAGCCATGGCTGGTGAGAGAGGTACCCACCCCCAGCCAACTGGCATGGTGACAGTTGAAATCACCACATATGAGGAAGAGAGAGTTGGGATGGGTAGATAGAAGTTGGTCCATATTATCAGACAGCGAGATGTAGATGGAGTCATCACTGTTTGGTGGACGGTACAACACGCATATGAACAAAAGGTGGGAGCGAAGGGGAAGCCGTAGCCAAAGGTATTCCTGGGGGTGAGGTGGAGAGAGGGCAGTGCAGGGCGAGTGAGGAAGAGAGTTTTTTTATAAAGATAGCAACCCCACCTCCAGGACGAGGCTCAGGTCTATCATACCGGAGGAGGGAGTAACCTGGGAGAGATACCAAGGAATCAGAGACATCATGAAGGAGGAAGGTTTCTGTTAAGCAGATCACGTCTGGTTTGTCAGAAGCAACCTGTATGGAGAGATCAGTTAAGTTTGAGCGAAGGCCCCGGATGTTTGAGGTCCATACTGTTAAGGAAGAGGAAGGGGGAGCATCGGATACAGAACAGGGGGGGGAGCGGTAGGGCAGGATGTGGAAGAGGAGGAAGAGGTAGGGAGAGCTGTTGCAGGTGTGTCAGAGATTACAGAATAGCTTGGAGAAAGGGAAGAATGGGGCGGACAAAAGGTTTGATGGTGTTTGGGTGAGGCGCAGTGAGGTGTTATTTGAGGAGGGGGAAGAGTGAGGCAGAAGGTTGAGGAAGGTGAAAGTTGGAAGGGGAAAGAAGCGGGGAGGACGCTTTGAGGAGGAGGGGTGAGAGTGGAGTCTAGGAGGGGAGGAGTGAGGGAGAGTCTTGGAGGGGAGGGGTGTGGGGGGAGTTTAGGAGGGAAGGGGTAGCGGGGGAGATTTGAAAGGGATGGGTGTTTGGGAAGATTTGGGGGGGAGGGGCAAGGGGGAAGATTTGACAGAGATGGGTGATGGGGAAGATTTGGAGGGGAGGGGTGTGATTGGATTTTGAAAAGTGTACGATTTATGGGAAACGAACATTTATTGCAAAATGAGTTTCTTGCGACATTCGAGTCAAAAATACGTTTGAGGACGCTGAAGGGTGGGTGGAGTTCTGGAGAGTTTAGGGAATGAATGAAAGATGCACTGTAAGAGATGGAATTTTTTTTTTGAATGAATAGAATTGGTGAACAAGTCGAAAGCATCCTTTTATAGAAGAAGTAGAAAAAAGTGTTATAGAATATGACATAATAATAAAGTTCTTCAGGGGACAGATGAAACATGTATTAACAACTTGATCACATGATCTTGAACAACGTGGTCAAAGAATGAAAGAACAAATAACGAAGAACGAAAGAGCAAAAGAACGAAGAACGAAAGAACAAATAAGAACGCACACGCGGATAAGAACAGGGAAGGGAAAAAAATTTTTGGTTTTTTTTGAGATTTTAAAACAAGGGAGTATGGGTGAAAAGACCGTGATAAACAGAGACTGAAAGTAGATGCAGCATGATCGAAGAACCGCTGAGACAAAAAACAAAAGCCTCAAGCCAAGGTCTGAGGACACGGTAGCCGACTAGTACTACACTAGGCCTCAGAATACACGATACGAAAAAACCGACGATTCTGTACACAGGTATGAAAAACCAACACCGAGAAACCTATTAAAGTCACCCCAATAGGTACATACACCGAAAGAAAGATAAAGATACGACAAAAACACAAATGTGAAAGATCACTTAGCTTCGAAAGCGTGAGCGCATGGAACAGCTTCGAAAAGACGTGACCTCGCCGTGATCTCGCGAGATCTCCCCAACACACAACCACACAGATACACCCACACACCAGATTAGAAGTTGGTACTTCGCTTATTTTTCAAGATATGCAGGTTACAAGGTTCAGACATACATGGCATCAGACATACATGGCGGCGGCCATCTTGGATTTTGACCTGGCGACCCAATTTTAAACAGCGTTCTTGCTTGTGCCTAGATACACCCACACACCAGATTAGAAGTTGGTACTTCGCTTATTTTTCAAGATATTTCGCTCACAAGGTTCAGACATATATATGGTGGCGGCCATCTTGGATTTTGACGTGGCGACCCAATTTTCAATAGCGTTCTTCCTTATGCCGAGATACACCCACACACCAAATTAGACGTTGGTACTTTGCTTATTTTTCAAGATATTCATCTCAAGTTTCAGACATACATGGCGGCGGCCATCTTGGCTTTTGACCTGGCGACCCGATTTTAAACAGCGTTCTTCCTTGTGCCTAGATACACCCACACACCAGATTAGACGTTGGTACTTCGCTTATTTTTCGAGATATTTCGCTCACAAGTTTCAGACATATATATGGTGGCGGCCATCTTGGATTTTGACGTGGCGACCCAATTTTCAATAGCGTTCGTCCTTATGCCGAGATACACCCACACACCAAATTAGAAGTTGGTACTTCGCTTATTTTTCAAGATATTCATCTCACAATGTTCAGACATACATGGCGGCGGCCATCTTGGATTTTGACGTGGCGACCCAATTTTCAATAGCGTTCTTCCTTATGCCTAGATACACCCACACACCAGATTAGAAGTTGGTACTTCGCTTATTTTTCAAGATATGCAGGTTACAAGGTTCAGACATGGCATCAGACATAAATGGCGGCGGCCATCTTGGATTTTGACGTGGGTTGCACCCACACACCAAATTCGAATGCGGTCCTTCGCTTACGCATGCACGCCCGCACGCACACGCACGCAAGCACGCACGGACGGGCGGACGGACACACGGACGGAGGGGAAAGCCATAGTCCCCCTTTCGCTCCGCTGAGCGACGGGGGACAATAAAGGTGGGGTTTAAGCCTGGATTTAAAAACTGTGATAGAATGGATGCCTTCAGGTGATCTGGGAGCTTGTTCCACAAGCGGGGTGCAACTGAGCAAAAAGCCCGATTTCCCCCATGGTGCACAACCGAGTCCTGGGCACAGATAGGAGACCGGCAGGGCTAGATCCAAGGGTGTGCAGCCGAGTCCTGGGCACAGATAGGAGACCGACAGTGCTAGATCCAAGGGTGCGGAGCCAAGTCCTGGGCACAGATAGGAGACTGGCAGTGCTAGATCCAAGGGTGTGCAGCCGACTCCTGGGCACAGATAGGAGACCGGCAGTGCTAGATCCAAGGGTGTGCAGCCGAGTCCTGGGCACAGATAGGAGACCGGCAGTGCTAGATCCAAGGGTGCGCAGCCAAGTCCTGGGCACAGATAGGAGACCGGCAGTGCTAGATCCAAGGGTGCGCAGCCAAGTCCTGGGCACAGATAGGAGACCGGCAGTGCTAGATCCAAGGGTGCGCAGCCAAGTCCTGGGCACAAATAGGAGACTGGCAGTGGTGGAACTAAGGATGCGCAGCCAAGTCCTGGGCACAGATAGGAGACTGGCAGTGCTGGACCTAAGGGTGCACAGCCAAGTCCTGGGCACAGATAGGAGACTGGCAGTGCTGGACCTAAGGGTGCACAGCCATGTTCTGGGCACAGATAGGAGACTGGCAGTGCTGGACCTAAGGGTGAACAGCCATGTTCTGGGCACAGATAGGAGACTGGCAGTGCTGGACCTAAGGGTGCACAGCCATGTTCTGGGCACAGATAGGAGACTGGCAGTGGTGGAACTAAGGATGCGCAGCCAAGTCCTGGGCACAGATAGGAGACTGGCAGTGCTGGACCTAAGGGTGCACAGCCAAGTCCTGGGCACAGATAGGAGACTGGCAGTGCTAGACCTAAGGGTGTGCAGAGACGTCCTGGGCACAGATAGGAGACTGGCAGTGCTAGACCTAAGAGTGCGCAGCCAAGTCCTGGGCACAGACAGGAGACCGGCAGTGCTAGACCTAAGAGTGCGCAGCCAAGTCCTGGGCACAGATAGGAGACCAGCAGTGCTAGACCTAAGGGTGCGCAGCGGCATACTGGGCACAGATAGGAGGAGACCGGCAGTGTTAGACCTAAGGGTACGCAGCGGCATCCTGGGCACAGATAGGAGACCGGCAGTGCTAGACCTAACGGTGTGTAATGGCATCCTGGGCACAGATAGTAGACCGGCAGTGCAAGATCTAAGAGTGTGTGTGGGCATGTAATGGCCAAGTAAACTTTGCAAATACGTGGGGTAATTTGTTCATGGTGCCAGTAAATGCCTGCCTACTCTTTGCGAAGAAGACCATGGGATCTTTAACATCCACCAACTAATGCCGGTATCGGGACATCCAGTTTAATGTCCATCCAAGAGACATTGATGAATCACCCTGCTGTGAAACGGAGGGATGAGAGTAGCGGTGTGATGATTCGAACCCAGGCTAGACAGCTTAGAGGTGAGTGTGCATACCTTTAGGGCCTGTGCCATCGTGTCAGCCCTGTAACATATATATATATGTCGCCCTGTAAACTTGAAGGATTTTGCTGTTTCATGGGATTTAAAAGGTTTCCCTCCACCCAATGGTGATTGGTCCGTCTCATGAAAATGCTCAAAAGCAAGTGGTTTCAATTGCCTCTGGAAAAGTACAGTGAAAGTTTTGTTCATTTGAAATAATTTGTTTGGATTAACCGGTTTTTGTTGGCTTTGTGATGGTTGTTTGTAAATTTGGAGGATTTATAATGCAGTCAATGAGCCGATGGTTAAGCTGGGTGGAGTTCATGGGGGCGTAGAGACAGCTATGGGACACAGGTTAAACTCTTACTGAGTGCAACCACCTGGACGACTTTTACCACCTGCCAAGCTGACAGAACTGCAGGTTATTGCGTATATCATTGGTGGATGAGTGTAATCACTTTTAACCTCAGTCGGCATGAAAGTTACAGGTTTGTTTCATTGTCCAGAGGACGTTCCATTTACTGCACATAAGCCACAGTTATGACCTGTTGATTGTTGACCAATCCTCACTGGTCATGGAGGTAGTCCACAATGTAATAATGGCAGTGGGTACCAGACTGTATACGGTCTATATATCTGCAGGTAACAATAACAATGAGTTTCATTACGAGGAACTTCAACGCAGGAGGAGACCATTTGGCCCAACAATGGTTGTCAACCTATGGCTGTTTGTCCATGCTCAATTCTTTTTAAATGCTGAGTTTCAATCAAGGAAGCAGCACGTCCCATTTTGAAAGTCTTCGGTATGACTCGGCCGGGATTCAACCTGCCGACTTCCCAGACTCATAATAGATGATTACGCCACTAAGTATTTAAGTAAATATATTTATTCTCAACAATGAATCTAATCTAAACTTTCGATGATGGTTACCTGGAAAAGAAGAATAAGCGAAATCGTGCTCAAACAGGTATTTGCTGACATTGATTTTTTGCCCCTCAGCGAACAACCGAAGTCTTTACCTGTGAGAGGAGGGCACAGGAAATTATGGTAAGCAGTGTAAAAGCATCAGCAGTTATCATGGTATGCTGATTTATTTATTTATTTATTTTTTGTTTTGGCGGAGGACATATGCATATGAGGATTTGGGGGGCTCGGGGGGGGGGGGCGGGTGTGGTGGTTTGTCTCTCCCAGAAAATGTTTTGTGTTAATATATTACTTTCTTGAGAAAGACACAAAGCTTTGTATTGAGGCACATCTTTTTCATTCCGCAATGCCGCATTCTTCACGCAGGCCTTTTTCGAGGGGCACCCCGCACCAGCCGCTCACCGGGCCATCGAGCAGTCGTGCGAGAACGTGCGGCTAAATGCCGCCTGGTTGAGCCGCGATGCCGACGCGGTGCAAGAGCTTTTGCAAAGTCGACGCCACAGCCACACGGCAAGAATGTGAGGAGCTCACGGTGTCGGTGCACCACCATATTTTACGCGCCGTGAGCAGTGGTGCTGCCTCATCCCTGGAGCGATGCTCCGCCAGCCACACGACCGCCGTTTGGAGTGGGAAACTCGGACGTTCGACATCCCGGCACAGTTAGCTATTTGGTATCTTTATCTTTCTTTCTTTTGTTTTGTTGTATTTCTTTTTTTAAACTAATCTGGTGGGAAAACATATGGGGTTGGAAATGTATGTTGGTGGGTTGTGGTTAAGAAAACACCGGGGTTGGAAATGGTGTAATGTGGTTGGTGGTCCAAAAAAAAATTTAAAAAAATAAAAAATAATTGCAGTTGGCTGTGAAATGCATGCAATGAGAACGACTACAAAAAAACACGGAGATCAAAATGAAGGAGAAGGAAATTGAGCGAGCAATTGCGAAGATATACAGGCTTGTTTGTGAATCGGATGTGTTGCTGCACAGGTGGAGCAGGCAGGCCACCTTTGTTTTTAACCGAAAAACGAAACCTACGGCCCAGTTTGGAGGCGGTTCTTTTGTAATCGGCCCGTTTAGGCTGTAAATTCCCTCAGCAGGCGGCGCTTTTGCGGTCCAGAGCCTCCAGTGCCAACGGCTTTTTTTCTCTACGAATAACTTCTGGACTCGAAGCTATGCCACTGAGAGCCAGCATTCACTTGTAAAAAATAAAAAAATCAATTCCAAATTTAAATAGGTCATCAAAGTGGGCGTGGAAGATGCATATTTTAGCATTTTCAGACTCGAGGCTCCACCCCCTTCCCCACCCCCTTTATGCAGTTTTAACTCTTGCTGCCTCAATTGGTGTTATCGGAGCTTATTTATGGTATCTTTCACTCACTCGTATGTTTTGGGGGAAAAAACTTTGCTTTTCATGCGCTCGTGGTCAAAATAATCGCTTGGTTGTTGGAATAATTCACTTGCATGGATACCATGCAATATCGGACAGCATCGACATCGTTGACGCCTTCTTTTCGGTGAATCCGAGCAAGCAAATTTTAATTATTGCAATGTGCTGGTGTTGCAAGAGAACCAAATGGTAGCGAGCGAGAGAGAGTTAAAAACGGAGTAAAGGTTTTGATGTAAATGTGGTGCACCTTTTGTCATTAACACTACCTGGCCCAGTGAAAGAGTCTTCCTTAAATGTTGCATAATCCAAATCGATTCTTTCTGTGAAACCCTAACAGTATTTAAACATCCGTTGTATTTTCTTTGCAACATCTTGCTTTTTTCCGGGAGGTTGGTGAAAGATGGCGGTTCATCATCGCGATTGATTTGAGTGCAGGTCTGATTCTGGTATCGAAGGAATGCTCGCTCGTGCCTTTCGCTGTGGTTTTCATGTACGTGTTTTTTTTCTGTGTTTAAAAATTTAAAAAAATAAATCCTTTTGAGAGGTTGGGATTCAGCTGACCAAGAGTGTTTGCTTCATTTTGGTGTTTTCAAGTTGCCGTTTTTGTGAGATTCATGATTTTTTTTTATCATTCGTGAAAACGGTTGTGTTGTTGGAAATGGCGGATTTTAAAATATATACTTGAAAAAGAGGGATGGGATTGAAAGAAGTTTAAAGTGTAAACTATAATGTGTATGGGCTGACAGAAAGGCCTACAGGTCTCCGCAATCACCTTTGAGAAAGGCTGAAGGGATCTTAGTCAAACTTGATGCAGATATGCATAATGAGGTAAAGATGAATTGATTATATTTTGGGGTCACGAGGTCAAAGGTCATGTTAGGTAAAAGTCCTGTTACCACGATAACGTGTAAACCAGTGATGGGATTCTGACTAAAGTTGGTACAAGTATGCATTATGATGCAAAGATGAACGGATTTGATTTTGGGGTCAAGAGGTCAAAGTCTGTAACAGGTCTATAACTTGAGAATGGCTAAAGGGATCTAATTCAAACTTGGTACAGATATGTATAATGATGTAAAGATCAACTGATTAGATTTTGGGGTCAAAGATCAGAGGTCATGTAAAGTAAAAAAAAAAAATGTTGCCATGCCAACTCGTGAACAAGTGATGGGATTTTGAATAAACTTGGTATAAGTATATATGATGCAAGGATTAACTGATTGGATTATGACATCAACAGATCAAATGTCAGAGGTCATGTCAGGTAAAAATGTGATAACTTGAGAAAAGCTGAAGGGATTTAAATCAAACGTGCAAGTATGTATAATAATGTGGGTGGAAGCATATCGGTCGACGTCGAAGAGTGTCGTTCTAGTTTTGTTATGGGAGAGAACAGCACAGGATTGTAAACTTTTGGAATTAAAAACTTGTCCATGCTTTGGGAACCATTATTTATTTATATGCACAGTTACCATCTCCACCACAAATACACAACTTTGCATTATTTATTTAATACACTTCCATCTTCACTACCGATACACCACCTCAAATTATTAATTAATATGCGCTTTACCATCTCCACACACACACACACAGGTTTGCATTGTTCATTTATTTATAGTCTTACTGCCATCTCCGCTACCAACACATAAACTTCAATAAACCATTTACTCATCTCCAGTACGAAACTCATTTTTGGAAAACAGATTTTTTTTTTTTTTTTTTAGGTCTAACGCTCATTTGACTTTTCATTACATCTTTAAAATGGAAATTGTGGAAAATACTACTTTGTGATTATTACCGGCAACTATCAAGTTGCCCGTGCCATCGCGGGATTCTAATTGGAGTGAGGATGGAGGAGTCAAAAATGTAAATGGCGTCTTCTGTCATCGAGCCGGCAAGATGGCAGCAACAATTCACATTCATTCACAACAATTCATCTCTCTGACCATTCTCAGAGAGCCTCCTCAGCGTCGACGAGTCTGGCATTTCACTCAGGCCAACTGGCACGGTCTTCAAGCAGCCATCAATCATCTGGACTGGTCTCCCATCTCTACTGCCTCTGACATAAATTCTTCCTGGGAATTCTTCCAAAGCAAACTGCTCTCTCTCTCATGCACAGATTTATCCCATCTCGTCTTCTGTTGTCATACCCTTCCTCCCGTCCATGGTACACGGAATCTTGTGGTGAGGCTATTGCCCAGAAACAACTTGCTTTCGTCTCCTGGAAAGCAAATCCAACGGAAGGAAATCTCATTTCCTTTCACAAAGCCCGAAACAAGTGTGTGTCCACCCTCAGGAGAGCCAGGAAACAATATCTCTCCGTTCTCAGGACCCAACTCTCTTATCTGTCTCCCTCTTCCAAATCCTGGTGGCGTCTGGTCAAATCTGTTTCTGGTGTTTGTTCCCCCTCCATCCCCTCCCTCACCTCAAATGGCCACACGGCTGACTCCGCACGTGAAAAAGCTGAATGCCTCAACTCTGTGTTTGCCTCTAAATCCCTCCTGACAAGGTGAAAAAGTTTCTGTCAACCCTCGACTCGGATTCTGCAACTGGACCTGACAGCATCAGCCCACGGGTCCTAAAATCCTGTTCTTCCGCTCTTTCACTCCCTCTCTCTGTTCTCTTCACCCTCTCTTTTGCTCAAGGTCATCTTCCATCTGCTTGGAAATCTGCCAACATCACCGCTTTGCACAAAAAAGGTGCAAAAACAGATCCCAGCAACTACAGACCAATCAGCCTTCTCCCAATTATCAGCAAAGTCATGGAATCCATCATTGCTTCAGATATGAAATCTTTCCTCTTCTCCAATGGCTTGATCTCTGATCATCAATTTGGTTTCAGACCTGGACACTCTACTCTGGACATGCTGCTTCTGCTTTCTCAACAATGGATGGAGGTCCTCAATGCCAAACAGGAAATTAGAGCAGTCTCCCTTGACATATCACGTGCCTTCGATACGGTCTGGCACCCCGCTCTGCTCACCAAACTCTACTCTTTTGGTATCCATGGAAATCTCCACGCATGGCTGGCGGACTTCCTCTCTAGTCGTAGTCAACGTGTGGCCCTGAATGGGTTTCTCTCATCTCCTCTTCCTGTTCAGGCTGGAGTTCCACAAGGCAGTGTTCTAGGCCCTGTGCTTTTTCTGGTCTTCATCAATGATCTCTCTGACTCTCTTGAAAATCCTCTGTATATCTTTGCTGATGACTCTACTCTCTGTCGCTCCATTCTTCATCCCTCAGATCGGCAGTCTGCTGCCTCCTCACTCTCTGCAGACCTGGACAAAATCACAGACTGGGCAAACAAGTGGAACATGTCTTTCAATCCTGACAAATCTCACACTCTTACGATGTCTCTCCGAAAAGACCGACTGGACAACCCTCCCAGCCACTTTCTGAATAATCCTCTCCAAGAAGTTCTGTCACTCAAGCTTTTGGGTCTCTCTATCTGCCATGATCTTTCCTGGGAAAACCACATTTCAAATCTGGCCTCCAAAGCCAGTCGCCGACTGGGCATCCTCCGTCGTGCGAAGTCCTTCCTTGGCACACCTGAGCTCCACACCACATACAAGGCTTTCATCCGCAGCTCAATGGAATACTGCTCTCCCCTCTGGGCTGGTGCTCCTGCCTCACACCTAGCTCGTCTTCACGCTGTTGAAACCAAAGCATTCAGAATCATTGGAATCTCCCGCGATGAAGCTAACTCCAAGGGCCTCTCACTCACTCACCGCAGGCAGGTTGGTGGTCTTTCCATCTTCTACCGACTCCTCTCTGGCCTTGCCCCCCCAGCTCTCTCTGGGCTCTGTCCCGCAAATATTCCTACAGGTCGCACAAGATCTGCCTGCATCCCTCTTATAGTCAAACTGCCAAAATCAAGACTCTCTGCTCACCTTCACTCCTTCATTCCTCTTTTCTCCCGCCTCTGGAACAAACTCCCTCACTCTCTTCAATCCCACTCCACCCTCCAGGTCTTTAAAACAGCTGTTCACCACCATCTCTTATCTTCCCCCATCCAAAACCTTGATCTTTTCTACCCCCGCTAATTTCACCCCAATTCCACTTTTTTGAAATACCAACTTCTGTCCTGGAAATCATTGGTGTCCTTGTGTTTTATACTTCTCCCTCCCCCCCCCCCCCCCCTTCCCATGCCTCCTCCCCCAAGCCCTCTCCCTTCCACACATCTCCCTGCTCTCAAATGTTGTGTTTGTGTGCTTCACCTTCTCTCCCCATCTTGTTTTCCGCTCCCGCTTTTTGTGTGTTTTGTTTGTCTGGTTGATTTTGTTTGTGAAGTAAATGTTAGCTCTTTCACGAGCCTCGATTCAGTACACAAAAAAAATTAAAAAAAATTAAAAAAAAAAAAAATGGCGCATCTGATGCAATTTATATGCGCATTTTTTATTTCTCGGGTCCATAATAAATACTTATATTGGTGTCAAAGCCTTTGAACAATTGCAAATTAATAGTCTCGGGGTCTCAGGCTCGTGGAGGAGCTGTAACACAGGTCATATACACATGCTGACAATTACATGAGGATGCCAGACTTATGCGCAGGCCTGATTAAGTTACCTGTCCAGTTTGGCAACTCTAGCAGTCCCCAATCCAGGTGTGCACAAATCCAAGCCTTCAGCGCTTGTAAGCATGGTGTTGAAGGTTTTGATGCTTTCTTTATTCTGTTCAGACAAATCAAAAGTGTGCCAGTCAATAGTTCTGCTAAACAAATATGTGTATTTATGAGAAAAATGAATTTACAAGCCAATACAGGAATTCAAAATGATGTGTGCATGCTGAACGAGGCTGTCGGCGTGTGTATGTGTGTGTTCACACTGACTCGGTTCGGGTCGACGAGCACTTTTAATCTTCCGTTGCTGACGCTAAATGTGTAATTCAAATAGTCGTAATTTTCAGCATTTGAACGAAAGAGTGGCAATTCCAAGATGGTTAACCATAATTGTCACGCAAGCTTTTGGGTCTCACTATCTGCCATGATCTTTCCTGGGAAAACCACATTTCCAAGCTGGCCTCCAAAGCCAGTCGCCGACTGGGCATCCTCCGTCGTGCGAAGTCCTTCCTTGGCACACCTGACCTCACCACATACAAGGCTTTCATCCGCAGCTCAATGGAGTACTGCTCTCCCCTCTGAGCTGGTGCTCCTGCCTCACACCTAGCTCGTCTTCATGCTGTTAAAACCAAAGCATTCAGAATCATTGGAATCTCCCGCGATGAAGCTAACTCCAAGGGCCTTTCACTTACTCACCGCAGGCAGGTTAGTGGTCTTTCCGTCTTCTACCGACTCCTCTCCGGCCTTGCTCCTCCAGCTCTCTCTGTGCTCTGTCCCCCAAATATTCCTACAGGTCGCACAAGATCTGCCTGCAACCCTCTTATGGTTAAACTGCCAAAATCAAGGCTCTCTGCTCACCTTCACTCCTCATCCTCTTTTCTCCCGCCTCTGGAACAAACTCCCTCACTCTCTTCAATCCCACTCCTCCCTGCAGGTCTTTAAAACGGCTGTTCACCACCATCTCTTATCTTCCCCCATCCAAAACATTGATCTCTATCCCCGCTAATTTCACCCCAAATCCACTTTTTTGAGGTGACTTTTGACTTCTTTCCTGGAAGTCCTTGGTGTCCTTGCGTTTTATACCTATCCTGCCTCCCCCCAGGCCCTCTCCCTCCCACACATCTCCCGATGTCCCTGCTCTCAAATGTTGTGTTTGTGTGCTTCCTCCCCTTCTCTCCCCATCTTGTCGACCGCTCCCCTTTGTATATACTTTGTTTGTTTGATTTGTTTGTTTGATAAATGTTAGGTCTTTCACGAGCCTCGACTCTGTATACAAAAAAAATTAAAAATTGTTCTGATCCTGAATGCAAATCAGATTCATGGAAATAAAAGAAAACGAGAAATATTTGTGCATGAGAAGTGTCGGGTTCGTATAGTTGGCTGTTGGTACCAACTCTCAGCGGCAGTGGATGTTCCACACGCACACCTACCTTGTTCGATTGCCTTTTGGGGATTTCATCCCTCTGTTGGTACACTTTTTATGCGTCCACCAACGAAGTCACCGGAGGCATGTTTTTGGGTTGTCCGGCATGTCCGTCCGTCCAACCATCCGTGAATTTTCAATACCGCAATTTTTGAATGGCTGAAGGAATCAAAGACAAACTTGGTACAGGTATGTACAATGATGTAAAGGTGACCTGATTAATTTTTTGGGTCATGAGGTCAAAGGTCAGACTTCCCGCTCGATAAAAAAATGTTACTGCTCTAACTTGTGAATCAGTAATGGGATTTTTCCCAGACTTGATATGAGTATATATTATGATGGAACGATGAACTCATTAGATGTCAGAGGTCGTGTCAGGTCAAACTTTGATGCTTAAGAACAGTTTAAGGGATTTAAATCAAGCTTGGTACAAGTTGTGTTGCCAGCCGGTTCGTGAAAGACTGGCAAAAGCGTTGTAATTGTGGCCTTTAACATAGTGATAGTATATTCCTTACATCTGTGCTGCAGGGTGTGAACGATCTTGCATTCATTCGCAAGTTTATGGAAAGCAAGGCATATTTTGCAGGAAGTTCCCGCCAAATAAATGCTCAGAGGCGCTGACGTCACATCCATTCACATAAAAAAAAAAAATCCAGGCTGTGATTAAAAAAACAACAGGTGAGACATGAGTAAGTTATTTATTATTGCATGCTCTTTAGCAGGGTTTTATGGATTTACAATTTCCGATGAATTCACGAGAGGACGTGTTTAAGTTCTCGTGAAGGAGCTCATTTCCTCATCCGGCGAACCACTCCCTCCGCGCCGGAAACACGCCCACCGTCGCGAGTCGTTTGACTCGGTGCGCTGTGATTGGGCCAGAGGAGGGGAATCTTCGCGGCTTGATCGAGCTCTCAGTGAGAGTGAGAGACGAGAACGAGACGCGGGATTCGAGCGAAGCATGGCGAAAGAAGAGGGTGCAACCTGCTCACGGTCACAATGAAGTTTGTTACCATCCGTGAGAAGACCGGCTCCTCAGGTGATACCCCGGCTCATGGCTGTACTATCCGGGTCTACATTCCTTCTTCTTCACGAGATCTTTTTCTCTTCCTTTCTTCTTCCAGATCCACGTGGCGTTGTTAATGACCTGATGTTATCTCTTTATTTCCTTTACGGTTTTCTCCACCCCCACTCACCCTCATTTTCTTTCACGCAGATTGCAATGAGTTGGACCCGGCGCAAAATATCCTAGAGCATGTGGCATTTATGCGAGTTAGGTGCTTTTTAGGCCTAACAATAACATCGTGTTGTGGATAAAACTAAAAGCTTCCAGAGACCTCCTTACCCTCCCCCGCCTCCGTCTGCCCCCCCCCCACCCCTACACTCTCCCCTCCCCACCCCTACACTCTCCCCTCCCCACCCTTACACTCTCCCCTCCCCACCCTTACACTCCCCCCCCCGCCCAATCCATTCCCGTATTACCCCCCCCCAATCCATTACCGTATTGCCCCCCCAATCCATTCCCGTATTACCCCCACCCCCCCCCAATCCATTCCCGTATCACCCACACCCCCAATCCATTCCCGTATTACCCCCCCCCCCAATCCATTCCCGTATTACCCCCCCCCCCCAATCCATTCCCGTATTACACCCTCACCAATCCATTCCCGTGTTACCCCCCCACCAATCCATTCCTGTATTACCAACCCCCCGCCCCCAATCCATTCCTGTATTACCCCCGCCTCAATCCATTCCCGTATTACCCACCCCCACCCCCCGCCAATCCATTTCCGTATTACCCACCCCCCCCCAATCCATTTCTGTATTACCCCCCCCCCAATCCATTTCTGTATTACCCCCCCCCCAATCCATTTCTGTATTACCCGCCCCCCCAATCCATTTCTGTATTACCCCCCCCCCAATCCATTCCTGTATTACCCCCCCCCTCAATCTATTTCCCTATTACCCACCCACCGCCCCCAATCCATTTCCGTATTACCCACCCACCCCCAAATCCATTTCCGTATTACCCCCCCCCCCCAATCCATTCCCGTATAACCCCCCCCCCCAATCCATTCCCGTATTACCCACCCTCCCCCCCCAATCCATTCCCGTATAACCCCCCCCCCAATCCATTCCCGTATTACCCACCCTCCCCCCCCCCCAAACCATTCCCGTATTACCCGCCCTCCCCCCCCCCCAATCCATTCCCGTATTACCCACCCTCCCCCCCCCAATCCATTCCCGTATTACCCACCCTCCCCCCCCCAATCCATTCCCGTATTACCCACCCTCCCCCCCCCCCAATCCATTCCCGTATTACCCACCCTCCCCCCCCCCCCAATCCATTCCCGTATTACCCCCCCTCCCCCCCCCAATCCATTCCCGTATTACCCACCCTCCCCCCCCCCCCAATCCATTCCCGTATTACCCACCTCCTCCCCCCCACCAATCCATTCCTGTATTACCAACCCCCCACCCCCAATCCATTCCTGTATTACCCCCCCCCCCTCAATCCATTCCCGTATTACCCACCCACCCCCCCCCAATTCATTTCCGTATTACCTACCCACCCCCCCCCCAATCTATTCCCGTATTACCCCCCCCCCCCCCAATCCGTTCCCGTATTACCCACCTCCCTCTCCCCTGTCTTTCCCCATCTCCTCCCCTTCGTCTTACCCTTAACCCCCCTCACTCTTGCTCTTAACCCCAGCCCCTTCTCCCCCGCCTTACCCTTACAAACCACCCCCCCCCCCAATCCATTCTCGTATTACCCCCCCCCCCCCAATCCATTCCCGCATTACCCACCCCCACCTTCCCCCAGTCCATTCCCGCATTACCCCGCCCCCCCCCCCCCCAGTCGCTTCCCATATTACCTTTCTACATCTGCCACTGCAGGTGGGAGGAGGTTGTCTTTTCACCCTTGTCTCTGTGAAATTTTGCTGAAGAGGTTGAGTATATGACAAGGACGAAACAATTAGATTTTGGTGAAGATTCAAATCCGAGAAATTTTTTTTTTTATGCCCCCTACCGCCCACCTCCCCAATATTATTCCCCCCACCCCCACATTCTCGGATTCAAATCCGAGAACGATGAACTGATTAGATTTTGGGTTTATGAGGTCATAGGTCAGAGGACATCATAGGTAAAAATCCTGTTACTGCGATAACTTGTGAACCCTATTACCCAGTGATGGGATTCTTACCAAAGTTGGTCCAAGTATGTATTATGGTGCAAAGTTTAACTTATTTGATTTTGGGGTCAAGATGTCAAAGTTTGTAATAAGTCTATAATTTGAGAGAGGCTAAAGAATGTAAATTCAAAATTGGTAGAGGTATGTATAATGATGTAAAGATTAATTGATTCGATTTTGGGGTCACGAGGTCAAATGTCAGACGTCCCGTCAGGTAAAAATTTTGTTACAAAGCTAATTTGTGAACCAGTCATGGGATTTTCACCAAACTTGGTATAATTTATTATATATTATGATGCAAAGATAAGCTGATTCGATTTTGGGGTCAAGAGGTCAAAGGTCCGAGGTTATGTTAAGTTGCAATTATTTTGTTCCCGTGATGACTTAAGAAGGGCTAAAGGGTTCTTAGTCAAACTTGGTGCAGGTATGTTAAATGACGTAAAGATGAACTGATTAGATGTTTGGGTCACAAGGTCAAATGTCAAAGGTCATGTTAAGTAAAATTTATGTTGCCGTGCCAACTTGTGAACGAGTGATGGAATTTTGAACAAATTATGTGGAAGTATATTTGATGCAAAGATGAACTGATTGGATGATGGCATCAAGAGGTCATGTCAGGTAAAAATGTGATAACTTGAGAACAGCTGAAGGGATTTAAATCAAACTTGGTGCAGGTATGTATAATGATGTAATAATGTGGGCGGAGGCATATGGATTGACGTCATGACGTGTCGTTCTTGTTTGATATAATAGCTTGACTGGTAACATGTCAAGTTGAGCAAAGGATTCCTGGTCAATGATGAACTATGCACCACACTGATCTTTGTCGGATTGAAAAAATTAAACCCTAACCTGAGACCAGGTGATCCGAGTTTTGTCATTCACTCTTCACCACCTGAAACATTATAGTTTGTCATGAAAGTCTTTGCTCTTCTTTACAGATGGTGAAATGAATTAGCAAGTTTTACCCCAACGGAGATCTTCCTTTCTTGATGCCCTGCGGACATGTTCAGTTACCAAGCAGGTAACCACGAAGCGTGCATACACCTTGTCAATATGCATGCTTCTTGGTTTTGGAAAGCTGCAAATATTTACTTTTTTCCCCACACACTTCACCCTTTTCTAAGCTTTATCTTTAAATACATCGGCTCCATTATAGGTGTTCTTTTACTGCTCCTCTACCTGGTTTACAAATGGATAAATGATGAAGTAAACTCGTTTTTATGAAAATATTTGTTGTTTTTATTATCATAATGGTTTGACTGGTAACGTGTAAAGTTGAGCAACAAATTCCTGGTCAATGATGAACTATGCACCACACTGATCTTTGTAAGATTGAAAAACTTAAACCCTAACCTGAGACCAGGTGATCCGAGTTTTGTCATTCACTCTTCACCACCTGAAACATTATAGTTTGTCATGAAAGTCTTTGCTCTTCTTTACAGATGGTGAAATGAATTAGCAAGTTTTACCCCAACGGAGATCTTCCTTTCTTGATGCCCTGCGGACATGTTCAGTTACCAAGCAGGTAACCACGAAGCGTGCATACACCTTGTCAACATGCATGCTTCTTGGTTTTGGAAAGCTGCAAATATTTACTTTTTTCCCCACACACTTCACCCTTTTCTAAGCTTTATCTTTAAATAGAGAAAGTCTGTCTATTTAAAGTCTGTCTGTCTCCCTCTTCCAAATCCTGGTGGCGTCTGGTCAAATCTGTTTCTGGTGTTTGTTCCCCCTCCATCCCCTCCCTCACCTCAAACGGCTTAACGGCTGACTCCGCACGTGAAAAAGCTGAATGCCTCAACTCTGTGTTTGCCTCTAAATCTTGTGTCCCAAACCCATCCCTCTCTGTACCCACCGTACCCAGTCGTACCCAGCTGCTCCTGGACTCTGTGTCCTTTCCTCCTGACAAGGTGGAAAAGTTTCTGTCAACCCTCGACTCTGATTCTGCAACTGGTCCTGACGGCATCAGCCCACGGGTCCTAAAATCATGTTCTTCTACTCTTTCACTCCCTCTTTCTGTTCTCTTCACCCTCTCTTTTGCTCAAGGTCATCTGCTTGGAAATCAGCCAACATCACCGCTTTGCACAAAAAAGGTGCAAAAACAGATCCCAGCAACTACAGACCAATCAGCCTTCTCCCAATTATCAGCAAAGTCATGGAATCCATCATTGCTTCAGATATTAAATCTTTCCTCTTCTCCAATGGCTTGATCTCTGATCATCAATTTGGTTTCAGACCTGGTCACTCTACTCTGGACATGCTGCTTCTGCTTTCTCAACAATGGATGGAGGTCCTCAACGCCAAACAGGAAATTAGAGCTGTCTCCCTTGACATTTCACGTGCCTTCGATAGGGTCTGGCACCCTGCTCTGCTCACCAAACTCTCCTCCTTTGGTATCCATGGAAATCTCCACGCATGGCTGGCGGACTTCCTCTCTGGTCGTAGTCAACGTGTGGCCCTGAATGGGTTTCTCTCATCTCCTCTTCCTGTTCAGGCTGGAGTTCCCCAAGGTAGTGTTCTGGGCCCTGTGCTTTTTCTGGTCTTCATCAATGATCTCTCTGACTCTCTTGAAAATCCTCTCTATCTCTTTGCTGACGACTCTACTCTCTGTCGCTCCATTCCTCATCCCTCAGATCGGCAGTCTGCAGCCTCATCACTCTCTGCAGACCTGGACAAAATCACAGACTGGTCAAACAAGTGGAACGTGTCTTTCAATCCTGACAAATCTCACACTCTTACAATGTCTGTCCGAAAGGACCGACTGGACAACCCTCCCATCTACTTTCTCAACAATCCTCTCCAAGAAGTTCTGTCGCTCAAGCTTTTGGGTCTCACTATCTGCCATGATCTTTCTTGGGAAAACCACATTTCCAAGCTGGCCTCCAAAGCCAGTCGCCGACTGGGCATCCTCCGTCGTGCGAAGTCCTTCCTTGGCACACCTGAGCTCCTCACCACATACAAGGCTTTCATCCGCAGCTCAATGGAATACTGTTCCCCCCTCTGGGCTGGTGCTCCTGCCTCACACCTTGCTCGGCCTCACGCTGTTGAGGCCAAAGCTTTCAGAATCATTGGAATCTCCTGCGATGTAGTCAACGCCGAGGGCCTTTCACTCACTCACCGCAGGCAGGTTGGTGGCCTTTCTGTCTTCTACCGACTCCTCTCCGGCCTTGCTCCCCCAGCTCTCTCTGTGCTCTGTCCCCCCAATATTCCTTCAGGTCGCACAAGATCTGCCTGCAACCCTCTTATGGTTAAACTGCCAAAGTCTAGGCTCTCTGCTCACCTTCACTCTTTCACTCTTTCATTCCCCTTTTCTCCCGCCTCTGGAACAAACTCCCCCACTCCCTTCAATCCCACTCCTCCCTCCAGGTCTTTAAAACAGCTGTTCACCACCATCTCTTATCTTCCCCCATCGAAAACCTTGATCTTTTCTACCCCCGGTAATTCACCCCAGAGTCCTTGCAGTGTTCATATGTTTTATTCCTCTCCCACCTCCCCCCAAGTCCTCCCGATGTCCCTGCTCTCAAATGTTGTGTTTGTGTCCTTCCCCCTCTTCCCCCTCTCTTTTGTGTCCTTCCCCCTCTCTCCCCATCTTGTCTGCCGCTCCCCTTGTTTTTTGTGTTTTGTGTGTCGGTTTGTCTTTTTGTGTGATTAATGTTAGCTCTTTCACGAGCCTCGATCTTGTATCCAAAAAAAAAAAAAAAAATACATCGGCTCCATTATAGGTGTTCTTTTACTGCTCCTCTACCTGGTTTACAAATGGATAAATGATGAAGTAAACTGGTTTTTATGAAAATATTTGTTGTTTTTATTATCATAATGGTTTGACTGGTAACGTGTAAAGTTGAGCAACAAATTCCTGGTCAATGATGAACTATGCACCACACTGATCTTTGTAAGATTGAAAAAATTAAACCCTAACCTGAGACCAGGTGAGCTGTGTTTTGTCATTCATTCTTCACTACCTGAAACTTCTTGTTGGTAATGAAAGGCTTTGCTGGGCCTTACAGATGGTGAAATGAGTTCTTGAAAGTACAAGCAAGTTTTACCTCAACGGAGATCTTCCTTTCTTTATACCTCTGGACATGCTCAGTCATCAACAGGTAACCAGTGATTCATACACGCATCTTGTAGAAATGCATGTTTCTCAATTTAGGAAACCTTTGCAAAAGTTCACTTTTCACCCCTCAGCCCAAATTGGGCTAAGGGGTATTGTCGTCCGGGCGTCTGTCAACTTTTGGTTTCCGTCAATTTCAAGGAGAATGACTTGTCCGATTAAATCCATTTTTGCAGTGTGTGTTGGGGTTGAGTAGAGGAAGGTTCCTTTCGAAAATGGGCGCGCTGCGATTTTCAATATGGTCGCCACGGTAGCCATCTTGAAATTGGTTTCCGTCAATTTCGAGCAGAACGGCTTGTCCGATTAAATCCATTTTTGCAGTGTGTGTTGGGGTTGAGTAGAGGAAGGTTCCTTTCGAAAATGGGCGCGCTGCGATTTTCAATATGGCCGCTACGGCAGCCATCTTGAAATTGGTTTCCGTCAATTTCGAGCAGAACGGCTTGTCCGATTAAATCCATTTTTGCAGTGTGTGTTGGGGTTGAGTCGAGGAAGGTTCTTTTCTAAAATGGGCGCACTGCGATATTCAATACTAGTACCCGACTGCAAAGCCGCAATGAGCCGGCGAACCCAAAGCCCCTTGCCACTATTTTACCCATCACTATGGCATCAGTAGGTTAGGTCGTTGGTAGTAGGTAGGTGTAGTAGGTACCGTACCCAGTTCAAAATGACACCATTTGCATTCTGGATGAGATTAAAATTTATAAAATTTCCTTCTTGATTAATTTGGTGAATTCCGTCTCAACTTCGGATATTTCCGGCCGTGAAAAACTATGCCCTACGGCCGCGAGATTTCTAAAAAATAATTCTTCGTCAATTTTAGAATATTTGACGCCGTTTTCAGCGTCCGAAATGTGGTAAAAAGCTTTTTTGAAATATTTTTTCAAATGCTCGAATCTCATTGGTTCCGGTAATTGGTGACGATTTTCGTTGAAGATAACCAGGCCCGTGCGGGCCGAGGTTGGTCTTAAAGTATTTTAATTGCAAATTAGAGGTGCATAAGATGGTGAATCAAACAAAGATGGGTGAAACAAACTCCTATTGAACTTTTTCGCAATTTTTTAATGCATACTTCCGCATCCGGAACATGGCGGCCTCCATTGAGTGATTTGGTTTTTGAAATATTTTTTCAAATGCTCGAATCTCATTGGTTTCGGTGTTTGGTGACGATTTTCGTTGAAGATAACCAGGCCAGTGCGGGCTGAGGTTGGTCTTAAAGTATTTTAATTACAAATTAGAGGTGCATAAGATGGTGAATCAAGCAAAGACGGGTGAAACAAACTCCTATTGAACTTTTTTCAATTTGTTATGCATACTTCCGCATCCGCAAGATGGCGGCCTCCATTGAGCGATTTGGTGCATCAAAGCTTCGAAATTCTCAAGGGATCCAGCAAAATCTGGCTTTTCAACATAATACGTACGCGTTCATTCACAACGCCGGCTATGACCGCCATGGCAGCCATCTTGAAATTGGTTTCCACCATGCATGGGCTGAGGGGTTACGCCCGCTTTGCGGTGCTATTTATTTATATTTAAACCGACTCTTAGTTTTCTGAGCTTTGTTGATGAATATCTTCTCCATAAGCTGCTGCTCCATCTCGTTTCCAAACCTCTCTCTGTACACCTCTATTTCCTGTTGATATAATATTGATGAACTCGTAATCGCCCATCCCGACTCTTTCTCAACTGCGGCAGTTTCAACCGTCACCGTGCCAACCGACAGGATGTTGGGTCAACGACAACCAGCCGTGGCATTGCAGCAAAGGCCTTCTGCAACGCTGTGGGTTTCACTTGAACTGTAAACTTCCCAACCCGGGTTTCTTCTATTTGTACGTCCTCCCTCCTGGACCGAACAATGACAAACTTTCCATCCAATCTCTCTCGTTCCTCTTCTGCCCCCATTGGATCCTCTGATCACTTCCTTGTCGAAGACCATATCTCTGACTGTTGTAAAGGAGCAACCTTGATAAAGGATATGACTGTTGGCACGGGCTAACTCGTAGGACAAAAAAAAACCTTGTGGGTCTCCGAGGCCCAATCACTGAATTCAATCACTGCATTTTTTATTTTTTTTTCCCAACTTCTTTCCTGGAAGTCCTTGCAGTGTTCATATGTTTTATACCTCTCCCACCTCCCCCCCAAGCCCTCCCCCTCCCACATTTCTGCCGATGTCCCTGCTCTCAAATGTTGTGTTTGTGTCCTTCCCCCTCTCCCCATCTTGTCTACCGCTCCCCTTATTTTTTGTGTTTTATGTGCTGGTTTGACTTTTTGTGTGATTAATGTTAGCTCTTTCACGAGCCTCGATCTTGTATACAAAAAAAAAGGGGTTAAATACATCGGCTCCATTATAGGTGTTCTTTTACTGCTCCTCTACCTGGTTTACAAATGGATAAATGATGAAGTAAACTGGTTTTTATGAAAATATTTGTTGTTTTTATTATCATAATGGTTTGACTGGTAACGTGTAAAGTTGAGCAACAAATTCCTGGTCAATGATGAACTATGCACCACACTGATCTTTGATCTTTGTAAGATTGAAAAAATTAAACCCTAACCTGAGACCAGGTGAGCTGTGTTTTGTCATTCATTCTTCACCACCTGAAAACTTCTTGTTGGTAATGAAAGGCTTTGCTGGGCCTTACAGATGGTGAAATGAGTTCTTGAAAGTACAACCAAGTTTTACCCCAACGGAGATCTTCCTTTCTTTATACCTCCGGTCATACTCAGTTACCAAGCAGGTAACCACGAAGCATGCATACACCTTGTCTATATGCTGCAAATATTTACTTTTTCCCCACACACTTCACCCTTTTCTGAGCTTTATCTTTAAATACATCGGCTCCATTATAGGTGTTCTTTTACTGCTCCTCTACCTGGTTTACAAATGGATAAATGATGACGTAAACTCGTTTTTATGAAAATATTTGTTGTTTGTTGAGACCAGTTGAGCCGTGTTTGGTCATGAAAGACTTTTCTTTTCTTTACAGATTGTGAAATGACTTGTTAAACGCACAAGCAAGTTTTACCCCAATGGAGATCTTCCTTTCATGACATCCTTTGGACATACTTGGTCACCAAGCAGGTAACCACTGACCATACACTACACACACCTTCACGGGAAGCTTTCCGCATAGCACGGAACTCCTTATTTTTATAACGACCCATATGGAGGTTTCCGTATTTTCGTCATCACAAAAGTGTGCTGTGATTTTTGGGAATTAAGGTGCTATTCCAATATGCTGATTCGTTGCTTAACCACGCACATTTGTGTCAGTCGTCCGGGTACAAAAGCTTCCAAGCTCGTTACCGTGATCAGATGTCCGCCTGGGAGGAGAACAACTGTCTATGTCTGCAAATACGTAAATACCGTCCATTGTTGGAGTTTCACATCGAGAAATGCCGTCTCGACATTACATGAAGTAAAAACAGGATGTCTGTTGGTCGCAGTGAAGTTTGTGACCACATCGATACGAGACCAATAAATCTTAACAAGGAACTTTGGTGGTGAGAATTGTTAATTCCACTTGTCTCTTTTTCGAGAACATTACCCGTTGAACCTCCCCTGTGGATTTGTCCTGAACCCGAGGTGACATAACATGTGGCCCGGCCTGGAGACCCGGAGTGATTTTTGTTTGGTCTTTTCTCCCGTTTGTTGATTTGCATTCTGAAGGCTTTTAAATTCCACTCTTCCTTTTGTTACCTCCACCACCAAAGGTGGATGGAGGTTATGTTTTCACCCCTCTTTGTTTGTCTGTGAACAAGATATTTCAAAAAGTTGTGGACAGATTTGGACGAAACTTGGTGGAGAGGATTAGTGTGCGACGAGGAAGAATTGGTTCAATTTTGGTGAAGATCAAGATCCGGATCCAGCCAGTGGAATTTTAAAAGTGATTCGTCACCATTGGGACATGTGGCCAAAACTATACATAGCAGGATATCTCAAAGTTGTGGATGGATTTGGACGAAATGTAGTGGACCGGTTGGGTGTCTGACAAGGAACAAATAGATTCGATTTTGGTGACGATCTGAATTGGGATTCGGATATGAGAATTATTAAATTTTTAGTTATTCTTCACAATTGCGAGATCGAGCCAAAAGGGATATATAACATGGTATTTTTAAAAGTTATGAAAGAGTTATGACTAAACTTGGTGGACGAGTTGGTTCGGTGACAAGAACAAGCCGATTAGATTTTGGTTCAGGTCCGAGTCCAGATTCGGCCTATCAGTGGGATAGAAACCATAAACTGTTCAGCATAGTGGAGGTATGTGCTCTACCGAGTGCCGTTCTAGTTTTTGTTTGTTAGATTATTTATTTATTTATTTGATGGAACTCAACTTTTTTAGTCCTTGCACTACTTGTTCTGACTTTTCAATTAAACCTAAATTTGGTTTGATGGTGCACCACCCCCACCAGTCCAACCTACAATCTTTTCCAGCCCCGTTAACTCGATCAAATCCAACCTTCTTACTCGCAGGTTACTGTATCTTTGTTTTCATTTCCTGTCCTTTCACTCCCTTCCCTGTTGTTTGCCCCCAGTGTCTTTCGTTGCCCTTTTCCTCCAACACCTTCCTGTTCCATGATCCTAGAGCAGACTGATATTTTGTGATGAAATAGCTATACCTAATTTCAGATCCATGAATGGATGAACTCATGTAATTGCATCCTCGGTGCTTGATGTTTAACACCCAATCGGTTATTTATTGTGTTTGTCTGTCTCGTCCGCAGTCAGAAATTCCTGCACATGAATTACCAGCAAGTCCACACCTTCAACCACAGTGTGCCAAATCCCCCAACTGCCATCGTGCTGGACAGAATTCTTATTTTTATGCAGGAGCATTGAATCGACCTCTGCGTGTAGATTGCATTGGTGTGTCGTCATTTAACGATGGATTTGGGATGTCGTGAGTGAATATCGTAATGGTCTCGGTGCTCGCTCGTGTTCTTAGATGCGTCATCCGGGAAGGCACGTCTTGCACAGAACACCATTTGTGTAACTTTAACAATTAATTTTGCTCGCCGTCGAATTGCAAGTCGTATGATTGAAAGTCATATTTTTACCTCCACCACCCAAGGTGGGTGGAGGTTATGTTTTCACCCCTCTTTGTCTGTCTGTTTGTCTGTGAACAAGATATCTCAAAAAGTTGTGGACTGATTCGGCTGAAATTTGGTGGAGAGGTAGTGTATGTGACACAGACGAAATTCTTAGATTTTGGTGAAGATCCGGATTTGGATCCGCCTAGTAGAATTTTTAGTCATTCTTCACCATTGGGAGATCGGGTCAAACACGATTATATGGCAGGATATCTCAAAAAGTTGTGGACGAGTTACGACAAAACTTGGTGGATGAGTTGGGTTAGTGACAATAACAAGCCGATTTGGTCCGAGAGCTCGGTGGATTTTATTTGACATGGAAACTACAAAAGCTTTGTCATGCTGGTGTGGTACAGGTAGCTTACCTGACCCCAGAAAGCCAATTCTTAAGTGCAGCTAGCGGTGGGTGGGGTAGGGGGCGCCACTCAAAGTACCCCCCAGATTGGTTTTATTTGACATAGAGACTACAAGACCAACTCATATGCCAAGTGGTAGGGTGATCTCCACCGACTACAAATCTGCAACTTAAGAAGAAAATTTCTGGTGGGGAGGTCACTTAAGAACAACATTAATTAGTGCTAATTAGGCCTTTATTTCACATATAAGCTATAAAACTGAAATCACATACAACATGTAGAGAATGGTCCCCTCATCAATAAACAACAACTTAAGAACAGAATATGTGGTGGTAAGGTCACTTAAGAAGAGGTCAAAGGTCACGGAATAGGGGTTTCCAGCTCTTAATTACTGTTTGATTACAACATGCCACATGATACACACATGGCGTTGTCATTGAAACCTATATCAGTGGAGCCTGAAGTGAGATACATGAGAAGCAGAAATTTTCCAATACCATTTCCTTTGATTTCAATCAGCGAAAACATTTTAAAATGCACCTATTTGACCCCCATGGCTAATAACACTGTTATTTGACATGTAAGCTACAAAACTGAAATCACATACAAAATGTAGAGAATGGTCCCCTCATCAATAAACCACAACTTAAGAACAGAATATGTGGTGGTAAGGTTACTTAAGAAGAGGTCAAAGGTCACGGAATAGGGGTTTTCTGCACTTAATTACATGAGAAACTTGTAAACTGTGAAGACAATGTAAAAGCTGTAACATTTATTATAACAATTTCTGCTAAATTAGTATAGGTAAAATTTCTTCTAAATTACTACAAGTAATTTCTTAGAATTGCCTGTACAAACTATACTTCAACAATTTCCGAGAAATTATATTTGAGGAATTCCCTGTCCAGCAATTTCCTGTAAATTATAAACTCCAAGGATTCCTCATCTAACATACTCGAAAATAATTCACCAAATTCCGAGAAATAATATTTGAAGGACCCCACCCACCGCTAGCTGCACTTAAGAATTGGCTTTCTGGGGTCAGGTAAGCTGCTGTACTACACCAGCATGACTAAGCTTTTGTAGTTTCCATGCCAAATAAAATCCACCCAGATCTTGGACTATTAGACCTGTCAGACATGTCAACGATTAACGACATACCTAATCTAATTTATATTATAATGCCCTTAAAGAGAGGTTTTGCGTTTCTGATTTCCACACAATCTGATAATAGGAGCATTATAATCGACACATGCAAAAACCTTCAGAGATCCATGTTTCATTTTCTCCATAAGAAATAACATGCCCCCAACTTTTGTTGATTTTCGAACCCACTAACATATGTCATTTTTTTATTTCAGGTGAGGCCTATGCTTGATTATGGAGCATGCTAGCGGGGTAGCTCCTGACCCTGGCAGGAAGTGTATCCTCCATGTGGGAAAAGCAGATGAGACCACTGGCAACATCGCACCCATCACTGAAGACCATTGGTCATCCATCATCAATGTAGCAGCAAGGAGGAGACAAAAACGAAATTTTGTCACATCCAAGTACTATACGATAATTCAGTCGCTGCCAGATGAATCCGACAGTAGCCATGGCTATCACGTGAACTGTTACAAAAACTTTACTGCCGTGCCACGTGATGATACAACAGAAAAAACCCAGACACATGCATCAAGTGAGAAGACCCTGCGTTCATCATGTGATTTTGCCCCGTCAACGTCTACCTCGGGTATTTTCCCACGCATTTGCCTGTTTTGCAAGAAAGCTAGGAAGAAGAAGGGTGGTAGAGAAGAACATCTTGGTGAATGTGAAACTCTCGAAGCTGAGATAAAAATAAAAACTGCTGCAGCTGATAAAAAGGACAACAGCTTTCTTGGACTGATCTCTGGTGTAGACTTTCGATGTAAAGAGGTTCGGTACCATCACAGTTGCAGAAGTACTTACCTTTCCAATGCACAGTCTCTCCATAGGCCTACTGCTATTGCAGGTAGCATTTCTTTGTTAGGTTTATATGCTTACATCGAGAAATCAGTTATATTTGGCAAAAGGCCTGAACTTCTTACATCCATCTTCACTCGGTACCAAGAGCTTTGTGAAGACGTCGGTGAGACTCCAATTTCTACAGCCAGAAATTTGGCAACAAACTTACAGAATAAATTTGGTGACATAATTAGGGTAGAGTGTAAAGATAGGGCTAGAAAGGCAGGGGCCATTGTTTATCCCACAGGTTTAGGTGAGCACCTTATCCATACAGCCTATGATTATGCAGCATCGCCTGAAGCTGTCATTCATAAGGCTGCCTTACTCTTGCGTAAAGCAATCAAACATGCACAAATCACACCTCTACCTGAACCTCCCACTCTGCAAAACCTGTATGAGGGTGAAGTTACTGTCCCAGATATGTTGATAGATTTCTTTCAGGTCTTGTACGGGGGCCCCAATCAAAACTTGTACACGCCAAAACTCAAACGTCGTGCCTTGTCCTCAAGCCAGGATGCCTTATTCGTTACTCAAAGGGGGAAAGTAAAACCAGCCAAACAGATAATTCTCGGAATGGCAATCAAGTCTATGACTGGTAGCAGGAAGCTGATTGAAATGTTGAACAGATTTGGCCATGTTGTCAATTACCACACCATTGAGACACTGGAGACATCCTTAGGAGATGCCATTCAGAGTACGGAGCAGACCTGTCCGGAGGGAACCCTTCTTGATCAGGTGTTTGGTTTGGCGTTCGACAATTTTGATGAACTGTCTGAGACATTGTCAGGAGCCGACACTCTTCACGATACAATGGGTATCTTGTATCAAAATAAAGATGTGGTAGGGACAAGCAGACCCGTTAATCAAGTTGCGCCAACAACATCACAGCCAGAAAAAGTATCAAGAAAGAGAAAACTGCATGTTCGGGAACAGCCCCTTGAGCCATACCGTAAAAAAACCCCGAATGGGCACATTTGATTATGAAACCACCGATGTTGACAACCGGCCTGCTAATCGGAAGCTAGCTCTAGACAAGGACCTTGCATGGATGATATGTCATGCCTTGCAGATGGCTAACATTCCCATGTGGGTAGGATTCAATGCTTTGATATGCCCAGACACAACTCCAGAACAAAATGTCTTGTATATGAAAAACTTGAACAAGCCGATAACGTCGCTTGATGTTATACAGGATACCCTAATCACCACACAGAATTGTGCGCAAGAGTGCGGTCAGCAGTATGGTGTTGTAACCTATGACCTCAATGCTGCCAAACCTGCCATGCAGATTCAGGTTACCGAGTCGCCCAGGTTCGACAAGGTCTTCATCATGCTTGGTCCATTCCACATAGAAATGGCTTTCTTTAGAGCCCTAGGGAAACTGATCGATGCATCTGGTGGCCCAGAAATGCTGCGAGACACAGATGTCCTAGCTGCTGGATCCCTGAATGGTTTTCTGAGTGGCAAGCACTTCAACAGATGCAAACGGTTGCACCCGATACTGGCCTTGGCATTTGAACTGATACACTTCCAAGCATTCCTTGAGACATTTGAAAGCAATGATGAAGTTGAAGATTTACTTTCAAGGTTACAAACAAAACAGGATGAAGAGACATGGACACAAATAGAATCATCTTCTGCGTTCACAAGATGTGTCACGTCATACAAGGAGTATGCTGTCCAAACCCGATCAGGGACACATGGACCAACTGCCCAATTCTGGATGATTTACATCGACTTTGTCCACGACTTCCACTTCTGGAGCGAGCAATTTGAACAAACGACGTGGACCTGTTCACTCATGCACTAACACCAATCATACACTTGTTCTTCGCCACAAACCATGTCAATTACTCACGGTGGCTCATGAAGTTTCAGTTGGACTTGGTAAACATGGACAGTACTCACCCAGGACTTCGTTCTATCTTGGAAAACGGTGTCTTTACGGTTAAAAGGACTGACAAGGCATTCAGTAGATGCCCAGTAGATCTTGCACTGGAACAGACAGTAAATGCCGATTCTGCATCCAGACGGACTGGTATATCATCCATGACGAACAACTTCAGTGCATGTCTTCGCTGGATGTTAACCAAGTCCACCAGAGCAGCAATTATATCAAGGGCATTAGCAATGACCGGACTATCTCAAACGGAAGACATCACAGCTGAACTCCGCCCAGCCCGCATCAGAAGGGACACAAGCGATTTGCATAAGGTTGTAAACCAGATAAAAGACTCATGCAATCCATTTAAGTACACTGAAATATCGGATAGGCTGTACAACATCAGCACTGGTAAGGCAGCGACAGATTCCATCAAGACATGTTTGCTGGCCATCCGGGAGAAAGGACAAGCCAGATACAACGAATTTGTTGATGCCTGCATTGAAGATCCAAATCGGTTTGAACGGCCAATCAAAAGGGAGAAGCTCAGAACCTTCACGGAAAAACACACAGTAAATAAGCGTAACGGAGACAAACGTGTTGCATCACTTGTGTGCACTCGTGACCTTATGGGACGCCTGGTTGTCATTGCTTGTCAGAGAAAACTTGATTTGAAACATATCTTTTCATATCCACTGACACCGGTTCCACTGTCCATGTGCAGCACAGACGGTTGTATGGTCAAGACGGAAAAGAGTGGCCTTCTGGAGCTGTTAGAGAGCAAACTTCCCTCTGTCACACCAAGCTCAGTTGATGCCTATGTGGTTGATGGTATGTTCCTGCTACATGTTCTTCCACCCCACATTCCAGGAACGTATGGAGCCTTGGCAGCCGGCATTTTAAGACAAGTCACCGCTCTCTCCCGTGGAAGAGTGCATCTCATCTTTGACGCATATCCAGTCCTATCAATAAAAGACTGTGAAAGAGCAAGAAGAGGTCTGGATGACACAGACAAGAAAGAATACGCCATATCTGGACCTGAACAGCACCGCCCGAGAAATATCTTGGATTGTCTAAAGTCAAGATCATTCAAAGAGCAGCTACCAAAATTCCTGGCAATGGAATGGGAGGCCCAGCAATATGCAGAGGACGACTTGTGTATCTCTCGTATCTTGGAGCATGCTACCTTTTCTACGTGAAAGATGGGAAAGTCATGAAGGAAGAAGTAGAGACCTTGAAAACCAATCATGAAGAAGCTGACACCTTGATCTGCACTCATGTTAGTCACATTGACAAGGAAAATGCGAAGAACATAGCAGTCAGGGCATCAGATGCAGATGTCGCCGTCATTCTGCTGTATCACTGCAGGCAGTTCAAAGCACATATTTGGATGGATGTTGGGACATCGGGAAGGAATGACAGGCGATTCATAGACATCACTGCAATTAGCAAAGTCTTGGAAACCCCACTCTGTCAAGCACTAGCTGGCTTCCATGCATTTACGGGATCAGATTACACATCTGCCTTCTTCAAAAAAGGAAAGAAACGTCCCTTCAAAATTCTTGAGGGTTATAAGGATGCTCAAGACGCATTTGCAGAGATGGCAACGGACAACTTGGGATTGGATTCAGTGGAAGTAATCATGTCTTTCACTGCAAGAATGTATGGAGCCAAGCCAATTCAAGCACTTTCACTCAATGCACACCGCTATAAAGTGTTTCAGAAGACATATGCACCAAAGGCCACAGCGAAGAATCCTCTTGAGAACCTTCGGGGCATCGATGCAACCATGATACCACCGTGTGAAGCCGAGGTCTCCCAGCAAATCAAGCGTGCATCATTTGTTGCCAAAATGTGGGCGGATGCCAACAAAAAGATGATATGTCAACAGCCAACTGCAGAAAATGGCTGGGAGGTTCAAGGGCAAGCCTACGACGTCATATGGTTTGATGGACCACAGATACCTGGATCTCTTGTTCCTGATGAAAGAAACTGAAACTGATGCCGAGGATAATGACAACTTTGAACCCTGCTCTTCTGATGACATTTTGCAATCCGATGAAGATGACGAACAGTAACTCTTAATTTCAAATCTCAGATACAATGTATGTTACACTTACAGGAGGACAAGGCACTGCAAACAGTTTCCAATACGTTTTCTAACATTCTAAACACTAGGAATTCGTCGAAGGATGCATTCAGTGTTTGGTTCTTGTGCAGGAGTGTTTTGTGCTCGAGTTTTAGGCCTCCTTAATTATCCAGGTGTTATCGATGTACTGTGTACAGTAGTTGCCATTTAACTTTCCAATCAGATTGAGAGGGTTAAATGCCCTGTTCTTAAGTGACCTCCGCACCACAATTTTTTTTCTTAACTTGTTGTTTATTGATGAGGGGGCCATTCTCTATACATTTTGAATCTGGTTTCAGTTTTGTAGCTTACATGTCAAATATAACTAGTTCAAAGGTCATTCAGTCAAAATTGGCATTTTTGACCTGTTCTTAAGTGACCTCCCAAGCACAAATTTTATTCTTAAGGTGGTGCTCGTTGATTAGGGGACCGTACTCTACATTTTCCATGTGGTTTCAGTTTTGTAGCTTACATGTCAAATAACAGTGTAAATAGCCATGGGGGCCAAATAGGTACATTTTAAAATGTTTTCACTGATTGAAATCAAAGGAAGTGGTAAGATTGGAAAAATTTCTGCTTCTCATGTATCTCACTTCAGGCTCCACTGATATAGGTTTCATTGACAACGCCATGTGTGTATCATGTGGCATGTTGTAATCAAACAGTAATTAAGAGCTGGAAACCCCTATTCCGTGACCTTTGACCTCTTCTTAAGTGACCTTACCACCACATATTCTGTTCTTAAGTTGTTGTTTATTGATGAGGGGACCATTCTCTACATGTTGTATGTGATTTCAGTTTTGTCGCTTATATGTCAAATAAAGGCCTAATTAGCACTAATTAATGTTGTTAAGTGACCTCCCCACCAGAAATTTTCTTCTTAAGTTGCAGATTTGTAGTCAGTGGAGATCACCCTACCACTTGGCATATGAGTTGGTCTTGTAGTCTCTATGTCAAATAAAACCAATCTGGGGGGTACTTTGAGTGGCGCCCCCTACCCCACCCACCGCTAGCTGCACTTAAGAATTGGCTTTCTGGGGTCAGGTAAGCTACCTGTACCACACCAGCATGACAAAGCTTTTGTAGTTTCCATGTCAAATAAAATCCACCTAGCTCTCGGACCAATTAGGTTTTGTTTCAGGTCCAGATCCGGCCTATCAGTAAGATACAAGATGTAAAGTGTTCATCTGGCAGAGGCATGCTGTCTACTGAGTGCTGTTCTAGTACCCGATGTGGTGGTCATATGATTGTATTCATGATGCATGCTATAAAGAAATGAGGGAACTGAGTGGCATGCTGATGAGGAGGGGAGCGTCATTGAAGCTGAAGGGAAAGGTGTATGCTGCATGTTTGAGAAGTGTTGTGATTTATGGGAGCGAGACATGGGTAATGAACGTAGAGCAGCAACGAAGGCTGGAATGGGTGGAAATGCGAATGGTTCGGTGGATGTGTGGAGTATCGTTGAGAGGCAGACAAATGATGAATTGCAAAAGATGATGGGAATAGAGCCTGTGATTGATGCTGTGAAGAGGAACAGGTTGAGATGGTTTGGTCATGTGTTGAGGAAGGATGAAAGTGACTGGTTGAGAAGAGTGATGGAAATGAATGTAGAAGGAGGTAGAGGACGGGGAAGACCGAGAAAAACTTGGCTGAAGATGGTGGAAGAAGAAATGCGGGCAAGGGGGTTAACAAGGGGAGATGCAGAAAATAGGGCAAAATGGAGAAGATTGTTTCAAGAGGCATTACCCTTTGCCTGAATATTACCCTCGCCTGAGGAGAGGGTATTGCATTTGAGTGTTTGTCCACACAGAATAAATATGATTTTCTCTGCAACCGTTGGTCCGATTGACAGGAAATTTTCACCGTAGGTGTAACTCCACCTGTAGAATTTTTTTGCTGAAAATTATGACGTCGAAGATCACGTGGTTTGGCCGCCATCTTGGAAAAACCGAAAAACTTTGCACCTCTATATCTCCGAAAGTGCTGAATAGAAAAAATTGAGACATGGCTCATTGTAAAGAACTCTCCATGGGGAATAAAATATCTTAATGATGATGTCATAGGTGCCTCCATTATGACGTCATAATTCGACAAGTACAAACCATCCTGTCAAGATGAAATTTATTGAGCATAATCTGGGAATAAATTGGTTTAGAAAAAAAGAAAGAATGATGACATCATCGGTCACGTGGTTTGGCCGCCATATCTGTTTTAACACAAAAGCCTTGAAAACCACTGAAAATACATCCTGGCGAGGGTCTGCAATCTCTGATTGCTCTTTTTCTTGTTTTCAATTGTATTTCTTTGTTGCTCTTTACTTCTGGTTCATTCTGATGACTCCAATATACAGTCGTTGGTGTTCCATTTCATTTTGAATGGCTTTCCAGACAAGTTTCTTATCCTGGTTATCAAACTTAGCGGACCAAATTTATGAAAGACCCTTAGTGAGCTTCTTGCTAGCACATGCCTAACCCTTAAACACTGACAAACACATCTTGGTACGCACACAATTAATCACATGTCTAAACAGCAATTTACGAAGGGAGATGAGCAGCCGATTAGCTTGTGAAACACGGCTCATCTCTCCAACATCCAATTTAAATGATGAACTTTTATGGATTCACAGCACCACGGGCAATTTTTGGAGAAGATTCAGCGCATTGCTCCTCATCGTTGGTTGCTACAGGTCATCTTGCACTTGATTCATCAGCCAACAAAATGATTCATTTAAGAGTCAACGCCAGACAAATTTTATTTTGTCATACTTTTCAAGAGCAATGCATCTATCCTCGAAGATTCTGAATGCACGTCACAAACTGCCCTGTTCCTATCCTCTTCAACAATGGGCGGGACCTCGCCACCCCTTGAAAATCCGGGTGCGATGACTGAATCTCGCTCTGGCCTGTTCCCATATGCACAGCAGGTCTCCAAAATGAACAGCCTCTGGTGCGATGGAACAATTTTTTGTGTACAAGATCGAGGATCAGTAAGAGCATAACAAATGTTAATTTGTTATTTACATCACAGAACATAAAAACATAACGAACATAAAAGAGCATTAATCACAAAAAACAGACACATAAGAAACATAAAGGGAGCAGGAGACAAGATGGGGAGAGAGAGGGAAGCACACAAGTACAACAGTAGAGAACAGGGACATTGAGAGATCTGTGGGAGGGAGAGTGCTTGGGGGAAGGAGGCATGGGAAGGGAAGGGGGGGGGGAGGGTGGTGAGTGGGAGAGGTATAAAACACATGTACACTGCTCGGACTTCCAGGAAAGAAGTCGGAATTTCAAAAAATTGGATCTGGAGTGAAATTAACGGGGGTAGAAAAGATCAAGGTTTTGGATGGGGGAAGATAAGAGATGGTGGTGAACAGCTGTTTTAAAGAGCTAGATGGAGGGGTGGGATTGAAGGGAGTGGGGGAGTTTGTTCCAGAGGCAGGAGAAAAGAAGAATGAAAGAGTGAAGGTGAATAGAGTCTTGATTTTGGCAGTTTAACCATGAGAGGGTTGCAGGCAGATCTTGTGCAACCTGTAGGACTATTTGCGGGACAGAGCACAGACAGAGCTGGGGGAGCAAGGCCGGAGAGGAGTCGGTAGAAGACATAAAGACCACCAACCTGCCTGCGGCGAGTGAGTGAAAGGCCCTCGGAGATAGCTTCATCACGGGAGATTCCAATGATTCTGAAAGCTTTGGTTTCAACAGCGTGAAGCTGAGCTAGGTGTGAGGCAGAGCACCGGCCTAGAGGGGAGAACAGTATTCCATTGAGCTGCGGATGAAAGCCTTGTATGTGGTGAGGAGCTCAGGTGTGCCAAGGAAGGACAGAGGATGCCCAGTCGGCGACTTGCTTTGGGGGCCAGCTTGGAAATGTGGTTTTCCCAGGAAAGATCATGGCAGATAGTGAGACCCAAGAGCTTGAGCGACAGAACTTCTTGGAGAAAATTGTTGAGAAAGTAGATGGGAGGGTTTTCCAGTCGGTCTTTTCAGAGACAAAGTAAGAGTGTGAGATTTGTCAGGATTGAAAGACATGTTCCACTTTGACCAGTCTGATTTTTTCCATGTCTGCAGAGAGTGAGGAGGCTGCAGACTGCCGATCTGATGGATGAGGAATGGAGCGGCATAGAGTGGAGTCATCAGCAAAGAGATAGAGGATTTTCCAGAGTCGGAGAGATCATTGATGAAGACCAGAAAAAGCACAAGGCCCAGAACACTGCCTTGAGGATCTCCAGCCTGAACAGGAAGGGGAGATGAGAGAAAGCCATTCAGGGCCACATGTTGACTATGACCAGAGAGGAAGTCCGCAAGCCAAGCATGGAGATTTCCATGGATACCATAGGAGGAGAGTTTGGTGAGCAGAGCTGGGTGCCAGACCGTATTGAAGTCACGTGATATGTCAAGGGAGACATCTCTAATTTCCTGTTTGACATTGAGGACCTCCATCCATTGTTGAGACAGCAGAAGCAGTATGTCCAGAGTAGAGTGGATTCCATGACTGCTGATAATTGGGATATTAATGTCGGTAAGGGTGGTCAGTAAGCCAGATCCGTAACTTCGGGACAAGGATTGGTTCTGGGTCGGTTGAGCCAGGGTGCGAAGCAGTGTACTGGAACACACTCGCAGTCAGGTTGAGCCTCCGTTTCCCGGGGCTGCGGGGCTCCCGACCTATCCAGTGCGCCGGCGCTTCGTGGCGTTGTCGGGTTCTACCGCGCGGGCGGTGTGTTCGAGGCCCAGTGCCGGTTGGGGACGTCCCTCTTGTCATCACCCTAGTTGAGGGCGCTGGGTGGTGCACACTTGGTGGCCGCGGCTGGAGATTCTCCGGCCAGTCCCTTCCTCATCCCCATCCTTCCGCCGGCGGTCCTGGAGCGTGAACATGAGCCGTTGCCTCCCCGTGGAGCACTATGGCTGTGGTGTGCAGTCCGCCCAGACCCGCCTCGTCATGTCCCCCATTCCGTGTGCGTGCCCCTCGTCACATTGTGCGTGTTTCACACATGTCTCGCGGTGCTTCCCCGCTCATGCTCGCAGTCGACGGGTGATGGTGCGAGGCTCGAGTCCGCGTTAACACATCGACCGGCAACCGACAGTCACATGAGAGCCGGTGTGGACAAGGGGATTCCGACTGTTTCAAGCAAACCATCGGGATGGCCGATGAGCGAATGTGGACACGATGTGATTTCTGCTCAGTGCTTTGAATGTCAGCGAAGAAATCCACAGAAGCACGGGTAAACAGCTGGAGTAAACACGATGCCTCTCGCTACGCAACTATCCTTATTGATGGAGCACATAAGCGCTACCTTGATGGCACCAAAGTGTTTAAACTTGCTCCGAGTCAAGGTGCCATCCTGGAGAGTGGGCTGAGGAACCTACAGGCCATCCTACACTGGGAACTTGTGGATGTTGTCAGGTCCCGGAACTGATGTTACTGCCCAGATGTTACACACACTCGTCGATAGAGCCGTCCTGTTAGAGACGAGCAAGGTGCCCGAGCCGCAAGGCTGGTTACTCAATAAAGCTCGTCTCCAGACAGGTCGGATTTACATTGAAATGATGATGGTATCCAGGGTAGTCTGTGGTAGACCTGGAATGGCTCAAAGTGGTTGGTGCAATGCAGGAATAGGATGCAGCATGTCCAACAGCAGCTTGGGTTCGAAGCCATGGAGGAACCCAGGATTCCAACAGCAGCTGGTGTTGCAAAGCCAGATATCATTCCCTGTAAACACGGGAGTCCCGTGGTCCTCGATGCCCAAATAAAAAGTGACTGTCGCTGTCAAGGGAACATCGCCTCAAATAAATCGTACGATGACAAACCGGACTGGGTGGCCCAGAAATTTCACACCTCTCGGCCTTACCTTGTATCCACAAGCATGCTCAACTGGCGTGGAGTATGAGCGCTGGAATCGGCCAACGTGCTCCGCAAACTCGGCTTGCACAACAGCAACCTCAAGGTCATTTCATTAATTTTGGTCGAATGCACAGCAATGGCTTTCGGAACATTCAGGCGCTCGACGTTGAGGTGCGATAGGCGTCAGAGGTCGTGGGGTCCGTATCATGGCCACAGCACGATCATGAGGACTCCGCGACTCTGGTCCCCAGCAATAGGGTCCGGGTGACGTGGACTTGTTTGATAATTACAGGCTGTTTACGGACCCTTTTGAAGCACCAGGTGCGACTGCCCCAGTTACCCCAAGGGGAGCACGGCGGAATAGATTAGCGGACAATTCAGGTGAGATTCATGTGTATATGGCATGAGATTCAGGTGAAACCAACATATGGGACAAAGCAGAAGGTGATTTCATAAACCATATTTATTAATCACTATCTACCCGATACGTAAACTATTTGCTACTGATAAAAATAAACCATTAATGATTACGCAGTCAAGAAACACCCAGATTATAAAACGCATTTCATAGATTTGTATGCATTCAACATAGATTAGTATGCAGTCAACATAGATTTGTATGCAGTCAACGTAGATTTGTATGCAGTCAACGTAGATTTGTATGCATTCAACATAGATTTGTATGCAGTCAACGTAGATTTGTATGCAGTCAACGTAATTTGTATGCAGTCAACGTAGATTTGTATGGCCAACGTAGATTTGTATGGTCAGCGTAGATTTGTATGGAGTCGATGTAGATTTGTATGGAGTCAACGTAGATTTGTATGGAGTCAACGTAGATTTGTATGCAGTCAACGTAGATTTGTATGCAGTCAGCGTAGATTTGTATGGAGTCGACGTAGATTTGTGTGGAGTCGACGTAGATTTGTATGGAGTCGACGTAGATTTGTATGGAGTCGACGTAGATTTGTATGCAGTCGACGTAGATTTGTATGCAGTCGACGTAGATTTGTATGCAGTCGACGTAGATTTGTATGCAGTCGACGTAGATTTGTATGCAGTCGACGTAGATTTGTATGCAGTCGACGTAGATTTGTATGCAGTCAACGTAGATTTGTATGCAGTCAACGTAGATTTGTATGCAGTCGACGTAGATTTGTATGCAGTCGACGTAGATTTGTATGCAGTCGACGTAGATTTGTATGCAGTCGACGTAGATTTGTATGCAGTCGACGGAGATTTGTATGCAGTCGACGTAGATTTGTATGCAGTCGACGTAGATATGTATGCAGTCGACGTAGATTTGTATGGAGTCGACATAGATTTGTATGGAGTCGACGTAGATTTGTATGGAGTCGACGTAGATTTGTATGGAGTCGACGTAGATTTGTATGGAGTCAACGTAGATTTGTATGCAGTCAACGTAGATTTGTATGCAGTCAGCGTAGATTTGTATGCAGTCAGCGTAGATTTGTATGCATTCAACGTAGATTTGTATGCAGTCAACGTAGATTTGTATGCAGTCAACATAGATTTGTATGCAGTCAAAGTAGATTTATATGCAGACAACATAGATTTGTATGCAGTCAACGTAGATTTGTATGCAGTCAACGTAGATTTGTATACAGTCAACGTAGATTTGTATGCAGTCAACGTAGATTTGTATGCAGTCAACATAAATGCATATGCAGTTGAGCATTGATTTGTATGCAGTCAACATCGATTTGTGTGCAGTCAATGTCGATTTGTATGCAGTCAACATAGATTTGCATGCAGTCAACATAGATTTGCATGCAGTCAACATAGATTTGTATGCAGTCGACATAGTTTTGTATGCAGTCGACATAAATTTGTATGCAGTTGAGCATTGATTTGTATCCAGTTGAGCATTGATTTGTGTGCAGTGAACGTAGATTTGTGTGCAGTGAACGTAGATTTGTGTGCAGTGAACGTAGATTTGTATGCAGTCAACGCAGATTTGTATGCAGTCAACGTAGATTTGTATGCAGTCAACATAGATTTGTGTGCAGTCAACATAGATTTGTATGCAGTCAACATAGATTTGTATGGGGTCAACATAGATTTGTATGCAGTCAACATCGATTTGTATGCAGTCAACATAGATTTGTATGCAGTCCACATAAATTTGTATGCAGTCAACATAGATTTGTATGCAGTCAACATAGATTTGTGTGCAGTCAACATAGATTTGTATGCAGTCAACATAGATTTGTATGCATTCAACATAGATTTGTATGCAGTTGAGCATTGCTTTGTATGCAGTCAACATAGATTTGTGTGCAGTCACATTAGATTTGTATGCAGTCACATTAGATTTGTATGCAGTCAACGTAGATTTGTATGCAGTCACATTAGATTTGTATGCAGTCGAGCATTGATTCAAATTTTCATGGTTGGCAACTTATCTCCGGTAACCTGTTTGTAATATATAAGACTTCAGCTGATTACAGATGTTAAGAGTTGGCACTTTGCATGTTCAAACAATCTTATCCAGCTGCGTGTACACGTGAAGTCCGACAATAGCCAGTCGCATTGCAAGTTCTCTTATTGAGCTTCATCTCACATAAGCACCCATCATCGGGTCTCACATAAGCACCTATGTCCATGGTCCAAGCTGAGTGATGTTGAATATAGAAAGGTGCATGCTGTTAACGAACCCAATGCATACAGGCAGCTGAAGAATGAGGAGTGAATGAGGAAGAGTAAGGAGGAAAATCAGGCCCTGTTCTGGGCACCCTCTCTGTACCCAGACAGATGTTTCTCATCTGGATGTCGTCTCCGCACCCCCAGCACTGCAGCATTCGTCAAATACCCGCCAGTAGGTAAGACGACCAGCCACCGCAAGGATGCCGCAAGTTAGTGACCCAGGGCTTGGAGTGTGGAACCCAGCGGTGTCCTCTTCCAGCACTCATGTCCCATCAGCTGGTTTGAATATGCAATTCGTCATGGTGAACTGCACGTTGGTCGCCCCGGCAAGGTAAGTTGTCCGTCAGGTGTTACATTTCACTGCATCCGTCTCTTCGCCTCCTCCTGAATCCAATGCAAGTCCTCATGATGTTTTATATGATTCACCCGAGGTCAATTTAAAAAACCCCGGCGTCTACATGTCCACACTCTGGTGTCTCAGTGAATGATGGAGCCTCGATCCAGTCCAGTTTGTTCCATCACAGACCTCTGCCCCAGTCGGTGTCTCTTTCTTGTGCAGGTAGAGATAACTCAGACATTTTGCCTAAACACAGCTCAACTCTGTCTGCACCAAGCTGTGTGAATCAAAGCCCCCACCTCTTATTATCACCACATTCCTTGTCTCCTCGGCCAAGCCAGAAGGCCTTGAATACTCATAACAGCCTCACAAGCACCGAGGCTTACACTGAAGAATTACCATTCACTTTTAAAACCACTTTTACCACAGTACAATTGATGTAACTTGCACCTGCTTCCCTCAAATCCACATTTTCCATTTAAAATGGGATAATATTTCCCAACAGCTGCGATTAACGGGCTATGAAAGAGCACAGAACATGCCAAGGGCAGGGAGAAGTGCCCCTCTGCAGTGAGGCTGGAGTAAACAGTGAGTGTTTGTGTGTGGGGATTCCCTTAAAAAACAATCAGTAGACAAATGTGTTTGTGTGTGGAGATTCCCTTAAAAAACAATCATTACAGTAGACAAATGTGTTTGTGTGTGGAGATTCCCTTAAAAAACAATCATTACAGTAGACAAATGTCTTTGTGTGTGGGGATGCCCTTAAAAACGGTCATTACTGTGGGCAAAAGCTTCATCGTCTAATGAGTAACTAGCATGACTTCTACTGGTCCAATTGACCCGATTGGTATTCTCAATGAACATCTGTCCTCTCAAATAGCTTGAGAGGAATAGCCATCTACCCGGAAGGGCCCATCAATTGATTATTTACAATGCCGTTCATATATTTATGTGTTGTATTGTTATGAATTTCGGGTTAGAGTGATATATAGATCAGGTAGATCCATGTAGGTATCATGCTCCGATTGTCGTAAAGAAGAAAAACCATCTCGATGTACATAAGCAGGGACCTGTTTAGCCCGAATGTCGGATTAAGTGTATATTCGTCCCTTGTCGGATTAAGTGTCGGATTAAGTGTAGGGGGCGGGGCTTGTTAACAAGATTAGGGCATAAGGGTAAATTATCCCTTGCAAGTCTTACCCTATGTGATCTATCCTTTGTCCCGTATGGCATGATACCATGGACACCAGGAAAGGCCCATTAGCACACACACTAATTAAATTCCCTCCCCCCACAATAAAACTCACCGGAAGCCAGTTCGGGGCACTGCCGATGGAGCCGCAGCCAGTTACATCACCAGCTGGCATAGCAACACTCATTGTTCAGGCCGGCTGAGGCCATGCCACCTCGCAATGGATTGGTCTAGGCTAGGGGTTTGATGGGGAGATCACACCATTGGGCCACGTGTCAACCAATAGGGAGACGAAGCAGGATGAAGCCCGCCGATTGGTCAAGGCAGGGGCAAGAAGCTGGCCACTGATTGGTCAGGAAGGCAGAGGGGGAAGCAGAGCACCGATTGGCCAGGTACAACCGATGACGTCAGAGGCAAGCCAGAAGCAATGCGCGGATTGGTGTAGAGACAGCTGATGTCACAAGACGGCCAATAACAGAACTAGCTGGCCGGCATTTTGTCTTCTCGTTTTTGGATCCCTTTGTGCCTGGACCTCGTTCGCTCCTTCCTTCACGATTCCTCTGCTCCGACCTCTTGCCCTCACGCCTTCATTCACCCTCGATCCTCTCTCCCTTCTGATCCGAACGTTGGGTGCATCACAGTTCCGTGCCGAATCCGTGAGGACATTGCAAGGCTGAGGAAGCAGGTTACACGCACGCTCGCTCGCTTCACACGGGAGGCCTTATCGAGGCCTATTGAACAAGGGCATGTCGAGGCCTTCTTCCCGCCAATGGACCTGACGATCTCTGACGCTTCAGCCATTGGAGCTAAGCCCACATACACCACACACAACCATTCCTTCCCATTTATTTTCCCTACGTCCACGTGATACGTCTGGTGTGGGAGCGCTCCACTTTAGAACATTTATTATTTACTGCGTTTCCTTTGTCCCGGCATTCCGTTGTAAATAAACCTTATCTTATTTTCCCCTGTCTATTCTAAAACTGTTCCCGCTTGAGTTAATTTCCTACAGGATTGAAGGCTGCCACGCGGGACCGTCAGGTAAAAGTGTACCGCTTCTTCTTCTTCTCTCTTCCACCCACGTGTCGATATAAAATCCGTATTTGATCGTCGCCTCAGTTAATGCTCGATTTGCCATCCGTGGCTTACTCTCGGTCTTAACTGAGAGCAGTCACAAGACAGTATGTACCTAACATCCATATTCAGCATACAATGTAAACTACCAATTGTAGGCCTTGCATGCACTCTTAAACATGCCCTAGGCAACGTGTAAAAGTGTATTTGTTATTTACACGCTGCTCGTGATTGGGTTTAGATGTCACATCAGATAAATAGTCAGGTTCAGTATGTCTAGATTTAAAGTTTCGTTGGATTTTTTGGGGGATTTGGAAAACTATATATTTTTGGAAATTATATTGTATAGTCAGTCAGAAAACCAATGTTGCTATTTGCACAGACTCTTGTATGGCGGCCATCTTGGATTTTCAAAATTGCCGCCGTAGAACTAATTTTTCTCAATATCTCAGCTTCTAAATAACATAGAGCTTTGATTCTAACGGCTAAACATACATTTGCAAGGGCCCCGAATCCAATGGTAACAAGTTCAATAAGCTAGACATGACCATAGAGCTCCTATGTGGCGGCCATCTTGGATTTTTCAAACTGGCCGCCGTAAAATTGATGTTTCTCAATATCTCAGCTTCTAAACAACATAAAGCTTTGATTCTAACGGCTAAACATACATTTTCAAGGGCCCCGAATCCAATGGTAGCAAGTTCGATGAGCTAGACATGACCATAGAGCTCCTATGTGGCGGCCATCTTGGATTTTTCAAACTGGCTGCCGTAAACCTGATGTTTCTCAATATCTCAGCTTCTAAACAACATAAAGCTTTGATTCTAACGGCTAAACATACATTTTCAAGGGCCCCGAATCCAACGGTAACAAGTTCGATAAGCTAGACATGACCATAGAGCTCCTATGTGGCGGCCAATCCCAGGACTTGGAGGTTTTCTCTTGAATGGGGTGGCCTGAATGTTGCGGATTCGCTGCTTGGTTTGTACTTCACCTGTCTGTTGGATTTGAATCCATACATGATGTTCTGACTCACAGTGAGTGTTGATCTGTCAACAACACTGGTCCTCTTCTCAGTTTCCAGCTTGTCGACAGGCCCTACCATTACCCAGCGGATCATGGTGTATAGTTCAGCCGGAACATCGTTGATATCGCTGGACACCTGTATGGTATTTGCTTCCTGGTCCTTCTTAATGAATTCTGCGATGCTCTTCCGTATCACTTGTGCTGCTTTGTAGATTGTCTTCATGTTGTTCTCGTCATCGCCATCACTTGTGATTGCAGAATGAACCATGCTTTCCTCACATGCATCTGGACAGTAGAGGATGGCCGATTTTCTTCGGTCTTTTTGGAGAACAGATGTCACGCTTGGCAACTCAGTGACGATTCTTTCTTTCAGCCACTTTCTATTGAATGTAGGTACATGCTTTTCCAAGTGTTCTGTGCCAATCATATTGACATAAGTGGTTTCAATGTCATCCATGGAGAGATAAGCTTGGTTTTGTGTTTTGACATCTATCAGGTTGATCATCTCAATCAGACTTGCCCGTTGCAGCAATAGTTCTTTGTCTGCGCTGCTTCTGTTTGCGCTAGGTCTGTCTCGTACTACATGGAACACATGTCTTCTCCAACAAGATTTGTGGTACCGAAGGTCAATTGCGTGTGCATCACCTGGTGAGATACATGTGTTGAATCGTGTTTTCAATAATGCATCTTGGGACTTCTCTATAGCCTCTCTAAGCTCTTGACCAGCATTTTCAGTCCTAACCTGGTAGAGTAGTTGGCCATCATCTTTTTGGCAGAAGAAACACTGCTCTTTATCCAGTGGCACTGTACACGAGCGTGTGAACAGGGATGTTCCATCAGATGTTGATGAGCCTGGCTCGTCCATTTCTGTGCTTCCTCTCTTCTGTCCGCGTTTTTTGCAGTATAGTATCCAGTTGTTACTGCATGCGCATGGCGGTCTCTGGCACGTTGCATCTCGCTCTTGTTAGTTGCACTGGAGTAACAAGTGCGATGCCAAACTGCCTTCTCTGTAGAGAGTGTTTCTTTTGTGCTGTTTTGGAGTCGTTTATGGACTTGAACGTAGATGCCATCATGAAAACTGGCCCTTTCTTCTATTGGCTTCAATAAATGTTGGTAGGAATCTATTCTGGGGTTTAACACCAAGGATCCTTTCTTGACATCATCAGCCTTGCATAAAATGCACTGCTTCCAGTTCGTGGACTCCTGGGCTTGCCCCGCCACTTCACCATCTTGTTGCATCTCACTCATAATGTGACATGTAGAACCTGCAAAGACAGCAAAGCAAAGGGAACCGTCACCGATATATACAACCACCACCACAGACATATTGATGTATAATAGGCTACAAATACACTACCACCATCACCACAATATCAGGTATATTGCTCAGTATATAAATAATACAAAAACACACGCTGTAAACTAATTATTTTCCTCAGCTGTACCCTGGGGATCAAACTTATTACTTTAGTAGCTTGTCCACCCGTAAACAGATTTTAAGTTCTCATGAACATTAGCAGTATCTGTGTGTTATTTGGCAGTATGCCACAAAGGCCCACAAAGGGCAAAACACTCGCAGTAGAATAGTATTTCTCATTACAGTCAACACAGTCAGGTTCAGCATGTCCAGATTTTAGATTTCGTTGGATTGTTTTTGGGATTTAGAAAAATCAAAGCTCCGTCTTATTTAGAAGATGAGATCCTGAGAAACATCAATTTTACGGCGGCCAGTTTGAAAAATCCAAGATGGCCGCCACATAGGAGCTCTATGGTCATGTCTAGCTTATCGAACTTGTTACCATTGGATTCGGGGCCCTTGAAAATGTATGTTTAGCCGTTAGAATCAAAGCACTATGTTATTTAGAAGCTGAGATATTGAGAAAAATTAGTTCTACGGCAGCAATTTTGAAAATCCAAGATGGCCGCCATACAGGAGTCTGTGCAAATAGCAACATTGGTTTTCTGACTGACTATACAATATAGTTTCCAAAAATATATAGTTTTCCAAATCCCCCAAAAATTCCAACGAAATTACATCGTGAACCTGACTTAAACACACTTCGGCAATAGGCGATTAGATTACCTGTAATCATCGCACGGATTAGCGATTCTACACCGTCTAACTCTTAAAGGCCTTTCGTAAATTCGGCCCTAAATGTCTGTCAACGTTTAAAGACTTGTTTAAAGACTCAGTTTTGTTGTTGAACGTTTTATCGTTTCTGAAGTACAGGGTGATTTTTATCATAACTCGTATTATTATTATTTGACAACCCGAAATAATTCCCATACACTGAAAACTATATCTATTAGGAAACTAATATTTTGTGTAAATGTCGCCGAATGTCACAGAAAGAGGTAACTTGGTCCTGAGGGTCATCAGGTATCATGTGATATATCACGTGACCCGGCAGTGACGTTTAACGGTTTTCACTCCGTCACGCCATGGAGCTCATTGTGGAAGAACGTGCGTTTCTCATCGAACATATGACGTAAAAAATGCATCGTTTGGGGAATGTCAAATTCAATTTAATCGGTGTTATGGAAACTGGTGAAGCAGAGAAACAGGTTACGTGAAAGTTATATAGATATTATTGTACACCTGCACCGCTCCTTTCCCATGCCATCCCCAGATGCTGCTTGACGTCATGCTCCTTTCCCACGCCATCCCCAGATGCTGCATGACGTCGTGCTCCTTTCCCATGCCATCTTCAGATGCTGCATGACGTCACGCTCCTTTCCCATGCCATCCCCAGATGCTGCATGACGTCGTGCTCCTTTCCCACGCCATCCCCAGATGCTGCATGACGTCACGCTCCTTTCCCATGCCATCTTCAGATGCTGCATGACGTCGTGCTCCTTTCCCATGCCATCCCCAGATGCTGCATGACGTCGTGCTCCTTTCCCATGCCATCCCCAGATGCTGCTTGACGTCACGCTCCTTTCCCATGCCATCTTCAGATGCTGCATGACGTCACGCTCCTTTCCCATGCCATCTTCAGATGCTGCATGACGTCGTGCTCCTTTCCCATGCCATCTTCAGATGCTGCATGACGTCACGCTCCTTTCCCATGCCATCTTCAGATGCTGCATGACGTCGTGCTCCTTTCCCATGCCATCCCCAGATGCTGCATGACGTCGTGCTCCTTTCCCATGCCATCCCCAGATGCTGCTTGACGTCACGCTCCTTTCCCATGCCATCCCCAGATGCTGCATGACGTCGTGCTCCTTTCCCATGCCATCCCCAGATGCTGCTTGACGTCACGCTCCTTTCCCATGCCATCTTCAGATGCTGCTTGACGTCACGCTCCTTTCCCATGCCATCTTCAGATGCTGCTTGACGTCACGCTCCTTTCCCATGCCATCCCCAGATGCTGCATGACGTCGTGCTCCTTTCCCATGCCATCCCCAGATGCTGCATGACGTCGTGCTCCTTTCCCATGCCATCCCCAGATGCTGCATGACGTCACGCTCCTTTCCCATGCCATCTTCAGATGCTGCTTGACGTCACGCTCCTTTCCCATGCCATCTTCAGATGCTGCTTGACGTCACGCTCCTTTCCCATGCCATCTTCAGATGCTGCTTGACGTCATGCTCCTTTCCCATGCCATCCGCAGATGCTGCATGACGTCACGCTCCTTTCCCATGCCATCTTCAGATGCTGCATGACGTCACGCTCCTTTCCCATGCCATCTTCAGATGCTGCTTGACGTCACGCTCCTTTCCCATGCCATCCCCAGATGCTGCATGACGTCATTGCCGGGCACCGAAGGAGGCCCTGCGATGGCATGCGCTGAAAGGGAGTACTCGGTTTTCACTCCGTTTCTTTCTTTCTCATTTTTCTTGTTTTCTTTCTTGTTTGTTTGTCCGGGCGATATCTCAGCCATCCTTTGAGCTAGGAAGCAGAAATTTCCGAACAATAGTGAGCAAGTCCTTTGTCAAAAACGGTAATTTTTTGTTTTTTTTAATCAATAATTGATGAGTTATTATCGATTTATTACGGACTTATTTATTTTCTTTCTCTTCTGGGCATTATCTCAGGCACCAGAGCTGGGAAGCTGATATTTGGACATGACAATGACCAAGTCATGTGGCTCTAATAGGATATTTTTGATTTATTACCTCCTCCACCAAAGGTGGGTGGAGGTTTTGATTTTTGATTTATTACCTCCTCCACCAAAGGTGGGTGGAGGTTTTGTTTTCACCCCTGTCTGTCTGTTTGTGAACAAAATATCTTAAAAAGTTGTGGACGGATTCGGACGAAATTTGGCAGAAAGGTAGCGTATGTCACAAGGACGAAATGATTCGATTTTGATGAAGATCCGGATTCGGATCCGGCTACGAGAATTTTTAAAAAGTGATTCTTCACCATTGGGAGATAGGGCCAAAAACGATACATAGCAGGATATCTCAGAAAGTTGTGGACCGATTTGGCCGAAACTTGGTTGACCGGTTGGGTGTCTGACAAGGACAAACAGATTCAATTTTGGTGAATATCTAAATATGGATTGGGATATGAGATTTATTTAATTATTTAAGTGATTTTTCACCATTGGGAGATCGGGCCAAAAACGATACATAGCAGGATATCTCAAAAAGTTATTAGTGGATTTGGACGAAACTTGTTGGAGATGTTGGGTGTCTGACGAGGAAGAATCGATTCAATTTTGGTGAAGATCCAGATCCAGCTAGTAACGTGGTTCCCAATCTGGGGGCCATGCTGTATTTCTCTGGGTAATTTGAACCATACTAAAAATTCAATATTGGTTTTTTAAAAAATAAATTGTTTTGACTTTGATATTGTTTTGTTTTTTGTCCTATTGCAGATTTGACGTTACGGCTTCTGGGAGTAAAAAAAAAAAGTATCTTGACGAATACATAAAACTTGGATTCAAGTCCATTACCATGTCTGGCCAAGAGAAACCACAATGTGTGCTGTGTCACAAGGTTTTGAGTACTGAATCCATGAGGCCACCCAAGTTGAAGTTGCACCCCGAGACAAATCACGCACAACATGCAAAGCACGATCCCGAATTTTTCAAGCGGCATGAAAGAAATTTAAAGCGACAGAATTTGTATGAGGGAGGAGCTTTTCAACAACAAAATGCAGCAACTGTCCAGGCTTCTTATGAAGTTTCTCTTGAAATTGCAAAGAAGAAAAAACCCCACTCGATTGGGGAGACACTCATCAAGCCTTGTACCCTCCTCATTGTCGAACGGGTTCTCGGCAAGGCAGAGGCTCGCAAAGTTGAACAGGTGTCTTTATCGAATAACACAGTGCAGTGTCGTATCCGTGACATGTCGGAAGATGTGAAACAACAGATCATCAATGAGATTAAGGCGGCGCCTTTCGGCTTGTTTTCTTTTCAACCTGATGAATCGACCGATGTTAGTTCCTGCTCCCATCTACTGGCATTCGTTCACTATGTCAAGGGAGATGATATCAAGGAAGAATTCTTGTTCTGCAGTGCCCTGGAAACAATGACAAAAGCTAACGACGTCATGGAAAAAAATGAAGTTGTTCTTCGATGCGGGAGGAATTCAGTGGGAGAATATATGTGGTGTCTGTACTGACGGTGCTCCTGCCATGCTTGGTTCCAAATCTGGATTCCAAGCAAAAGTGAAGATGCTGGCACCACACGCGAAAGGAACCCACTGTATGATTCATTGCTATGCCCTGGCTTGTAAGACTCTCCCTCTCTCATTGAAGAAAGTTATTGAAGTCGTAATCAAGATTGTTAACTACATTCTGGCAGGGGCTCTCAACACCCGAATGTTCAAGGAGCTGTGCAAAGACATGAACGGAGAACGCGGAACATGAAACGTTGCTGTACTATACTGCTGTACGCTGGCTTTCGAAAGGGAATGTTCTGAACCGCGTCTTTGAATTTCGTGCGGAAGTCAAACATTTCTTGAATCTTCAAGGGAAACATGACCTCCTGCAGCATTACGACGAAGAATTGTGGAATGAACGACTTGCTTATCTTGCTGACATTTTTGAGCAGCAGAACCAGCTGAACCTCAAGCTCCAAGGAAGAGCGACTAATATTATTCTTTTCCTCGATCATCTCAGAGGATTTGTTGCCAAACTCTAAAACTGGCGCAGGAAAGTGAACACAGGAAACATTGCTATGTTCGAAAGACCGTCTGAATTGCAAGACAGCATGGGAAAAGAGCTTGGTCCCATACTGAAAAATGACATTCTTGAGCATCTGCAGTCACTGGAGCTATAATTTAATAAGTATTTTCCTGATTTAGACAACAATGAGACAAAAATTGTGAGGAATCCTTTTTCCGTCAACCTTTGTGTGGAGAGCATGCCAGAGGCAATGCAGGATGAATACCTGGATCTCCGAAACAATTCATTTGCCAAAGACATATTCGAAGAGAAGAGCTTGACGGAGTTTTGGGTGGGAATGGGTCGCTACCCTAATATCAGCCAGATAGCTATCCGGGTGCTTCTGCCATTCTCATCTACCTATCTCTGCGAAGCGGGGTTTTCCACACTGATGAATATCGAATCGAAACAGCGTAATCGGCTCCACGTGGAAGATGACCTCCGCTGTGGCCTGACTGTGACTCAACCACGGGTACCCCAATTGGTAGCTAAAATGCTATTTCAGCCATCCCACTGAGTTTTAATGCACTTTTACGGCGCATGCACCACGTCCCTAGTTTTGATTACCTGAGTTGTCTAATTGAGTTTCTTTTTGTGAGATTATAACACACTGCGTTAAATACAGACACAACAGAGGTTTTTAGTTTTCACATATTCTTGACTTGGAACCTTTTGATGCTGTTTTCTTGTGTGACAGTTCTATTTTATGCTGTCCATAGTGTTGCTACCGATAATATTAAAATCTCATATCAAACGTGCATCATTCGAGCAACGTTGCTTTGTTTGCTTCTTCCAAAAACGATGTAGTTGGGAGTCAGTAAGGAACAGAAAAAACGATGGAACTAAATGTTCATGTTGTCTACTTGGAATTCCTCATTTTCTGTGTAATAATTTACCAATTCTCATACAAACAAAATAGCCAATTAAAGGAAAAAACACCTCTCAGAATGCACCACAGAGCATCTAGAAATCAAAAAAATTTGGGGAGCATGCCCCCAGACCACCTAGACTGCTTACACGCGCTCCGCCGCTCAACCCTCGTGAAAGGGAGGGGGGGGGTGCTGGGGATGTGCTCTGGGAGCCAAGGGGGCCATAACACAAAAAAGGTTGGGAACCCCTGACGCTAGTATAATTTTTTAAGTGATTCTTCACCATTGAGTGATATCGCCAACCAGGCGGCGGTATGCTCCCTTCTGAGAAATAATCAATTAATCGATTAATTATTTATTGATTGGTTAATTAAGCATTTAATTTTTTTCGATTAATGACATTGAATTAATTTTCATAAAGTTACAGCTTCAGATGAAACACTGGTGGTTGTGGTATGCTGTGAGCCATTTGATTTAGAAATTATTTTACGATTGGTATTTATTGATTTATGCAACAAATCAATCAATGATTGTACACCTTTCCCTCCCAATACCGTCTCTATGTGCTGCATGGTGGTATTGCCGGACGCCGAAGGCCCCACTCCCCCCTTCCCCCGGCAATGCCGCACTGGAGGACATTATTTATTTTTTTGGCATGTGGGGTATCTTTGTATCTGTACTTGTTTTTGTTTTTGTTGGGTTTTTTTTTCCTTACTGATATAGTTTTTAGTGTATGGGAATTATTTAGGGTTCTTCAAAAAAATCCCCGACCCCTGCCACAAACACAACTCAACCTGCAACCCACAGAAGGTCCTCAACCACTCCTCCCGCCCCCCAAAGTCTCAACCTCCCCTTTGTAACTCAGTCCCATCTTTGTTTTACCCCCTCCCCCTTAACCCCAGCTCTCTGTCCTCCCATCCCCTCACCCCCCTCCCCCCAGCTCCTGACCAAAATGGTGCACATATTATTTAATTCTTTTTTGAGGTCCACCCGTTGGCTTAGCGGTTAGGGTGCCGGCTTGGGATCCCAGGATCCTGGGTTCGAATCCCGGTCGATCGCTGAATTAACGCCAGGGGGGTTGACTCAGCCTGTCATCCTTCCGAGGTCGGCAAATTGAGTACCAGCTTGCTGGAATGAATGATCATGGTGTGTACCCCGGTTTAGAATAGGTACACCGTATCCCTGCGCATCGTAAGAGGCGACCAAGGGTTGGCGTCAGGAAGGGCATCCGGCCATAAAAACATTGCCTCAAACAGGGAACCATGATTGTCATGGGCCCGCAAGGCTAACCCCCACTATAGCGGGGAAAATGGCCTTAAAACGATCATTCATTTTTTTATTCAGTTGTGGGTGGATTCAGGCGAGCTTTGCAACCACTGGGTAGACACAGACGATAAATCTGACTTTTAATATTTAGATTCCAGATGAAGATGAAATTTCTAGCTCTGTGTCACATTTGATGATTGTGTAACTTGAGAACTTCTTTGAATCCTCGTGTGTTGTGTTTTCCACACTCTTGATTTTCAGATGATGGAAGCAGGTTCCATTAGCTGTGGCTCACACACGGTATGTAAATACCCAGACCTGCTACTGTGGCTCACACACTCGGTATGTAAATACCCAGACCTGCTACTGCGGCTCACACACTCGGTATGTAAATACCCAGACCTGCTACTGCGGCTCACACACTCGGTATGTAAATACCCAGACCTGCTACTGTGGCTCACACACTCGGTATGTAAATACCCAGACCTGCTACTGTGGCTCACACCCTCGGTATATAAATACCCAGACCTGCTACTGTGGCTCACACATTCGGTATGTAAATACCCAGACCTGCTACTGTGGCTCACACACTGGGTATGTAAATACCCAGACCTGCTACTGTGGCTCACACACTCGGTATGTAAATACCCAGACCTGCTACTGCGGCTCACACACTCGGTATGTAAATACCCAGACCTGCTACTGCGGCTCACACACTCGGTATGTAAATACCCAGACCTGCTACTGTGGCTCACACACTCGGTATATAAATACCCAGACCTGCTACTGTGGCTCACACTTGGTATGTAAATACCCAGACCTACTACTGTGGCTCACACATTCGGTATGTAAATACCCAGACCTGCTACGGTGGCTCACACTTGGTATGTAAATAACCAAACCTGCTCCTGTGGCTCACACACTCGGTATGTAAATACCCAGACCTGCTACTGTGGCTCACACACACGGTATGTAAATACCCAGACCTGCTACTGTGCCTCACACACACGGTATGTAAATACCCAGACCTGCTACTGTGGCTCACACACTCGGTATATAAATACCCAGACCTGCTACTGTGGCTCACACATTCGGTATGTAAATACCCAGACCTGCTACTGTGGCTCACACACTGGGTATGTAAATACCCAGACCTGCTACTGTGGCTCACACACTCGGTATGTAAATACCCAGACCTGCTACTGTGGCTCACACACTCGGTATGTAAATACCCAGACCTGCTACTGCGGCTCACACTCGGTATGTAAATACGCAGACCTGCTACAGTGGCTCACACACTCGGTATGTAAATACCCAGACCTGCTATGGTGGCTCACACACTCGGTATGTAAATACCCAGACCTGCTACGGTGGCTCACACACTCGGTATGTAAATACCCAGACCTACTGTGGCTCACACATTCGGTATGTAAATACCCAGACCTGCTAATGTGTCTCACACACGCTGTATGTAAATACCCAGACCTGCTACTGTGGCTCACACACTCAGTATGTAAATACCCAGACCTGCTACAGTGGCTCACACACTCGGTATGTAAATACCCAGACCTGCTATGGTGGCTCACACACTCGGTATGTAAATACCCAGACCTGCTACGGTGGCTCACACACTCGGTATGTAAATACCCAGACCTACTACTGTGGCTCACATTCGGTATGTAAATACCCAGACCTGCTAATGTGGCTCACACACTCGGTATGTAAATACCCAGACCTGCTACTGTGGCTCACACACTCGGTATGCAAATACCCAGACCTGCTACTGTGGCTCACACACTTGGTATATAAATACCCAGACCTGCTACTATGGCTCACACATTCGGTATGTAAATACCCAGACCTGCTACTGTGGCTCACACACTGGGTATGTAAATACCCAGACCTGCTACTGTGGCTCACACTCGGTATGTAAATACCCAGACCTGCTACTGCAGCTCACACACTCGGTATGTAAATACCCAGACCTGCTACTGTGCCTCACACACTCGGTATGTAAATACCCAGACCTGCTACTGTGGCTCACACACTCAGTATGTAAATACCCAGACCTGCTACTGTGGCTCACACATTCGGTATGTAAACACCCAGACCTGCTACTGTTCCTCACACACACGGTATGTAAATACCCAGACCTGCTACTGTGGCTCACACACTCAGTATGTAAATACCCAGACCTGCTACTGTGGCTCACACATTCGGTATGTAAACACCCAGACCTGCTACTGCGGCTCACACATTCGGTATGTAAATACGCAGACCTGCTACTGCTGCTCACACTCGGTATGTAAATACGCAGACCTGCTACTGTGGCTCACACACTCGGTATGTAAATACCCAGACCTGCTACTGTGGCTCACACATTCGGTATGTAAATACCCAGACCTGCTACTGTGGCCCACACACTGGGCAGGTAAATACCCAGACCTGCTACTGCAGCTCTCACTCGGTATGTAAATACCCAGACCTGCTACTGTGGCTCACACACTCGGTATGTCAATACCCAGACCTACTACTGCGGCTCACTCATTCGGTATGTAAATACCCAGACCTGCTACTGTGACTCACACACTTGGTATGTAAATACCCAGACCTGCTACTGTGGCTCACACACTTGGGATGTAAATACCCAGACCTGCTACTGCGGCTCACCCACTCGGTATGTAAATACCCAGACCTACTACTGCGGCTCACACACTCAGTATGTAAATACCCAGACCTGCTACTGTGGCTCACACACGGTATGTAAATACCCAGACCTGCTACTGTGGCTCACACACTCGGTATGTAAATACCCAGACCTGCTACTGTGGCTCACACACTCGGTATGTAAATACCCAGACCTGCTACTGTGGCTCACACACAATACACAGACCTGCTACTGTGGCTCACACACAATACACAGACCTGCTACTGTGCCTCACACACTCGGTATGTAAATACCCAGACCTGCTACTGTGGCTCTCACACTCGGTATGTAAATACCCAGACCTGCTACTGTGGCTCACACACTCGGTATGTAAATACCCAGACCTGCTACTGTGGCTCTCACACTCGGTATGTAAATACCCAGACCTGCTACTGTGGCTCACACACTCGGTATGTAAATACCCAGACCTGCTATGGTGGCTCACACATTCGGTATGTAAACACCCAGACCTGCTACTGCGGCTCACATTCGGTATGTAAATACGCAGACCTGCTACTGCGGCTCACACACTCGGTATGTAAATACCCAGACCTGCTACTGTGGCTCACACACACGGTATGTAAATACCCAGACCTGCTACTGTGGCTCACACACTCGGTATGTAAATACCCAGACCTGCTACTGTGGCTCACACATTCGGTATGTAAATACCCAGACCTGCTACTGTGGCCCACACACTGGGCAGGTAAATACCCAGACCTGCTACTGTGGCTCACACACTCGGTATGTAAATACCCAGACCTGCTACTGCGGCTCACTCGGTATGTAAATACCCAGACCTGCTACTGTGGCTCACACACTCGATATGTAAATACCCAGACCTACTACTGCGGCTCACTCATTCGGTATGTAAATACCCAGACCTGCTACTGTGGATCACACACTTGGTATGTAAATACCCAGACCTGCTACTGTGGCTCACACACTCGGGATGTAAATACCCAGACCTGCTACTGCGGCTCACCCACTCGGTATGTAAATACCCAGACCTACTACTGCGGCTCACACACTCAGTATGTAAATACCCAGACCTGCTACTGCGGCTCACACACTTAGTATGTAAATACCCAGACCTGCTACTGTGGCTCACACACTCGGTATGTAAATACCCAGACCTGCTACTGTGGCTGACACTCGGTATGTAAATACCCAGACCTGCTACTGTGGCTCACACACTCGGTATGTAAATACCCAGACCTGCTACTGTGGCTCACACGCTCGGTATGTAAATACCCAGACCTGCTATGGTGGCTCACACATTCGGTATGTAAACACCCAGACCTTTTCATGCATGGGTTTGAATCCCGGCCCAGATATAAACCGTCATCGCGGGGGTTCGGTTCACGGGTGGAGTGATTTGTCAATGTGTGTGTGTCCTCCTTCGGATGAACGTTAAACTGGGAATTCCGTCTGCTGGTGTTACTTGGTGGATGTTCAAGACCCGACGGTGTCCCTAACGAAGAGTGGGCAATAGGGTGGAGTGAAAAGTCCAAATTTTTTTTTTTTGAATTTTAACTAGCTAGATATGCCAAAAGGTGCCATTACATCTATAGAGCACTGTGTTAAAATTGTATTAAAATTGAACAATATTTTGATGTCCCTCAGTCACTTTTTATTTTACTATACTATGCAACATAGTAAAACAGCTCATAGATGCATTCAAATCATAGGTCTATTATAGTTCGTCTCAGAATGTTACAGTCACACAGTTACAATGTGAAGTGTGTGAAGTGGCGCTTCGATTCAAACGATGGCATCATCTGTCGCGAGGCGACACGGGGCGACACGGGGCGACACGGGGCGACACGGGGCGACACGGGCACGGATGAAGCCGTCTCGCCTTTTCTTGCCACACACAGCTCGAGCGGCCCCGGCCACGAGTTTCACAGTCCTTTCCACGGCCTGTGTGTGCCAAGGGAATTTGGCATCTTCGTCGTGAGTTTTCATTCGTTTGAGATTGGTCTCTTCTCTTTCCGCCTTCCTCTTCAATCTTGACGTCTCTTCTTGATCTATTCCGCCAAGTACCATGTTCCTCGGTCCTCTCTGGTCTTGAAGGAACTCTCGCTCTTTTTGCGGCACTTTATGTTCTTTCGAGCAGTTACAGTTGGACACCACGTCAGAACATTTACATTTGCTAAGATCAAACAGATTGTTAGATTTGTCGAGAAAGTCTGTGAGGAGTCGGTGTTTGTAGGTGGCTTGATCCTTTCTTCCCTTGTAGACTTTTAGGATTGAGTTGTACTTGTCGTGGAAGGATCTGAGTTTTTCAATCGCTTGCGCGTGCGATACCTTTGGAAGAGAGGCCGTTTCCCATACCTCTTGAATTTCATAGCACAGTTTGTGAGTTTGTCACCAAATGAAGGGTATTTGCCATTCTCCGTCCTCAGCTGTTGCCGAGATTGAAGGTATCCTTTCATGACATCAGCGTACGTTGGGAGAACGTTAGTTTGGATGTTTCGTGGAGCTCCAAATATCACGCATGTAACTTGATCTCTTGTGACCGCCATCGATCTGAAAACAAACAAAAACAACTTATTACAGGCTTAACTTAGGGTTCCCCAGACAGACAGCACAAACAACACGAACTCACACACGAATTGAAGGTGGGGTGGCAGGAGTGTAGCAATCGCCCAAGTGCAGCAAATCGTCTCATCTGGCATAAATAGTCCCAGCCAGTGCTAATACAAACGGGGTGCGTATCACGACGCAGCTCACCAAACCACCCCCGTCGGTGACGCTCCTCAGCCCTGGTTGGCTGGCTGAGGGCTTTGTGGCCACGCCTTTGATGACGCGGGGGTGGGCCACACCCTGTTCTGGCGCCCCGCCCCCTTCTTCTCCAAGTCACCTCGTGGTCAATGGCGGATCAAAGCATGTATGTCGAAATGCGATAATATGCCAAAATTTCAATGATTATTGAGGGCGATGAAGGAGTGGTCAGAAATAATTATAATTTTGCAGGATTGTTTCTATGGTCATTTGGCACATTTCCCATATACTGGCTTATAAAAAAATTTAAAATGATATTTTTACTCCACCCTAGTGGGCAAGCTATCTCCGGCATCCTGAACAACTTACAAATTCCTGCCCCAACCAGCAGGTGGCACTGCATCAGCGGCACTGCGGCCGCCCACCGCAGCCAATGATGCCGCCCCACAGCCTTGTGCTGCATACAATGGAGAAGCAAATGATCTTAAATTGCAGCTCTGTGCAGCATCATAAAGAAGAAGAATCTGCTAAAAAATGTCATCTTTTTCCAATTGCTTATTCTTACCTTATCCCTCTTTAAGTGGTTTTAAAACCGAGTTCAAATAGCAAAAACCGAATAAGGTGTTGATTGAAGATTGAAGATTGATAAAGTTTATAACCCATGTTACCGTGTGCAGTAATAACCATTTTGTGTCCAAAGGTATCATATACAGTAGTATGTTGACCCCTGAGCATTCCCATCTGAACCCCATTCCCATCTGAACCCCATTCCCATCTGAATCCCATTCCTATCTGAACCCCATTCGCACATTCCCATCTGAATCCCATTCCCATCTGAACCTCATTCCCACATTCCCATCTGAACCCCATTCCCATCTGAACCCCATCCCCATCTGAACCCCATTCCCACATTCCCATCTGAACCCCATTCCCATCTGAACCCAATTCCCATCTAAACCACATTCCCATCTAAACCCCATCCCCATCTGAACCCCATTCCCACCTAAACCCCATCCCCATCTGAACCCCATTCCCACATTCCCATCTGAACCCCATTCCCATCTGAACCCCATTCCCATCTGAACCCAATTCCCATCTAAACCACATTCCCATCTGAACCACATTCCCATCGGAACCCCATTCCCACATTCCCATCTGAACCCAATTCCCATCTAAACCACATTCCCATCTGAACCCCATTCCCACATTCCCATCTGAACCCCATTCCGATCTAAACCCCATTCCCATCTAAACCACATTCCCATCTGACCCACATTCCCACATTCCCATCTGAACCCCATTCCCACATTCCCATCTAAACCCCATTCCCATCTGAACCCCATTCTCACATTCCCACCTGAACCCAATTCCCATCTAAACCCCATACCCATCTGAACCCCATTCCCATCTGAACCCCATTCCCACATTCCCATCTGAACCCCATTCCTACATTCCCATCTGAACCCCATTCCGATCTAAACCACATTCCCATCTAAACCACATTCCCATCTGAACCCCATTCCCACATTCCCATCTGAACCCCATTCCTACATTCCCATCTGGACCCCATTCCGATCTAAACCACATTCCCATCTGAACCCCATTCCCACATTCCCATCTGAACCCCATTCCCATCTAAACCCTGATCTCATGATTTCTGGAGCCCAGGTTTCGGTGATGTTGTCCATGTTTGTTTATTGTCTTCGTGTTCTTCTAATTCAGGTAAAAGTGAACCAGTCAATGTCCTTGTCCAGCATGAGCCTGAGATCAATACGAACAAAACAAAGATCATGAACATTGGGAAGTTTATTAATCTTGTCGATTAGTGAGATATCCATTTTGTTAGTTCTTAGTTTAAGAAAATACACACTTTGAAAGGAGACAGGTTGCTACCTTTGCAAAAGGTGGTTTGCTAGTCCACCAAACGGATCAGCAGGGGAAAAAAGGGACAATTGAGAGAGAGGGGAAACACCAACAAGATGGAGGGAAACATGGACAAACGATGGGTGTGGGGACGAATGGGGTCAGGAGAGGAGGCATCAGGTGCACAAGATGATACAGAAGGTAAGTCTCTGAGAAAATGGGAATTTGAAAGGTGTGGGGCGTCTTGGATTGGGGATGGTCTGAGATGGTGATGACCAGGTGTCTTGAAGACCTGGACTGTTCTATGACCAATCAGCTTTCGGCACACAAACAGCTCATTTGAAACGGTTCATAAGGAACGGCTGGCTTGGCAAGCGCCGACAAGCTGCTTGGTGACTGAAGACAACCAAGGTTCCTGTCGACCGGCATCGGGAGGTTTCCTTGGACGCTCCGTGAACAATCATGTCCGTAATCTCGTTTCGTTTTATTGGCGACAATTACGATTCAAAGTACACGGCAGCAAATGCCAAATGCTCTCCGTTTACAAGCTTTTCAACCATTGAAACGTAGGATGTTTCTCATTGGTCGACTGGCATTATGTACCAATAAGAACCCACCTGTGCTGCGTCAGTCTCATGCACAAGCACACCGACACGCGCGCGCACAATGTGTGTGTGTGTGTGCATGTCACCGTGTGTGCGTGTGCATGTTACCGTGTGTGTGTGCATGTTACCGTGTGTGCGTGCGTGCATGTTACCGTGTATGCGTGCATGTTACTTACTGTGTCTGTGTGTGCATGCATGTTACTATGTCTGTGTGTGCATGTTACTGTGTGTGCGTGTGAATGTTAATGTGTGCGTGTGCATGTTACTGTGTGTGCGTGCATGTTACTATGTCTGTGTGTGCGTCCATGTTACTATGTCTGTGTGTGTGTGTGTGTGTGTGTGCATGTTACTGTGTGTGCGTCCATGTTACTATGTCTGTGTGTGCATGCTACTCTGTGTGCATGCATGTTACTGTGTGGGTGTGTGTGCATGCTACTGTGTGTGCGTGCATGTTACTATGTCTGTGTGTGCATGTTACTGTATGTGTGTGCATGTTACTGTGTATGAGTGTGCATGTTACTGTGTGTGTGTGTGTGCATGTTAGTGAGTGTGCATGTTACTGTGGCTGTGTGTGCATGTTACTGTGTCTGTATGTGCATGTTACTGTGTCTGTATGTGCATGTTACTGTGTGGGAGTGTGCATGTGACTGTGTCTGTGTGTGCATGTTGCTGTGTGTGTGTGCATGCATGTTACTGTGTCTGTGTGTGCATGCGCATGTTACTGTGTGTGAGTGTGCATGTTACTGTGTCTGTGTGTGCATGTTACTGTGTCTGTATGTGCATGTTACTGTGTATGAGTGTGCATGTTACTGTGTGTGTGTGTGCATGTTGCTGTGTGTGTGTGTGTGTGTGCATGTTACTGTATGTGCGTGCGTGCATGTTACTGTGTGTGCATGTCACTGTGCGTGTGTGCATGTCACTGTGTGTGCGTGCATGTTACTGTGTGTGCATGCATGTTACTGTGTGTGCATGTTACTGTGTGTGTGTGTGCATGTTACTGCGTGTGCATGTTACTGTGTGTGTGTGTGTGTGCATGTTACTGCGTGTGTGAGTGCATGTTACTGCGTGTGTGAGTGCATGTTACTGTGTCTGTGTGTGCATGTTACTGTGTGTGTGTGTGCATGTTACTGTGTGCGTGCAGGTTAGTGTGTGTGTGTGTGTGCATGTTACTGTGTCTGCATGTGCATGTTACTGTGCGTGCATGCATGATGCTGCATGTGTGTGTGTGCATGTTACTGCATGTGTGTGCATGTTACTGTGTGTGTGAGTGTGCATGTTACTGTGTGTGAGTGCACATGTTACTGTGTGTGTGTGTGCATGTTACCATGTGTGTGCATGTGCATGTTACCAGTTGTGAGTGTGCATGTTACTGTGTGTGAGTGTGCATGTTACTGTGTGTGAGTGTGCATGTTACTGTGTGTGAGTGTGCATGCTACTGTGTGTGAGCTCTCCTGTGTGTGAGTGTGCATGCTACTGTGTGTGAGTGTGCATGCTACTGTGTGTGAGTGTGCATGCTACTGTGTGTGAGTGTGCATGTTACTGTGTGTGAGTGTGCATGTTACTGTGTGTGTGTGCATGTTACTGTGTGTGTGTGCATGTTACTGTGTGAGTGTGCATGTTACTGTGTGTGAGTGTGCATGTTACTGTGTGTGCGTGCGCGTTACTGTGTGTGAGTGTGCATGTTACTGTGTGTGGGTGTGCATGTTACTGTGTGTGTGTGTGCATGTTAATGTGTGTGAGTGTGCATGTTACTGTGTGTGAGTGTGCATGTTACTGCGTGTGCAGGCAGGTTAGTTTGTGTGACTGTGCATGTTGATGTGTGGTGTGTGTGTGTGTGTGTGTGCATGTTACTGTGTGTGAGTGTGCATGTTACTGTGTGTGTGTGCACGTGCGCATGTTACTGTGTCTCTGTGTGCATGTTACGGTGTCTGTGCTTGTTACTGTGCATGCATGCATGATACTGTGTGTGAGTGTGCATGTTACTGTGTGTGCGCGAGTGTGCATGTTACTGTGTGTGCGCGAGCATGTTAGTGTGTGTGTGTGTGTGTGTGTGCGCATTTTACTGTGTGTGCATGCATATTAGTGTGTGGGCATGCATGTTACTGTGTGTGTGCATGTGCATGCTACTGTGTGTGTGTGTGAGTGCATGTTACTGTGTGTGTGTGCATGTTACAGTGTGTGTGTGCGTGCATATTACTGTGTGTGTGTGTGTGTGCATGCTACGGTGTGTGCATAATACTGTATGTGTGCGTGTGTATGCGTGCATGTTACGCCGTTACGGTGTGTGTGTGCGTATTACTGTGTGTGTATTTGTGTGTGTGCATGTTACTGTGTCTGCGTGTACATGTTACTGTGCGTGCATGCATGATACTGTATGTGCATGTTACCAGGTGTGAGTGTGCATGATACTGTGTGTGCATGTGCATGTTACCAGGTGTGAGTGTGCATGTTACTGTGTGTGAGTGTGCATGTGCATGTGTGTGCATGCAGGTTATTGTGTGTGTGCATGTTACTGTGTGTGAGTGTGCATGTTACTATGTGTGAGTGTGCATGCTACTGTGTGTGAGTGTGCATGTTACTGTGTTTGAGTGTGCATGTTACTGTGTGTGAGTGTGATGTTACTGTGTGTGAGTGTGCATGTTACTGTGTGTGAGTGTGCATGTTAGTGTGTGAGTGTGCATGTTAGTGTGTGAGTGTGCATGTTACTGTGTGTGTGTGCATGTTACTGTGTGTGAGTGTGTGTGTGTGTGTGTGTGCGCATGTTACTGCGTGTGCGTGCAGGTGTGTGTGTGTGTGCATTTTACTGTGTGTGTATGCATGTTAGTGTGGGCATGCATGTTACTGTGTGTGTGCATGTTACTGTGTGTGTGCGTGTGCATGTTACTGTATTTGTGTGTGCATGTTACTGTGTGTGCATATTACTGTATTACTGTGTGTGTGCAGGCATGTTACGGTGTGTGTGCATATTACTGTGTATGTGTGTGCGTGCTGCATGTTACGGTGTGTGTGTGTGTGTCCGAGCCGTAACGTTTTTACTATTTGAGTTTTGCCATTAAATTTTCAACAAAGCTTTATTATGCGAATATGTAGAAGGCAAATGAATAATTTTGTGAAAGGGTCAAAGGTCAGCGTCATCTACAATCATTAATTTTCATCCGAATGACCAGAAGTTTTTAAGAACTTGCATATTTGGTCACTGAATTGTATCACTACTCAAAAGGTCAGCCGTCGATTTTTTTTTAGAAAAGGTCAAAGGTCAAGGTTGCATAAAATCGCCAATTTTCACCCGATTGACCTGAAATTTAAAGAATTTGCACATTGGGTCCCTGAATTGGTTCACCAATCAAAAGCTACAAGGCATTTTTTTTTTATATATTAAAAGTTCAAAGGTCAGGGTTGCGTAAAATCACCAATTTTCATTTTGTATTTAAAAAAAATAAACTGTTTTCGTTCTTTTGAGCTCATGGAAAAAGAAATGTCTGAACTGAATACAAACGGATGCGGAATTTTCAAATAAACGGCTTTGTATTTTCAAATGCTTCGTAGTTTACTTTTAAAATCCCATTGACTTGTCCAGGTGTCTGGAGGTGGAGGCGGTTGGGGAGTAAGTACTGCAGCATTGATGGAGGTCTAATGGCCTCGTCCTACGTTGAAGTTCGTCGTTAGGTGGGACGAAGTTGCTCCATTTGCCGTCTCCAGGATCCTCGCACAATTCAACGTCGGAAGTGAACATCCTCGTTCATGATCACGAAACATTCATCATTAATGTGTCTCGGTACGCCCTGCGTACTGTAACAGGTAAAAATATACAAAATCCTTGTCTACAAAATAGGTACGGCAGAAACGGCTCTCTGCTCTTTTATGGATGATTTTTTTTCTCGGGACGTTTGCTCGAGGTTCCCGCCAAAAAGAAAACGATCACCGCGCCTGACGTCACATCCGCTCCTTACTCCGTTTGAAAAAACAGTGCAAGCTCTCTCGGAATTAAATAATATTCGCACTTCGCATGTCCGGTGAAGCAAGACGAGTTGTTTATTATCGCGGGAACCGTCAGCGGCATTTTGGATCTTCAAGACCTGACGTTTGAGAGACGTCACCAGGGTCGTGTCCGCACCACGTGCGCGTTTTAAATATCCTAACGGTCGAGATATCGGAAGGGAGTCGCCGGTCTGTCGGATCGGACACAAACGTGATTTCGACATTCCTCTTGGTTTGGCGTTTCCCGAAGCTCGAGCGATAACGAGCTTTATTCTCGAGCTCTTCCTCTTCCGGCGGATCGCTCCCTCCGCGCCGGAAACACGCCTCGCATCGCCTCACCTCGTCTTACCGCGGCCGGGCCAGCCGAGGGGAACCCGAGGCCGCTCCCCCTGCGAGAGACGCGGCGCAAGGACACGGCCCAACGTCCCGGTCATGATGGAGTTGGTCACAATCCTTGAGAAGACCGTCTCGTCAGGTGATGCCCCCGATCATGGCTGCGCTCGGCGCGGGGAGGGGGTTTTTTTTTTTAAGCCTCCATTCCTTTCCGCTTCTTCTCCGAAAAGCCATTTTCTCCCGGTTATTTGTCGTCCTTTTCCTTTTTTCCCACGCAGATCGCAATGAGCTGGAAGCGGCGCAGAAGTTCCTGGAACATGCGGCCGTTGAGAACCTGGTGCGTGGACGAGGCCCCAATGGGCCCAACATGGCGCTGTGGAGGCCGCTAGGCCGTGCTCGGTGTCCGTGTGTCCCCCCCACTCGGCACGACCCTCGTGTTTGTGACTGTGTGTGTGACGTTCGCCTTGGCTATTTTAATGGCGCCTTGTGTTCTTTGAACCTGTCCTCACATCGAACCTCCTTTGGTTTCCCTCGTCCACCACGTGCTGTGTCCTCGTCCGGCACCGAATGTTTTTACGTCTAAACGAAACTTTTCCTCCCAATGATCATTTCGGAATCTTCATCAAACGGATTTTGTAATTTCTCTTTTGAGTTTTGTTTGTGTTTTTAAACTTTTTCATTTTCTCACTTCTCCTACGAATCTGCAGCAACTGTTGTTCACACAAATCATTACATTTCATTAGCGATTGAGAACTTCCCCTCATAAGCTCCGTTCATTAATCCTTTAGTCCGATCTGTTACTATTAGTATCACTGATCTCCTGGGTTAATTAAATATTCACTTGTAACTGATTTATGCGCGAGATTCTTGTCTGTGTGCGGCGCGTTGCTAGGCTAGGGCGTGGTTTCCTTGGGGTACAGTGGGTTGCTAGGGCGTGGTTTCTTTGGGGTACAGTGGGTTGCTAGGGCGTGGTTTCTTTGGGGTACAGTGGGTTGCTTGGGCACAGGTGTGCGGGGCGTTGCTAGGGCGTGGTTTCTTTGGGGTACAGTGTGTTGCTTGGGCACAGGTGTGCGGGGCGTGGTTTCTTTGGGGGTACAGTGTGTTGCTTGGGCACAGGTGTGCGGGGCGTTGCTAGGGCGTGGTTTCTTTGGGGTACAGTGTGTTGCTTGGGCACAGGTGTGCGGGGCGTGGTTTCCTTGGGGTACAGTTGGTTGCTTGGGCACAGGTGTGCGGCGCGTTGCTAGGGCGTGGGTTCCTTGGGTACAGTGTGTTGCTTGGGCACAGGTGTACGGGGCGTTGCTAGGGCGTGGTTTCCTTGGGGTACAGTGTGTTGCTTGGGCACAGGTGTGCGGGGCGTTGCTAGGGCGTGGTTTCCTTGGGGTACAGTGGGTTGCTAGGGTACAGGTGTGCGGGGCGTTGCTAGGGCGTGGTTTCTTTGGGGTACAGTGTGTTGCTTGGGCACAGGTGTGCGGGGCGTTGCTAGGGCGTGGTTTCCCTGGGGTACAGTGGGTTGCTTGGGCACAGGTGTGCGGCGCGTTGCTAGGGCATGGGTTCCTTGGGTACAGTGTGTTGCTTGGGCACAGGTGTGCGGCACGTTGCTGGGGCGTGGGTTCCTTGGGTACAGTGTGTTGCTTGGGCACAGGTGTACGGGGCGTTGCTAGGGCGTGGTTTCCTTGGGGTACAGTGTGTTGTTTGGGCACAGGTGTGCGGGGCGTTGCTTGGGCATGGTTTCCTTGGGGTACAGTGGGTTGCTAGGGTACAGGTGTGCGGGGCGTTGCTAGGGCGTGGTTTCCTTGGGGTACAGTGGGTTGCTTGGGCACAGGTGTGCGGGGCGTTGCTAGGGCGTGGTTTCCTTGGGGTACAGTGGGTTGCTTGGGCACAGGTGTGCGGCGTGTTGCTAGGGCGTGGGTTCCTTGGGGTACAGTGGGCTGCTAGGGTACAGGTGTGCGGGGCGTGGTTTCCTTGGGGTACAGTGGGTTGCTGGGGTACAGGTGTGCGGGGCGTGGTTTCCTTGGGGTACAGTGGGTTACTAGGGTACAGGTGTGCGGGGCATTGCTAGGGTGTGGTTTCCTTGGGGTACAGTGGGTTGCTAGGGTACAGGTATGCGGGGCGTTGCTAGGGCATGGTTTCCTTGGGGTACAGTGGGTTGCAGGTGTGCGGGGCGTTGCTAGGGCGTGGTTTCCTTTGGGTACAGTGGGTTGAAGGTGTGTGGCACGTTGCTAGGGTGTGGTTTCTTTGGGGTACAGTGGGTTGCTAGGGTACAGGCGTGCGGCGCGTTGCTAAGGTGTGGTTTCCTTGGGGGGGGTGTTGAGTGGTAGGGGGAATATGGGGGATGAGAGTGGTAGGAGGGACATGGGGGGGAGGGGAGGATGGTGAGCAGTAGGAGGGACATGAGTGGCGATTGGTAGGAGGGACATGAGTGGCGAGTGGAAGGAGGGACATGAGAGTGGCGAGCAGTAGGTGGGGGAGGGGGAGGGTTGTGAGGGACATGGGGAGGGTGGTGAGTGGTAGTAGGTATGGGGGGGGGTGTTGAGTGGTTGGAGGAATATGGGGAGTGAGAGCGGTAGGAGGGACATGGGGGGGATGTGTGTAGGGGGGGGTGGTGAGCGGTAGGAGGGACATGGGGGGAGGGAGGGGGTGGTGAATAGCAGGCGGGACATGAGTGGGGCGGAGGTGGTGAACAGTAAGTGATGCAGGGTGGGGGTGTTGAGCGGAAGAGGGTTGGGGGTTGTGAGGGGATGGAGCTGAGGGGGAGGGGGGGGGGAATTGGTGAGCGGTAATTTGACGTGTCTGTGTGTGCGTGCATGCATCTGTGGGTGTGTGTGCATGTCCACGCGTTCTTCCCTTCATTATGGTTTGGCAGACAACACCACAGCTTATTTATCTGCACATTTACAGTGCCTTCAGGAAAGTATTCACACCCCTTGACCTTTTTCATATGTTGTGGCACACCCTGAATTTAAAATGGATGAAGTTTAATTTTTCTGTCACGGATCCACACATAATACCCCATAGTGTCAAAGGGGAATTTTTGTTTTTAGAAACTTTTACAAACTAATTTAAAATGAAAAGTTGAAATGTCTTGAGTCAATAAGTATTCAACCCCTTTGCTATGACACTCCAAATTGAGCTCAAGTGCATCCAATTTCCTTTGATCATCGTTGAGGTGTCTCTACAACTTGATTGGAGCCCACCTGTAGCCAATGCAATTGATTAAACATTATTTATAAAGAAAGACACCTTTCTATACAAGGTCCCACAGTTGACTGCATGTCAGAGCAGAAACTACCACGACTACCGAGTAACTGTCAGTAAAACTCCGAGATAGAATTGTGAGGAGACATAGATCTGGGGAAGAGGATAAAACAATTTCTAGAGTGCTGAAAGTTCCCAAGAGCACAGTGAGCTCCATCATTAGGAAATGCAAAGAATATGGAACTACCCAGGCTCTTCCTGGAGCTGGCTGTCCGGCCAAACTGAGTAACCGGGCAAGAAGGACCTTGGTCAGGGAGGTGAGGAAGAACCCAATGACCACTCTGACAGAACTACAGAGTTCCTCGGCTGAGATGGGAGAACCTGCCGGAAGGACAATCTCTGCAGCATTTTACAAATCTCAGCTTTATGGGAGAGTGGCCAGATGGAAGCCACTCCTGAGAAAAAAGCACATGACGGCACACCTGGAGTTTGCAAGTTTGCAAAGAACACAATGACAGAACTACAGAGTTCCTTGGGTGAGATTTGAGAACCTACCGAAAGGACAACAGTCTCTGCAGCACTTCACAAATCTAGACTTATGGGAGAGGGGCCAGACGGAAGTCACTCCTGAGAAAAATACGCATGACAGCACACCTGGAGTTTGCAAAAGGCACGTGAAACACTGAGAACATGAGGGGAAAATATTCTGTGGTCTGACGAAAATTGAACTCCTTGGCCTGAATGGAAAGTTCCACGTCTGGCAGAAACTGAGCACAGCTCATCACCCATCTAACACCATCCCTACTGTGAACCATGTTGGTGGTGGCACCATCATGTTATGGGGATGCTTTTCAACAGTAGGGTTTGGGATAGAGGGAACAATGAATGGAGCCAAATACAGGCAAATCCGTGAGGTGAACCTGCTTCAGAGTGCAAAAGACCTTGGACTGTGGTGAAGATTTACGTTCCAACAGGATAATGACCCCAAGCCTACAGCCAAGTAACCCTGGAATGGCTTCACAACAAGAACGTGGATGTCCTTGAGTGGCCCAGCCACTGCCCAGACTTGAATCCCATTCAGAATCTGTGGAAAGAGTTGAAGATTGCTGTTCATCGACGCTCCCCATCCAACTTGACAGAGCTTGAGCAAATCTGCAAGGAAGAACCTGTGGGGTTCTGGCATCACAAGGACTCATAGAGTGACGAGATCGAACGACGCCAGAAGCATGCGCTCCGTTTTATTGCGTACCCATCTATTCCGTCCTATGCGCAACACCTTTGGCACGGTGATATACAATTGTCGAGTGGACGCAGGAATGAGCTTCTCTTGCATTTTGGACTTGGTCTGCTAAAGTCTGATAGTCACCGTGGCATTCACCAAGATTTTCTGTGCTCCTGAGAGCGTCTGTGTCGTTGTGGGCAAGAGCTTCACCAGGATATTCTTCCCTCGACACGACAATTTGGTTCTCAATATGATAATCAACTCAGAAATGCTCACCATCTTGTCCTACCTCAGTGTGAGACTCAAAGGTATAAAAATTCGAAAATTACTTTTTTGACCAAAATGCTTCATTCTGTTACGGAGGTGTACATGTCAACTACATGTATAATATTTGTTTGACTAGTTTTAAATTTTTGTGTTCTTGGTGCTTTTACATTAGTTTTAACATGATTCTTTTTTCTTTTTGATCCCATCTGAGTTGTATATTGAGTGTATTTGGTATTAGCGTTCGTGTATCGTGTAATATTATGATTATTATGTTGTGTGTTTTATTTATTAAAATTATTTTCTAATTTTCCTTCCTATTTTGTTGTCAACCTTGTATCTATCAGTCTTCCGACTGTCTTTACCAAGGATGCTTTTATCAATTACGGTAATCAAAATGTCAAAATGATTGATTGATTGAAGAATAGGAGAAACTCCCCAAATCCAGATGTGCCAAGCTGATGCAGACTCACCCAAGAAGACTTGAAGCTGTAATCGCTGCCAAAGACACTTCTACGAAGTATTGACTCAGGGGGTTGAATACTTATGTAAATTAGATATTTCTGTATTTCATTTTTAATTATTTTGTTAATTTCTAAACAAAAAATCCCACTTTGACATTATGGGGTATTATGTGTCGATCAGTGACAAAAAAAATCTCAATTTAATCCATTTTATATTCAGGCTGTAACACAACAAAATGTGAAAAAGTCGATGGGGCTTGAATACTTTCTGAAAGCACTATTTATTGCGAAAGTAGTTATTCAGATTTCTGAATCCTACTACATTTGTTTTCATTATAAATGTTCCTGCATTTCACCCCCGCCCTCCCCGTTTGTCGTTAACATGGTTTCCTGACTTGTCATTGCAGCCGGCTTTCCTTATGGAACTCTGCAAGGTTCTTGCCACTCCAACAAACAGCCAAGTGGCCAGGATGGCTGCCGGAATCCAGATTAAGAATTCACTCACGTCCAAGGACCAGGAGATAAAGACCCGTCACCAGCAACGCTGGCTTTCCATTGATGCAGCTTCTCGCTCGCAGATGAAGTCGTGTGTAAGTTGCTCGGGAAGATTAAAATGCAGCTTTTCCATGAGCCTCCAACTTCATTTGATTTATGATTATCGTAAAAAAAAAAAAAAAAATTGGAACGGCACTCGGTAAAGCGCATACGCCAGGCTGAACAGTTTGTTTTGTATCCCACTGATAGGCCGGATCTGGATTCGAACCTGAACGAAAATCTAATCAGCTTGTTCTCGTCACCGAACCTATTCATTCACCTAATTTTAGTCATAACTCGTCCATAACTATTTTTAAATATCATGTTATATATATCGCTTTTCGCCCGATCCCTCAATGTTGAAGAATTGCTTAAAAATTAAATAATCATCATATCCGAATCCATATTCAGATCTTCACCAAAATCGAATCGATTCTTCCTTGTCACACCCAACCTCTCCACCATGTTTCTTCCAAATCCGTCCACACCTTTTTGAGATATCCTGCATCAACACAACAACAACATGCATTTTAATGCCATTTTCCCTGCTAGAGCGGGGGTTAGCCTTGACATGATATGACTGACTCATGAGTCATGACATGACTCCCCCATCACAATCTTCTCCATTTTGCCCTATTTTCTGCATCTCCCCTTGTTAACCCCCTTGCCCGCATTTCTTCTTCCACCATCTTTAGCCAAGTCTTTCTTGTCTTCCCCGTCCTCTACTTCCTTCAACATTCATTTCCATCACTCTTCTCAACCAGTCACTTTCATCCTTCCTCAACACATGACCAAACCATCTCAACCTGTTCCTCTTCACAGCATCCATCACAGGCTCTATTCCCATCATCTTTCGCAATTCATCATTTGTCTTCCTCTCTCTCAACGATACTCCGCCCATCCACCGAACCATTCGCATTTCCACCCTTTCCAGCCTTCGTTGCTGCTCTACGTTCATTACCCATGTCTCGCTCCCATAAATCATAACACTTCTCACACATGCAGCATACACCTTTCCCTTCAGCTTCAACGACACTCCCCTCCTCATCAGCACACCACTCAGTTCCCGAAACTTCTTCCATGCACATCTCACTCTAGCAACTGTTGCCGAGTCTGATCCACCTTCTCCATTCAGCATGTCTCCGAGGTAGCAAAATGTTTTCACACCTTCCAGCTCCACGCCGTCTCCAAGATCCAACTCAACATTTCCTCCATCTGCAGCTCCCTCTGTGCACACCTTGCATTTGAATGGAGCTGCCACACTGGTTAATGACCCTCTCAGACCACTACATTTTTGATGGACCCACTCAGCGCACATTGTACATTGAATGGAGTTCACTCCGACACCCTTCCTGCACACAGCACACGGCCACTTCCCAGTTCTTTCCACCTCACCACATGCTTTACCACTTGCCATCACCTTCGTCTTTCCTATATTCACCTTCAGACCTTTTGTCTCCATACATTCCTTCCACTTGTTCATCTTTTCCTTCAGTCCATCCATACTTTCCGCAATCAACACCAGATCATCTGTATACAACAACTCCCACGGTAAACCCTCCTTTACGTTCTGAGCCAGCACCTCCATCACAGGTACAAGTAGTCGTGGACTTAGTACCGACCCCTGATGCACTCCCACCTTCACCTCAAACTCACCACTGTTCCCGTCCTTTGTCCTTCAGCTGTGTGCGCTCTTTTGTACATTGCCATCACTACTCTGATCAACCATTCCTCCACTCCTAACTTCCTCAATGCCCATGTCAATACTTCGCGTGGAACCCTATCGAATGCTTTCTCCAGATCAATAAACCCAAGAAACAACTTCTTCCTCTTCTCCATGTACTTCTCCTGCAACTGCCTCACAATAAAGAGCGCGTCTGTCGTTCCTCTTCCTGGCATAAACCCAAACTGCATTTCGTCGATCTTCACCTTCTTCCTTATCCTGCTCTCCAACACCCTTTCCAATACCTTCATTCCATGCTCCAATAACTTTATCGCTCGGTACGAGCCGCACTCCAGAGGGTCACCTTTCCCCTTGTATAGAGGGACGAGGGTACTCAGTTCCCAATCCACTGGAATGCGGCCTTCTTTCACCACCAGATTACAGATCTCTGTCATTCTCTTCACACCCCAACTTCCTGCTGCCTTCAACATATCTCCCACAACTCGCGTCGGCCCTCCTGCTTTTCTACTCTTCATTGCTTTTGTTGATCTCTGGTTGAGCCCTGGCCCTGGTTGGTTGAGCCCTGGTGTTGGGCAAGCGGCTAGGGTGAGGGCTTAGGATCCTAGGATCCTGGGTTCGAATCCCGGTCAATCGCTGAATTAACGCCAGGGGGTTGACTCAGCCTGTCATCCTTCCGAGGTCGGCAAATTGAGTACCAGTTCACTGGTAATTCCCTGTTTGCCGTAAAAAGGCGACAAAAAGGGTTGGCGTCAGGAAGGGCATCCGGCCGTAAAACATTGCTTCAAAAAGGGGACCAAAAAACAACAACAACCACGGTCCCCGACAAAGGCCAACCCCCGCTTGCGGGGAAAAATGGCCTCTAAAGGTGGTTATTGCTTTTGTTGATCAGAGTAGTGATGGCAATGTACAAAAGAGCACGCACAGCTGTAAGGACGAAGGACGGGAACAGTGGTGAGTTTGAGGTGAAGGTGGGAGTGCATCAGGGGTCGGTACTAAGTCCACTACTATTTGTAGCTGTGATGGAGGTGCTGGCTCAGAACGTAAAGGAGGGTTTACCGTGGGAGTTGTATGCAGATGATCTGGTGTTGATTGCGGAAAGTATGGATGGACTGAAGGAAAAGATGAACAAGTGGAAGGAATGTATGGAGACAAAAGGTCTGAAGGTGAATATCGGAAAGACAAAGGTGATGGCAAGTGGTAAAGCATGTGGTGAGGTGGAAAGAACTGGGAAGTGGCCGTGTGCTGTGTGCAGGAAGGGTGTCGGATTGAACTCCATTCAGTGTACAATGTGCGCTGAGTGGGTTCATCAAAAATGTAGTGGTCTGAGAGGGTCATTAACCAGTGTGGCAGCTACATTCAAATGTAAGGTATGCGCAGACGGAGCTGCAGATGGAGGAAATGTTGAGTTGGATCTTGGAGATGGCGTGAAGCTGGAAGGTGTGAAAACATTTTGCTACCTCGGAGACATGCTGAATGGAGAAGGTGGATCAGACTCGGCAACGGTTGCTCGAGTGAGATGTGCATGGAAGAAGTTTCGGGAACTGAGTGGCGTGCTGATGAGGAGGAGAGCGTCGCTGAAGCTGAAGGGAAAGGTGTATGCTGCATGTGTGAGAAGTGTTATGATTTATGGGAGCGAGACATGGGTAATGAACGTAGAGCAGCAACGAAGGCTGGAAAGGGTGGAAATGCGAATGGTTCGATGGATGTGCGGAGTATCGTTGAGAGAGAGGAGGACAAATGATGAATTGCGAAAGATGATGGGAATATTGCCTGTGATTGATGCTGTGAAGAGGAACAGGTTGAGATGGTTTGGTCATGGATTGAGGAAGGATGAAAGTGACTGGTTGAGAAGAGTGATGGAAGTTAATGTAGAAGGAAGTAGAGGACGGGGAAGACCGAGAAAGACTTGGCTAAAGATGGTGGAAGAAGAAATGTGGGCAAGGGGGTTAACAAGGAGAGATGCAGAAAATAGGGCAAAATGGAGAAGATTGTCATGGGGACCGCAAGGCTAACCCCCGCTCTAGCAGGGAAAATTGCCTTAAAATGCATGTTGTTGTTGTTGTTGTATTGCTTTTATCGCTCCCTCAACTTCCTTCTCAGTTATCTTCTTTGAATGATCGTTTTAAGGCCATTTTCCCCGCTAGAGTGGGGGTTAGCCTTGTGGGCCCCATGACAATCATGGTTCCCTGTTTGAGGCAATGTTTTTATGGCCGGATGCCCTTCCTGGCACTAACCCTTAGTCGCCTCTTCTGATGCGCAGGGATACGGTGTACCTATTCTAAACCGGGGTACACACCGGGATCATTCATCCCAGCAAGCTGGTACTCAATTTGCCGACCTCGGAAGGATGACAGGCTGAGTCAACCCCCCTGGTGTTAATTCAGCGATCGACTGGGATTCGAACCCAGGATCCTAGGATCCCAAGCCGGCACCCTAACCACGAAGCCAACACCAGGCTCTGCCGGTCCTAAAACTGGGTTACTCTCTATGTTGCCATCCCATTCATTCTCTGTATTCAACAGCATTTCCATATATCTTTTCCATCTTCCTTTAATTCCATCTGGGTCCACAACGATTTGTCCCACTTCATCCTTCAAGCAACTCACCCCCATCACATCACACCTCTCTTTCGCTATCTGCTTTGCAATTCTGAATACCGCTCTCTGACCCTCTTCCGAATCCAAGCGTTCTCCGAACATTTTCCTACATGCCTCCTGCGCCTTTGCTACCTCTTTCTTTGCAGCCTTCCTGGCTGCCTTATAACTTTCATGCTCTGCTTTTTCTGCTCCCGTACCCTTCGCCTTCTGCCACTCCTTGAACTTCTTCCTCTTCTCGTCAATCCTCTTTCCAACTTCCTCATCCCACCACCATGTTTCCGAGTGCCTCGGTGGTCCTTTTGTCCATCCACAATCCACATACCTCACCAACTGCTCCCAACAGATTATCTTTCATTGACATCCAACCACGTTCAAGCTCAACCACATCATCCTCTACCCTACTCAGCCTCTCTTTTAATGCCTCCCTTACTGTCACCTCTTTCAACCTCCACACCTTCATTCTCGGTTGGTACTTCACTCGCCGAGCTCTCCTCGCACCTTTCACCCTTACGTCGCAGACAACCCAAGTGGTGCTGTGAAACAGCCTCCTCCCCCGGGATCACCTTTGTGTCCCGGAGGTGCCCCCTATCTCGCCTACGCACCATCAGGTAGTCAACGGTGTCGTCGACCCACCTGACGTGTCTGTAACAAGGTTATTATCCTCTTTCTGGAACTGAGTATTACAAATCAACAAATCAGCTCCATCAGCAAACTCCAAAATCCATTCACCTTCTCCATTTCTCACACCATATCTGTAACCCCCATGAACTCCCTCAATACCATCCATACTCCTTCCCACATGTCCATTTAGGTCTCCTCCTACCACAACAACTTCCTCATCTTTCACGTTTTCCAACAGCTTCTCTATCGCACACCAGAACTTGTCCTTCTCTTCATCGCTCCGACCAACCTGCGGAGCATATCCTGAGATGACGTTCACCAAGAGCTTTCCAATCATCATTTTCACAATCGTCAACCTTTCACTCACTCTAGTCACACTCACCACACTGTCTACAAACTCCTCAGAAAACAGGACACCAACACCATTCACGCCCTCCGGGCACCCTTGCCACACAAACTTGTATTTCTGTCCCTGCCTACCCTTCACCATTCTCACACCACTTCCCTTCCATCTCGTCTCTTGCACACAACATATGTCCACTCTTCTTCTGACCAATACTTCCACCACTTCTCCTGATCTCCCTGTCATTGTCCCTACATTCCATGCCCGAAACCTCAGAAACCGATCTCCACTTCTGGCTGTACCCTGCGCATATGTCGTTGTAATTGTCATGGTTCTCTTTTTGAAGCAATGTTTTTTTGAGATATTAAAATATCCTGCGATGTATCATTTTTGTCCCTATCACTCAACGGTGAAGAAACACTTAAGAAAATTCTACAAGCCGGATCCAAATCTGGATCTTCACCAAAATCTAATAATTTCTTACTTGTCACATACACGACCTATCAGCCAAATTTCGTCCGAATCCGTCCACGACTTTTTGAGATATCTTGTTCACAAACACAAACAGGGGTGAAAACAACCTCCATACACCTTGGGTGGCAGAGGTAATAAATAAACATTTTAAAATGTAATCGCTGTAATACCAAAAAGGAAAAGTCACCATTCTGACTAATTGTCATTCCTGTGGAACACTCATTCATGTCTTGGCCATCTTGGTTCGTTGCAGATTTTATGGGCAATCCTGGTTTGTTTCAACATTTTCAACTGGAAAAGAGAAGGGCTTGTTTAATTTTTGTCTGTTTTCTCTCATTTCCTGATTGGTCTCTCCCGTCTGTACAGGTGATCCAAACGCTCGGTACGGAGGCCTACCGTCCGAGCTCCGCGGCCCAATGCATTGCCGGCATCGCTTGCGCCGAGATTCCTGTCGACCAATGGCCCGATCTCATCCCGCAGCTTACGGCAAACGTGACTAACGTCAGCAGCACAGAGCAGATGAAGGAGGCGACGCTGGAAACGATTGGTTACATCTGCCAGGATATTGTATGCATCATTAATCTTTTACTTTCTCTGGTCAATTGTGATTGTGTGCACGTCACGACCGCTATCGCAGCCGTGTCCGACTGTTTGTTGAGGCTCACCCTTTGTTCCGCAAGTTTTATGTTCTCCACCTGGTTATTGTGCCAAAAGGTGAATCTGAAAGCCAAAAATTCTTTTTTTATTTATTTCAAATCGTGATCCAAAAGTTGCTTTAACTCTTTGATTGTTTACCGAGGGAACTGGCCTCATTTATGACGCTGAGAGCAGGAACAAGGTCTGCCTCAACATGGTCCATTCTGTTCCGTTTAATGCAATTTGAGGACATGATGCTCCAGTAGATTTTTACATTTTAGCTCTCCAGCTCGTGTGCGTGTACGTGCGTGCGCTTTTGGCTGGATTTCCAATCGGAATGTCTTTTGCTCGCCCCTCACCGATGCTCCTCGTGTTCCCCTACCTGTTTGTACCAGGAGCCGGAGCATTTGCAGTTGAAAGCGAATCAGATCCTCACCGCCATCATACAGGGCATGAGAAAGGAAGAACCCAATAACAACGTTCGGTTGGCAGCCACCAATGCCCTGCTAAATTCCTTGGAGTTTTCAAAGGCGAACTTTGACAAGGAGGTTTGGCCTTTTATTTATTGAGATTAATCCTTTCCTTCGACATTTTCACCGTCCAAACCTTTTCTTTGTATTACTGCTCATTACGGCATTTCATATGTATGATCAACTCCCCATGTGGAAAAACGTTTCTGAACTATGACATCATCAGTCACTTTGTATGGTGGCCATCTTGGATTTAATGGAAAAGTATATTAAAATCCATATCTCCAGAATTACTCAACGGATCAATCCAAAACTTCATATGTGTAATTGACTTCACATGAGGGTTTTTTTTTTTTGTTTTTTTTTACAAACTGACATCAGTCACATGGTATGGCGGCCATCTTGGATTTTAATGAATGAATGAATGATAGTTTTAGGGCCATTTTCCCTGCTAGAGCGGGGGTTAGCCTTGCGAGTCCCATGACCTCATGGTTCCCTGTTTGAGGCAATGTTTTTATGGCCGGATGCCCTTCCTGACGCCAACCCTTGGTCACCTCTTACGATGCGCAGGGATACGGTGTACCTATTCTAAACCGGGGTACACACCGGGATCATTCATCCCAGCAAGCTGGTACTCAATTTGCCGACCTCGGAAGGATGACAGGCTGAGTCAACCCCCCTGGCGTTAATTCAGCGATCGACCGGGATTCAAACCCAGGATTGGATTTGGATTGGAATTAAGGAAAATAAATTGAAAATCCACATATCTAGAACCCCTTAACCGATCCAAACCAAAATTTACCGATATGATCGACTACCGATGCACCTTTCCAAATCGACTGGAAAGACTAGTTGTTCTGTGTGAGTGTCTGCTCGCAGATCTACCCTGATATGGATTGTTCATTTTCAAATTCACCGTAACCTACGTGTCCCAGCGATGCTCCGCATCAAATGCTCGGTCTTATTGTTTTTTAAATGCAGTCATGTTTTGCTCTCAAGTCACCTGTTAACCCCCATCCCACCTTTTCCAACAGCTGGAGCGACATTACATCATGCAAGTTGTTTGTGAAGCAACACAATGTCCGGACACTCGAGTAAGCGTTCTAATTTGGTGTTTGATCCTCTGCAATAATGTTGAGCAAGTTTATATTGCACGACTATTTATGGTCTTCTTGTCGCACTGCATAAAAGTAACTTTTACCTTACAGGATTTAATCACTTGAGTACCATTTGCAACGTTTTTCCTTTTTACATAAAGCTTTGATTAAAAGACTCGAGCATTTTGACTTTAGAGAAACTTGTAAATCTCTTGTGGAATTTTTATTTATTTAAAATATTTTATTATTGTTACAAAATCTGGGCTCATGGAAGAACGAGTTGTCCAAGGCTAAAAAGGCAATGATCTGACAGTGCAACAGTTGGATACAACAAGCAAGGGAATGAATGGAAGAGAGAAAACCTAATCGGTACGTCAAGAGGTTTGGCCGAGCATTGGGGTAAAAAAAGAGTAAACTGTGTGTGTCATGACATGAGATGGTGGTTGAAGCCCTAGAGGAAATAAATAGTGGGATGTGAACCATCTTGGGTGTTTCTACAAATTTGTTAAAAGGGGAACGAAGGACTGGTGTGAGGACAGCATGGCATATTTTGGGAGTTTAACCAAGAATCGTTTCCTTCACCTGGAAGAAATGGGAGTGTGTAATGGAGTAGCTAGGAATGGTCAGGGGGCTGATGTTGCAGAGTGAGCTAGACCCGAGAGACGCCACTGACCAATCTACGAAGGGAACAACAAGCCATGTGCCTCACCTCTTTGAGTGAGGTGGCAATAATGTTGAGACCTTTGGATTCCAAGATAGACAGATGTGACACTGCAGTGCCAGCCCATAGGAGAGAGCAGCACTCCATTGATGTATGGACAAAGGTCTTGTCTGCAGCTAAGTAGTTCTGATTTTTAGCTTATCTGGAATTGGAATTCCAGATAAGGTGTTGTCATCGTGCACCGTCTGTTCATCCGTTTCTTATTTTGACTTCTCCGGCCAAACCGCATGGCAGATCCGGCTATAATTTGGCAGCAAGATTCTGCTCCTGACTGGCAACGGGGATTGCAAAGCTTGTTGTGGTCACATGACTGAAAGTATGTCAAAATGGCGGACTTAGTAAATTCCTTCAAAATCTTTCTCCAGACACACCAGTCAGAATTCTACCAAATTTGGGTTACAACATTAGGCCAGGGTAGGGATGTTGAATTGTGAAGGTCATGCCGATGACGTAATCGGAAGTTTGTCAAAATGGGAACTTGGTCAATTTCATTTCCGAATGCTACCAAATTTGGGTTTACAACATTAGGACAGGTCCTGATGTTAAATTGCAGAGGCCATGCCGATCACGTGACCAGAAGTGGGTCAAAATGGCAGACTTAGTAAAAAAATTTTGAAAAATTGTGTAAATTCCTTCAACATCTTCTTCTCCAGACCCACCAGTCAGAATGCTACAAAATTCAGGTTACAACATTAGGCCAGGGCCCAGATGAGCTACAGGTACAGAGGTCCTATTTTTATTAATAAAGGGTTGGATTGCTTTCAATGTCAGGTATTTTGAATGCATTTTTTATTTATCAGCATCAGAATTGTCAAAAGAATGGTGAAAGCATTTTTAAATTTTTTTTCAAAGTTGATCAGGACTGTTTTATCCACCACTAGCAGGGGTACCCGGCACTGACCAGTCTATTTTTTGTGGGGGGCCTAAACACTTCCCAACACCCACTAAGAATGGGGTCCCTCCACACTTCCCTATACCCATGATAGAGCGATTAAAAGAAAAATCCCCCAAAATCGAACTTTATTTTTAAAATTCAAAAAAAAGATCAAAATATTTTTTCATTTTTTATTTTCTTTTACCTAAAACAGTCCCCAACACTCACTAACCTCTGAAATTTGCTGAAGATTCCTTCAGCCATCTCTGAGAAAAATGGTGACACACAGCCAAATGGCTCTGTTGTCGTATAGATTCGCTGATTAAAGCAGATGCTTACTGGTCTGTCCTCCCCGATTAAAGGGGATATTAAAGTCTTATCGCAGCTCGGCAAATTGGAATTAGGTTTTCACCAGTTGACTCTGTTCCTATGGAAGTCGACATGAATAGGTTTTGGAAATTTATTTTTATCCCCACTTTTTGGAAAAAAAACGGGAGCGTTGTTGTATTCGGCTTCTGTCTGTCGGTCTCCGTCATGCTAACGCCTCCAAATAGTTCGGCAGAAATTCACCAAACCTGGTAGTTATTATCACTACATGGCACAAAGGTGCAAGGGCAGCGTCATTTTTTACCTGGCATGGGATCAAAAGGTCAAATACCGAAAAATGCAATTACGGGCACATTTTAAAATTAAACTTTGTATATGCAATCAACATTGGGGGACGCGTGAAATATGCAACGATTTTCTTTTGATTTGACCCCTGGTTAGTGCCCCAGGGCATGCGGACTTGGGGTGATCGGGGTGAAAACGGGAAATTTTTTAAACTCGATATTTGATATCGGGTCATTCCTGGTGGAATTTTGTGCCATTTTTTTCAAATTTGCTTTAGGTGGGCAGTGTCTGGATTTGCAATGACGCACCATCGACTTCGCTGTATGTTTAATCGTTTTAGTTTGCACATCAAAATAAGGATGGGATTTTCCATTTATTATTTTATTTCTTCAATGCCTTTGGTTGTAAATTATTGCTATCATGAGGATTGAATACATATACATTATACTGGTCTTTCTTAGCGCATGTTGTCGCTTGTTGGTTATTTTGCTTTCTTGCAGCTGGTTTGTTATTTTTCCTGATGTGATGGGTAAATAAATAACGTTGATGGATGGAACTTCAAGTTGCTTTTTTTTTTTTTTCGTCTTTTTTTGTTTTTGTAAACTCAGGAAACCTTTATTTTCCCTATTAGGTACGTGTGGCAGCATTGCAAAACACGGTGAAGATAATGTCACTCTACTACCAACATATGGAGGCCTACATGGGGCAGGCCCTCTTTGCGGTGAGTTATTTTTGTGTGTGGCACATACTGTACGTATTAAATTTTACAGCTTTTGTTGATTTCCATATTGTTCTTTCGTTTACGGACAAGAATAACGGGACGTTTTCTTAGCCCATTTTTACGGCGTAGCCCATAGGGCAAAGCCGTCTAGAACAGTGTTTGTCCGTCTGTATGTATGTATGTCCCCTCAAACGTATACCAATCGGAGCTGAGGATCTGGTCACATGACAGGGTGATGGGATTACGTCTGTCATTACGGCGGCTGACTCTCCACACTCTTGCATTTTGATTCCAATTTCGTTCAGGCCGAACATATCGTCGAACCTGTTATATATCACAATCGCCATGCTCTACCTTTTTGTTTTTCATTCGGTGTGAAACACAAACAAACGAATTGTTAAAATGATCCTCAAATATCGAAAGCATCGGCCTGTCCGTGATAGGTTTACGTCACCGCGATAACTTGAGGACGGCTAAAGGTATCTTAGAAAAACTTGGCACAGATATGTATAATGAGATAAAGATGAACTGATTAGATTTTGGGGTCACGTGGTCAAAGGGCAATGGTCATGTTAGGTGAAAATACTGTTAACGCAATAACTTGTGAACCAGTGATGGGATTCTGACCAAATTTGGTACAAGTATGCAGAATTATGTAAAGATGAACTGATTATATTTTGGGGTCTGCAAACGTCAAAGGTCCAATCTGTAATAGGTCTATAACTTGAGAATGGCTGAAGTAAGCAAAATCAAACTTAGTTACAGGTATGCATCATGATGTAAAGATGAACTGATTCGATTTTAGGGTCAAGAGGGCAAAGTCTGTAATGGGTCTATAACTTGAGAACTGCTGAAGTGATAAAATTCAAACTTGGTACAGGTATGTATAATGTTGTAAAGATGAACTGATTAGATTTTGGGGTCAAAGGTCAAATCGGGATCTCGTGAGATCTTTGTCGGCGAGGTCACGTCTTTTCGAAGCTGTCCATGCCCTCACGCTTTCGAAGCTCAGTAATTTTTTCACAATTGTGTTTTTGTCGAGACTGTATCTATCTTTCGGTGTGTGTACCTATAGCGTGTCTTTAGGAAAATTTTCGGTGTTAATTTTTCGTACATGTATACACAATCGTCGGTTAATTCGTGTCGCGTATTCTGAGGCCTAGTACTAGTACTAGTAGGCTTAGGCTACCGTCTCCGACCTTGTGGTTTTGTTTTCTCTTAGCGGTTCGTCAAATGCGCTGCAATTACTTTCGTTCTCTGTTTCATCCCAGTCGTTCACCCCATACTTCCTTGTTTAATATCTCTACTCAAAAAAAAAAACCCCAAAAAAATATTTCCTTCTCAGTTCTTATTCGTTTATTTGTTGTTCTTATTTGTTCGTTCGTTCTTCGTTCACGTTGTTCATGATCACACGATCACGTGGTTAGAAATGTTTAATCTCTCCCCTGAAGAACTGTATTCTGTCTTATATTATAACACCTTTTTCCTCTTCTCCTATAATAAAAGAATGCTTTCGTCTTGCTCACCAAATCTATTCATTCCAAAAAAAATAAAAAAATACCATCTCTTACAGTTCCTCTTTTCTACATTCCCGAAACTCTCCAGCCCTCCACCCCCTCCTTCAGCGTCCTCAAACGTATTTTTGACTCGAAGGTCTCGAACTCATTTTGCAAAAAATGTTCGTTTCCCATGAATCGTACACTTTTCAAAATCCAATCTCACCCCTCTCCTCCAAATCTTCCCCATCCCCCCTTCCCTCCAAAACTTCCCCATCCCCCCTTCCCTCCAAAACTTCCCCATCCCCCCTCCCCTCCAAAACTTCCCCATCACCCCTCCCCTTCAAATCTACCCCCTTACCCCTCCCCTCCAAATCTTCCCCATCACCCTTCCCTTTCAAATCTTCCCTCTTGCCCCTCCCCTCCAAATCTTCCCCATCTCCCCTTCCCTCCAAAACTTCCCCATCACCCCTCCCCTCCAAAACTTCCCCATCACCCCTCCCCTCCAAATCTGCACCCTTGCCCCTCCCCTCCAAATCTTCCCCATCACCCATCCCTTTCAAACCTCCCCCCTTGCCCCTTCCCTCCCCTCCCTCCTAAACTCCCCCCACACCCCTCCCCTCCGAGACTCTCCCTCGCTCCTCCCCTCCTAGACTCCCCTCTCACCCCTCCTCCTCAAAGCGTCCTCCCTGCTTCTTCCCCCATTCAGCTTTCACCTTCATCTCCCCAAACCTTCTGCCTTGCTCTTCCCCCTCCTCAAATAACACCTCACTGTGCCTCACCCAATCTCCATCAAACCTTTTGTCCGCCCCATTCTTCCCTTTCTCCAAGCTATTCTGAAATCTCTGAAATCTCTGACACACCTTCAACAGCTCTCCCTACCTCTTCCTCCTCTTCCACATCTTACCCTACCCCTCCCCCCCCCCTGTTCTGTATCCGATGCTCCCCCTTCCTCTTCATTAACGGTATGGACCTCAAACATCCGGGGCCTTCGCTCAAACTTCACTGATCTCTCCATACAGGTTGCTTCTGACAAACCAGATGTGATCTGCTCAACAGAAACTTTCTCCTTCATGATGTCTCTGATGCCTTGGTATCTCTCCCAGGTTACTCCCTCCTCCGGTATGATAGACCTGAGCCTCGTCCTGGAGGTGGGGTTGCTATCTTTATTAAAAAAACTCTCTTCCTCACTCGCCCTCCACTGCCCTCTCTCCACCTCACCCCCAGGAATACCTTTGGCTACGGCTTCCCCTTCGCTCCCACCTTTTGTTCATATGTGTGTTGTACCGTCCACCAAACAGTGATGACTCCATCTACATCTCGTTGTCTGATAATATGGACCAACTTCTATCTACCCATCCCAACTCTCTCTTCCTCATATGTGGTGATTTCAATTGTCATCATGCCAGCTGGCTGGGTGTGGGTTCATCTCTCACCAGCCATGGCTCTTCAGCAAAGGACTTCTGCGACTCACTGGGACTGACGCAATCTGTCAATTTCCCGACCCGGATCTCAGTCAACGGAGCATCTTCTCTTCTGGACTTGGTTATGTCTAACTTCCCTGAAAATGTCTGCTGCTCTTCTTCTGCTCCAATCGGCTCATCTGATCATGTGCTTGTTAAAGTGGACATCTCTCTGACCATTCTCAGAGAGCCTCCTCAGCGTCCCCGAGTCTGGCATTTCACTCAGGCCAACTGGCACGGTCTTCAAGCATCCATCAATCATCTGGACTGGTCTCCCATCTCTACCGCCTCTGACATCAACTCATCCTGGGAATTCTTTCAAAGTAAATTGCTCTCTCTCATGCACAGATTTATCCCATCTCGTCTTCAGTTGTCATACCCTTCCTCCCGTCCATGGTACACGGAAACTTGTGGTGAGGCTGTTGCCCAGAAACAACTTGCTTTCGTCTCCTGGAAAGCAAATCCAACGGAAGGAAATCTCATTTCCTTTCACAAAGCCCGAAACAAGTGTGTGTCCACCCTCAGGAGAGCCAGGAAACAATATCTCACCGTTCTCAAGACCGAACTCTCTTCTCTGTCTCCCTCTTCCAAATCCTGGTGGCGTCTGGTCAAATCTGTTTCTGGTGTTTGTTCCCCCTCCATCCCCTCCCTCACCTCAAACGGGGACACGGCTGACTCCGCATGTGAAAAAGCTGAATGCCTCAACTCTGTGTTTGCCTCTAAATCTTGTGTCCCAAACCCATCCCTCTCTGTATCCACCGTACCCAGTCGTACCCAGCTGCTCCTGGACTCTGTGTCCTTTCCTCCTGACAAGGTGGAAAAGTTTCTGTCAACCCTCGACTCTGATTCTGTTACTGGTCCTGACGGCATCAGCCCACGGGTCCTAAAATCATGTTCTTTCGCTCTTTCACTCCCTTTCTCTCTGTTCTCTTCACCCTCTCTTTTGCTCAAGGTCATCTGCCATCTGCTTGGAAGTCAGCCAACATCACCGCTTTGCACAAAAAAGGTGCAAAAACAGATCCTAGCAACTACAGACCAATCAGCCTTCTCCCAATTATCAGCAAAGTCATGGAATCCATCATTGCTTCAGATATGAAATCTTTCCTCTTCTCCAATGGCTTGATCTCTGACCATCAATTTGGTTTCAGACCTGGTCACTCTACTCTGGACATGCTGCTTCTGCTTTCTCAACAATGGATGGAGGTCCTCAACGCCAAACAGGAAATTAGAGCTGTCTCCCTTGACATTTCACGTGCCTTCGATACGGTCTGGCACCCCGCTCTGCTCACCAAACTCTCCTCCTTTGGTATCCATGGAAATCTCCACGCCTGGCTGGCAGACTTCCTCTCTTGTCGTAGTCACCGTGTGGCCCTGAATGGGTTTCTCTCATCTCCTCTTCCTGTTCAGGCTGGAGTTCCCCAAGGCAGTGTTCTGGGCCCTGTGCTTTTTCTGGTCTTCATCAATGATCTTTCTGACTCTCTTGAAAATCCTCTCTATCTCTTTGCTGACGACTCTACTCTCTGTCGCTCCATTCCTCATCCCTCATCCCTCAGATCGGCAGTCTGCAGCCTCCTCACTCTCTGCAGACCTGGACAAAATCACAGACTGGGCAAACAAGTGGAACATGTCTTTCAATCCTGACAAATCTCACACTCTTACGATGTCTCTCCGAAAAGACCGACTGGACAACCCTCCCATCCACTTTCTGAATAATCCTCTCCAAGAAGTACTGTCACTCAAGCTTTTGGGTCTCACTATCTGCCATGATCTTTCCTGGGAAAACCACATTTCAAATCTGGCCTCCAAAGCCAGTCGCCGACTGGGCATCCTCCGTCGTGCGAAGTCCTTCCTTGGTACACCTGAGCTCCTCACCACTTACAAGGCTTTCATCCGCAGCTCTATGGAATAATGCTCTCCCCTCTGGTCTGGTGCTCCTGCCTCACACCTAGCTCGTCTTCACGCTGTTGAAACCAAAGCGTTCAGAATCATTGGAATCTCCCGCGATGAAGCTAACTCCAAGGGCCTTTCACTCACTCACCGCAGGCAGGTTGGTGGTCTTTCCATCTTCTACCGACTCCTCTCTGGCCTTGCCCCCCCAGCTCTCTCTGGGCTCTGTCCCCCAAATATTCCTACAGGTCGCACAAGATCTGCCTGCAACCCTCTTATGGTTAAACTGCCAAAATCAAGACTTTCTGCTCACCTTCACTCCTTCATTCCTCTTTTCTCCCGCCTCTGGAACAAACTCCCTCACTCTCTTCAATCCCACTCCACCCTCCAGGTCTTTAAAACAGCTGTTCACCACCATCTCTTGTCTTCCCCCATCCAAAAGCTTGATCTTTTCTACCCCCGCTAATTTCACCCAAAATCCTACACTTTTTTTTTTTTGAAATACCAACTTCTGTCCTGGAAGTCTTTGGTCCCCTTGTGTTTTATACCTCTCCTCCCCCCCCCCCCCCCCTTCCCACGCCGCCTCCCCCCAAGCCCTCTCCCTCCCACACTTCTCCCTGCTCTCAAATGTTGTGTTTGTGTGCTTCCCCTTCTCTCCCCATCTTGTCTTCCGCTCCCTCTTTTTATATATTTTGGTTGGTTGATTTGTTTGTGAAATAAATGTTAGCTCTTTCACGAGCCTCGATTCAGTATACAAAAAAAAAAAAAAAAATCTGTGATATGTTTATAACTTGAGAACGGCTGAAGTGATCCAATTCAAACTTGGTACAGGTATGTATACGCTATAATATTGTAAAGATTAAGTGGTTAGATTTTTGGGGTTAAAGGTCAAATCTGTATTTGGTCTATAACTTGAGAACGGCTGAAGTGATCTTATTCAAACTTGGTACAGGTATGTATTATGTTGTAAAGATTAAGTAATTCGATTTTCGGGTCATAGGTCAAAGTCTGCATTAGGTCTACTAGGGCATGCCCGTACTATATATATATCTAAAAGTATATCCCCCCCCCTCTATTTACATGCAATGGTTTGGTCCAAAGCTAACGGCTTGCGAGTACGGTGACAATCCCCCCCCTCTATTTACATGAAATGGTTTGGTCCAAAGCTAACGGCTAGCGGAGTTTGGTAAAGAAATCGCCATAGCGTGCACAAATGCGCAGGAAAGCGAAAGAATCGCAAATTAGTTTTAATTAGTTTTAAAACATAGTTTAACGCCAACATAGCGGCAACATAGTTTGCCAACGTGAAATAAATGAATACGCTCTCAAATGTGCCAAAAAAAAAAAAAACGCTACCCGTACGCTCTACCCCGCCCGTACGCCTGTAAACAAAAAAAACAACGCTCTTCGCTTCCGCCCTTCGCTCTGACTGAATTGGGAGAAATAATGCGCATAAGAAATCGAGAAATTATTATTTTCTCCGGAAGAAATCGAATTACGTACCGTAATGGCGCACGCGCTGGGCTCAGCATCAGCTCGCTCTCACATCGGCCACGCCTACGCAATAACGCGTTCTGTGATTGGATGCCGGAAGTGCAGTCCTCACTGTCCGGAAGGTCGTATATCGCAGTTACGATGAATCGCAAATTAGTTTTTATTAGTTTTAAAACATAGTTTAACGGCAACATAGTTTGCAAACGTGAAATAAATGAATACGCTCTCAAATGTGCCATCCGAGGCAGAGTGTGTCCGCCACGTTCGGCACACGCGATAGCTCGCTGCTCTCTGATTGGTTGAATCGTTTTTTGGACATAGCTCGGTAAGTAATTGTCCGATTAATATGAAACCTTGAAAAGGCACATCCTCGGGTCCCCAGCAATATACCTGGCAAGTTTCAAGTATATCGGACCGGTAGTTGTCGAGAAACAGCGGTCACAGACATACAAACAAACAAACAAACGTACAAACAAACATACACACAGAGATTACTGGAATTATAGATAGATAACTTGAAAATGGCTGAAGTGATCCAATTCAAATTTGGTATGGGTATGTATAACGAAGTAAAGATTAAGGCCTCAGTCACACTGGGTCGTACGATTTCTGGATCTTGCGATTGATGGCAATCTGGCCGAGGTACAACCAATCGTCAATGTTTGCTACCCTCTCCATTTGCGATCACAAACCGCGATTGGTCTTAGGGGTCATCGTACGATTGGTGGTACGCGTGTTTCTGCGATCACCAACGTTTGGAGAAGATCGATCGCAAGTTCAATCGTAGGTAATCGTGCGAATAGTGGTGGCGATCAGCGACCAATCGTAAGGTCAATCGTGTCGACTTGCGACCGCTCGGACAAACGATCGTGGCGACCTGCGAACGCTCGCACTACCGATCGTGAGGTTGAACGACAGGTGGCACCACCAATCGTCAGGTAGCAGGACCAGTAGCACGACCAATCGTGCGACTACTTGACCCGCGATCATGCACGACAGGTGGTGTGTCCATGCGCGACTGGTGGTAAGACCTGTCTGCGACCTCTTACAATTTGGAATCGCAGGTCAGAAGTTTTGAACATGACCATCGACCTTGCTGCGACTGATTTTGCTCTGGCGATCACCCACGACCTCTGCGACCAGTCGCGCGCTCTTTCTACGATTTGCCCGCGAGTCACAATTTTCGGTCACAGCTAGGTCGTAACCTGGTCGCAGGCCCGGTGTGACTGGGCCTTAAATGATTAGCATTTGGGGTCAAGAGGTCAAAGGTCAACGTCTGTGTTAGGTCTATAATTCGAGAATGGCTGAAGTGATCTAATTCAAACTTGGTACAGGTATGTATAATGATGTAAACATGAACTGTTGAAATTTTTGGGGTCAATAGGTCAGAGGTCAGGTCAGATAGCACTGTGCTAACTTGGGCACAGCTGAATGGATTTAAATCAAACTTGAAACAAGTATAATGATGCAACAATGTGGGCGGAGGCATATTAGTCGACATCATGACGTCGAAGAGTGCCGTTTTAGTTTGCCATGCATTACCTTTCCAACGGTACAATTTTTTAATTTTTTTATTTAATGACAGCAGGATCCCTTTAGAATTAAGCATGACTCATTTTAGTAATACAATATGCAATGCATGTATTCCCTTGTAAAAAAAATGTTCTTCCAATTTTCCTTGAGGTACCACAGGTAACGTCGGTCTTTTTGCATCCACCTGCAGATTACACTAGAGGCCATGAAGAGTGACAATGATGAAGTGTCACTGCAGGGAATAGAGTTCTGGTCCAATGTTTGTGATGAAGAAATGGATCTCTCGATTGAGGCTTCAGAGGTAGGCTCGTTGTCATACCCATGTTTGTTTTTTCATGCGTGCTGTTCGGGGTTGTTTTCTTGTTTGTATTCATACATATATGTATGGCTGGCAGGATACTGGGATAGTCTGGAGGTATGTGCACTTTGCTTTGAGCTGCCTCGCCTGAGTTCACACCTTGACCAAGCAAAAGCGATCATCCTGGTGTTTCGAGGCATGACGATGCATCAGTCATCCATCCATCCATCAGGACGATGTTAAGCTGGAGGATCCTTTCGCAGGCGAAGAGTATGCGAGCTATCGCTGGCACCTTGAATTAATTATAAATTACAGTGCGTTGATCGTCAGGCCTGGCCAACTTGTTCATTAAATACTTGGGCCACAAACGTTCCCTGACCGACCGACCTCACAAGATGGGAAAAAATTGTGGCCATTAAAGAAGATGAAGAATGTCCACAGGCATTGAAGCTTGGTTATGGCCTTGGTATATTGTCATGATCTTGGCATGCCTGACATTTTGTTTGCAGTAAATCTGTGTGTGAGTTAGAATACGTGACACACATTTTTTTTTTTAATATGGATACATGTGGATGTTTCTAGTGTTTAACGATAATAATAAAAAATACGCATGACCTTTTGCCCCTAAAGGGGTATCTTTAAGAAAAAGAAAAAAAAATTTATACCCCTTTGGGGGCACAAAGTTGTGAATTTTCCATGCATAGATCATTAATATTTCCTTATCTGAGAATGTGCCTTTGGGAGGGGGGATGGGGGGTTACTCTCTCTCTCTCTCTTTCTCTCTCTCTCTTTGTGTGTATGGGTTCTATGCACGGTGACACCTGACATCTTTTAAGTTACAAACTCCAAACTCAGGGTACAAATACAACTTTGTGCAGGGGTAACATAGGCTATGTGGCCCTGGCCTAACGTGGTGGAGTTAATGTGTACCATGTAGCAGAAGGTATTACAATCCCCCTTTTTTTTTTTTACCTGGGCAACGCTGAGGTTAAAGCACTCTTCACGGGGGTAAATTTATTTTGCCTATTGTCGTGTCCCCGGGGTTAAGACCCCAAGAGGAAGAATAGCCGGAACGAGCTTTAACTGAGGCGTACTTCGAATTTGGCGGGATTATTTCTGGCGCTCGGGAAGGTTTGAAGTCTTGTCTGATCGGAAACACAGAGTTTTTCCGAACCCACAAAGAAACAAACCAGGGCAAGAAAAGTCAAATTGAACAAATAATGATTTAATGAAAATAAATGCAAACAATTAAAATGAATGTGAGGGAAAAACTAAAGTTCCTAGGTGGAGGATCCTCCACTCCAACTCGTATACAGACAAGGGAATGATAAAAGAAAAGAAAATGTGCTTATAATCGGCCCACACTCAGCTTTGAGTTTGTACGAGGACGTTTGGGCGCCTGGTGGTCGTTGAGCGGGTCTCGTAGGTTGGCAAATGTCCCGAGCATTGACTGGATCAAGATTGTGCTGCGCTGCGAACATGGGGCAATCTGTGCAGGCAGTCTCATTTCGCTCTCCACTCCACCCGATACGCCACGAGCTGCACAAACCGCCGCCGTATTCCTCCTTCTCACAGGTGCACATGCTACCAAAAACGCACCAGCACGACTGACACCCTCCTTCCACCAAGGCACCGTGACAAAGAGATCGACGGGGCGGCTTTTTCTTCCTCCGTTACTATCCAAGGCTTCAGGAAAGGACATAGAACAACCACAGCCGTTTGCCAGGGCGACCAAGACAAAACGAGAGGAAGATAGAGAGATGTGATCGCCCGCAACCAAACTCAGAACAAGAGAGGAAATGCGACCACCTCCAACGAATGTCAGGACGAAAGAGACCAAGATGGGGAGACAGCTTCTCTTTCCTTAAGCTCTCGAATGTTCCACGTTGACGTCCCACTCTGTCCAATCACCGAGCTCTACTCGATCATCCCATCGCGCCTCCACCAATCACGAAGGCCGGGGTGTGTTCTCACCATGAGTCATCGGGGGGCGGAGTCTAGTAGTCGTCCGGGACTGTTCAGATGACGTCGGCTGTTCTTTGCCGATCGGCAAATGTGCTGGGTGTTGGTTAGTCCTGGTGGCGTTGAGCGAATGGGGCCATTTGTTATCGTTGTTGTTTGGCAGTTTTTAAAATTGTAATAATGACGGAGGGGAGATCACGGGCAAATTACCCACTGGGGAATTAACCTTTAAGCCCTAGAATTACTTTACACAAAACCACGCCCCTCATGACGACATGCAAACGCTCTTACCCAGACAGACGGCCTACTTGGATACATCGAGATTCCTATACGCGACATACGGAGCATTCTAAACCTACACGATTCTATCTCGACTAAAGTATTTCATGCATACCCCACAAACGTAACAATATATAATAACTCATCCGTCAGCGAAACGACGGCTGAGTTCCGCTGGTTTCTTTCTCGGCCATATCATTATTCTGACCAATTTTTGCATTCCAGGGTTGCGATCAACCGTCTCTCTAACTTGTTGCTCGTATACGTGTATCAGAAACATTTCTTATTTGCAAAGTCCTTATTCTGTGTAAACTTTTGATTTATCCTTTTTTTTAAATTTGCCTTTATTTTGTCATTTGTACGAATCTGTTGCTCAAAATATGAGCATGCATAGACATCGTGAAACCTGCCTTATGAGAGCGGTCACCTGCTCTGAACAGTCATTTGAAATCCCCACACACCTCCCCCATGATGAAAAAAAAACTGTGCAACTATCCTTTACACAGCGGCCACCTTTGTAATGCAGTCGGCACTCGTCAAAATTACCTTCCTTGTATTTGTACGATAAATCTTCGATTTTATTTAAACAAAATGGCTACCACATATCCGGCATATGAAGGCCATGATGAACGTTTGTTTCCATTTCGGTCGTTATAAAATAAAACTATGCACCACATTGATCATTCTATAATTGAGAAAAGTGAAATTTTCATGACCAGGTAAGCATTACCCCATGATTAATGAATGAAGCATTAAATCTGTTCAGTCCTCCATTGTTGACCGATTATGAAATGTTTTTCTTGCACGGTTTGTGTTCTCAGGCTGCGGAGCAGGGTCGTCCTCCAGAGCACACGAGCAAGTTCTATGCCAAGGGAGCTCTGCCATTCTTGGTTCCTGTTTTAACTCGCACCCTTACCAAGCAGGTAACAGATGGCCCCATAAATCCATCCTATCAGCAATTCTCTTTTGCTATCGTGAAGCAATTCTCTTTTGCTATAGCGAAGCGATTCTCTTTTGCATAGCGAAGCGATTCTCTTTTGCTATCGTGAAGCAATTCTCTTTTTCTATGGTGAAGCGATTCTCTTTTGCTGTCGTGAAGCAATTCTCTCTTGCTATCGTGAAGCGATTCTCTTTTGCTATCGTGAAGCGATTCTCTTTTGCAATAGCGAAGCGATTCTCTTTTGCTATCGTGAAGCGATTCTCTTTTGCTATCGTGAAGCAATTCTCTTTTGCTATCGTGAAGCGATTCTCTTTTGCTATAGCGAAGCGATTCTCTTTTGCTATCGCGAAGCGATTCTCTTTTGTTATAGCGAAGCGATTCTCTTTTGCTATCGTGAAGCGATTCTCTTTTGCTATCGTGAAGCAATTCTCTTTTGCTATCGTGAAGCGATTCTCTTTTGCTATCGTGAAGCGATTCTCTTTTGCAATAGCGAAGCGATTCTCTTTTGCTATCGTGAAGCAATTCTCTTTTACTATAGTGAAGCGATTCTCTTTTGCTATCGTGAAGCAATTCTCTTTTGCTTTAGTGAAGCAACTCGCTTTTGCTATCGTGAAGCAATTCTCTTTTGCTATCGTGAAGCTATTCTCTTTTGCTATCGTTAAGCTATTCTCTTTTGCTATCGTGAAGCAATTCTCTTTTGCTTTAGTGAAGCAATTCTCTTTTGCTATCGTTAAGCTATTCTCTTTTGCTATAGTGAAGCAATTCTCTTTTGCTATCGTGAAGCAATTCTCTTTTGCTATCGTTAAGCTATTCTCTTTTGCTATCGTGAAGCTATTGTCTTTTGCTATCGTGAAGCTATTCTCTTTTGCTATCGTGAAGCAATTCTCTTTTGCTATCGTGAAGCAATTCTCTTTTGCTATCGTGAAGCAATTCTCTTTTGCTATCGTGAAGCAATTCTCTTTTGCTATCGTGAAGCAATTCTCTTTTGCTATCGTGAAGCAATTCTCTTTTGGCTAACCCCCGCTCTAGCGGGGAAAAATGGCCTTAAAAACGATCATTCATATCGTGAAGCAATTCTCTTTTGCTATCGTGAAGCAATTCTCTTTTGCTATCGTGAAGCAATTCTCTTTTGCTATCGTGAAGCAATTCTCTTTTGCTATCGTGAAGCAATTCTCTTTTGCTATCGTGAAGCAATTCTCTTTTGCTATCGTGAAGCAATTCTCTTTTGCTATAGTGAAGCAATTCTCTTCTCTTTTGCTCTCGTGAAGCGATTCTCTTCTCTTTTGCTCTCGAGAAGCAATTCTCTTTTGCTATCTTGCATCCTCCATTCCATTTCTCTATCTCCCTCTCCATTCTTCTCTCTTTCTCTCTCTCTCTCTGTCTCTCTGTCTCTCTGTCTCTCTCTCTCTCTCTCTCTCTCTCTCTCTCTCTCTCTCTCTCTCTCTGTCTCTCTGTCTCTGTCTCTACACCTCCCCTCCCACCCCCCACATCTTTCTCTCTTTCTATCTCCCCCTCACCCCTCCATCTTTCTCTCTCTCCCCCCTCATCTTTCTCCGTCTCTCCCTCCCCCTCCCCTTGCCTGCCTCTCCATCTTTCCACCTCTTTCCCCCTCTTCATCTTTCCCCCTCTTCATCTTTCCCCCTCTTCATCTTTCCCCCTCTTCATCTTTCCCCCTCTTCATCTTTCCCCCTCTTCATCTTTCCCCCTCTTCATCTTTCCCCCTCTTCATCTTTCCCCCTCTTCATCTTTCCCCCTCTTCATCTTTCCCCCTCTTCATCTTTCCCCCTGCTTCATCTTTCCCCCTCTTCATCTTTCCCCCTCTTCATCTTTCTCCCTTTTCATCTTTCCGCCTCTTCATCTTTCCTCCTCTTCATCTTTCCCCCTCTTCATCTTTCCCCCTCTTCATCTTTCCCCCTCTTCATCATTCCCCCTCTTCATCTTTCCTCCTCTTCATCTTTTCCTCCTCTTCATCTTTCCCCCTCTTCATCTTTCCCCCTCTTCATCTTCCCTACTCTTCATCTTTCCCCCTCTTCATCTTTCCCCCTCTTCACCTTTCCCCCTCTTCATCTTTCCCCCTCTTCATCTTTCCTCCTCTTCATCTCTCCTCCTCTTCATCTTTCTCCCTCTTCATCTCTCCCCCTCTTCATCTTTCTCCCTCTTCATCTTTCCCCCTCTTCATCTCTCCCCCTCTTCATCTCTCCCCCTCTTCATCTCTCCCCCTCTTCATCTCTCCCCCTCTCCCCCTCTCTTCATCTCTCCCCCTCTTCATCTCTCCCCCTCTCTTCATCTCTCCCCCTCTCTTCATCTCAGCTCCTCTCTTCATCTCTCCCCCTCCCTCTCCTCCTCTCTTCATCCCTCCCTTCATCTCTTTCCCTTCCTTCATCTCTCCCCCTCTCTTCATCTCTCCCCCTCTTCATCTCTCCCCCTCTCTTCATCTCTCCCCCTCTCTTCATCTCAGCTCCTCTCTTCATCTCTCCCCCTCCCTCTCCTCTTCTCTTCATCCCTCCCTTCATCTCTTTCCCTTCCTTCATCTCTCCCCCTCCCTCTCCTCCTCTCTTCATCCCTCCCTTCATCTCTTTCCCTTCCTTCATCTCTTTCCCATCTCTTTCCCCTCTCTTTCCCCTCTCTTTCCCCTCTCTTTCCCCTCTCTTTCCCCTCTCTTTCCCCTCTCTTTCCCCTCTCTTTCCCCTCTCTTTCCCCTCTCTTTCCCCTCTCTTTCCCCTCTCTTTCCCCTCTCTTTCATCTCTCTTTCATCTCTCTTTCATCTCTCTTTCATCTCTCTTTCATCTCTCTTTCATCTCTCTTTCATCTCTCTTTCCCTCTCTTTCCCTCCACCTTGTTGTATTACTATGTAATGCATGAGAAGGCAATTTCTTGACGATGGAAAGCATTCCTTTTTTTTTTTATGCCTCTACCAGCAAAGTCACCAGAGGCATTATATTTCCGGGTTGTCCATCCGGCTGTCTGTCCGTCCATCTGTCCGTGATGGGTTTTTATTACCACGATAACTTGAGAACGTTATTTTTCTTTACCTCTATAACTTGAAGGGATCCAAGTCAAACCTGGTACAGGTATGTATAATGGTGTAAAGATTAATGGATTACATTATAGGTTCAAGAGGTCAAAAGCCAAAGGTCCTTTGGTAAAAATTCTGTTACTGCACTAACTTGTTAACCAGTGATGGGATTTTGACCAAACTTGGTACACGTATACATTATGATGAAAAGATGAACTGCTTCGATTTCCTCATCAAAGGTCAGAGGTCATGTCAGGTTAAAATGTGATACATAAGAACAGCAGTAGTGTAATAATGTTGCTTCTGGGACACCTCCGTTTAACATGGGAAATCCCTATCTAATGACGTTTCCCCCTATTTGGAAAAAACACCCCTATTAATCCAAAAGACTATGGGCCCTTTGACCTTATGAATCATGAGTCAATTAATCTACTTGGGCTAATACATAATGAATATATTTTAATTGAGCTAGGGATGGGATTGGGTTGGGGGCTGTATATTATTATGACTCACACATACACAAAAGTTTAACCTCAACTTTAGTTGGGGTTTAACTTATGTGTATGTGTGAGGGATAGGGGTTCACAGATCTCTAGTGTGAACCTGTGATCCTTTTGGACCATGAGTCAATTAATCTACTTGGGCTAATACATAATGAATATATTTTAATTGAGCTAGGGATGGGATTGGGTGAAGGTTAGGGGTTCACACATACACACAAGTCCCAACTGGAAAGTTGTGGGATCCTTCTGACCTTATGAACCTTTTACTCTGGTGAATATAACCCTACAAATATTTGTTTATGCGTGAGAAATATTTTAACCTCCCTCAATGTTCTTGTCTGAGCGCCTCCAGTGCTACATACCATTTTTAAATTAAAGTATATATCAAGGTTGATTACATGGTACTTGGTTCTATCATTTATATACTTATGGTAGCCCGTTAGCTTATCACTTATATACTTATATATGGATGGTTGTTGTTTAATGGCTTATCAGTTTTGTTTTTTGTAATTCTTGTGAGTAAAATGAACCCAATATTTCTTCCTCATTCATATCATATAATTTGTAAGTCCAAGGGACTGTATCCATTACATCAATGATTTTAAATAATTCACGAGTCCATTTTTGTGTATAACCTTTCTCAAAATGGCTTTTCCATCTGTATATTCTTACAATATCACCAACTTTAAACTTGGGCTTTCTCAAATTAATCTCCTTTTCATATTCTAATTTTGTAAATGTTTCTGATGGTTTTGATTTTGTTGATGAATGAACTGTATTATTGTAATTATCTACAATATCCTGAATTAAATAGACCCATTTTTGAGAACCGAGTTGTGTGAATTTTTTATATAATTTCTCTTTTAAAGTACGATTAAAACGCTCAATAACAACTGCTTTTCCTTCATTAAAGGTGCTGTATAATTTAATACCCTTCCCCTTAAGAAATTTCATGAATATTTTGTTATAGAACTCTGTTCCCTCATCAGTCCATAACTTCTTTGGTTTCCTTTTATCCCGATCAAATATTAGCTTAAAGGCTAACATTAAAGTATCACCCCTTTTATTTTTTAAAGGGACAACCCAGGCAAATCTACTCCTCAAATCAATAACGGTTAAAGCATACCTGTATCCCCTGTCATTATTCAATTCAATTAAATCAGCGGACCATATGTGGTCGGTGTATTTAGAATAAACCTTCCTTCTTTTAAACTTTGTGATTATAGGTTTGTGTAATTCTTCAGCCAAAAGCTCCTCAGTCTTGATTACATCATTAGAGCCTAATAGTTTTTTGAGGGTGAATAACCAAGACCAAGTTTCAATTTAGCATTTATCAAATTTCTCACAATAAACCTATCAACTTTCTCTCTCAACGTTGGATTTTGTATCAAAGACAAATTATACAACATTTCTCTGTCGGCTTTATGTTTTTCATCCAATGTAGTGGTATTCCCATAAGCAATATCATGCTTCATACACACTTCATCAACCCTATTTTTTGGTCTGGACCAAGGTTTAGGATTGTCAGCCTCATCTAATCTTTTATCCAAGTTTGTTCCTGGGCCACAGAAAGAATATCCAGGTAGATGTAGTTCCCCAGGAATTCCAGTTGTTGTAAATTTACTTCCTGACAAAAACTTTTGTATATCCCCTCCACTTTTAGGTGAGATGAATTGACACTTTTTAGAACCACACACTTGACATATTCCTTTTTGATAAACTCTATTATTTTTAGCTTTAACATACAATACACTTTTAGATTTAGTTTTCTTTTTACATTTGAGACAATAACTCATATTTATTTATCAGAAAAATTCCGACAGAGTATCAAAACCTTTTTGGTTTTCAACATATACATTTCAATCTTTATTTTTAAAACATAAAGAATCCTAAGGAATGCCTTCACTCTCTCCTCCATTTATTTACAAATAAAACTAACTAAAGTCAATACCACTTTCTCGTTTAGATCTCCTCCCTGAAATTGAACTCATCTCATCCGTTTTTAAAACCAATTTTTTCACAAGAGTCATTCTTTCTTTATTTTCCTCTTCGGTGCGTTGAGATTGATTTATTTGTTGTAACACATTTAATCTTTTACGAATCTCACTGATTTCCATCTCCCTCTCCTCCCTCTCCTCCTCCTCCTTCTCTTCTTCAATTCCTTCCTCAGCCCTTACAACCCTTGAGCTTGAGCCCCAAATAATATTATACATATACTCATCTGGATTTTGAGATATTCTTGTATCTATAATTATTTTTCTCATAATAGGATACCAATAAGATTTGTTGACGATTTCTAAAAGAGTTTTATATTTCATAACTTTGAGAAGTTCATTTTTATTTAATACTTTAAACAAGTCTCTATTTGTGGGTTTAACAATATCAGTATAAGGCCAGTTTTTAATGACAAAATTTCCATGTGTATGTTCCAATTCGTACGGTATGTAAAACCGAGCACCCTTTTCTTGTAGGTATCCTTGAATACAAAAATTATAATTCTCTTGTAGTCTTATTCCTGCCATTTATGTATCAGAAATATATGTGAGATTAATATTATGACAGGTAATACCACCCCATCTTCCCACTACCAAATTGGTTTGTATTCCTTGGCTTTCTATCCTTATCTCATTACCTTCCTTCTTTGTCATGCGAATCATCGCTATACTATCATATATTTTTATTTTCTTAAAATCACGTATTTGTTGTTTACTAATTGTACTTCCACATAAATCCTTATCTTCACCAAGTGGATAATATTCTTCTTTACGAGACTGATTTAAATCATGTAGGTCTTCTAAGTTTATTGAAAAAGACCAATTATACCCTAAATCAGGCATATCATACCCCCATTTATTAATTCGCATATTAACTAAATGTCCTTCTTTATAAAATTCAATTGTAAGCAGGTAGTTAAATTCAATGAGGAAAGGTGTATGGTCAGTATAACCAGGTGTTGTGGTTGTAAATTTTACTTGTTTCACAAAACGTGCTGTTTTATTTAACAAGTGTGATAAATCACTGAATCTAATTAAGTCATTCGCATCTGTAGGGTTTGGATAATTGATTAATTTATAAGTATTCTTCATATTAATATTTTTACTTATACTATATTTTTGTCGTTCAGCCTGTGCCTTTGTATAATAATTTGATAAATCAATATCCTGGGAGGATTTTCCAAAGATAGAACCATCTTTTCCAACATAAGTCATTTATATTAGATTAAAAATTATATCATAAAAATTTTCATTATTGTTGAGTTGAAATAATACATATAAACATAATTGACCACAACATTTAGAATTAATTTCTTGAACTTGAAATGTTTGATAAACACCATTCTGTAAGAATTGTATTACTTCAACAGGTGGTGGCATACCATAACTATCAAAATAATATTTATCCTGACTATTATGAATACAAACCCAATGAGAACCATTCTGTGTGTCTAAATTCATAATAATATTCTTTGTATTCTTATTTATATGTATTAATTCATCTCTCATACAGATTACCACATTATCAATTTTTAGTGTTTTACAATACTTGGCTAGTTCTATATTTGACGTTGTATTCTTTCCAAATTGTTTAAACCATTTATCCATTTATTTATGAGAAAGATACAATCCATTACCCCGTTTAGTTAGTTTAACACCCGCTTGAGCGATAGAGGAAAGCATATCACCAACCTTCATCTAGCTTTATCAGGTAGACTTTCAAGTTTTTGAGCAAAATCTACAATTACACCACTTCCACTAATTTGTTTCTCCAACTCCTTGTTATGTCTTTCCAATTCTTTTTGAGCTTTTAGTTGTGCCTTCCTTTCGTTAGCAGTTTTTACCGCTGCTGAAATACCACCAGTCAATGCTCCCGCCGCACTTAAACCAGCAAATAAAGGAATTAGAAACGGGAGAAATCCTCCTCTTGACTCGTCTATTGAATATTTCTTTAACATAGGTTTCGTCATTTTAATTTTAAGTGATCCAACATCATTTAGTGTTTTTACTTGTGTGTGTGTGAGTAAAACATCAATTCTTACAGCTCCTTTTCTTTGAATTGTATTAACATTAATAATACAAGGCTTTTGATTTTGAATACAAGATGTTAATTTATTAAGATTGATTTGATTAACATATACCCCTACCATTTATTTATGAGAAAAAACCTATGTGATATTAATCATAACACCATTATCTGTATTAATCTGTAATTCTGTTTCCTCCAAAAGCAAACAATAAGCATCAACTTCTTCATTCTCCCCTCTTTCAATGTATAGAGAAGTATCCACTCGATTAGACTTTATAGTTTCCTTTTGAGAACTCAGGTCAATTGCGTAGATTGTATATAAACCTTTAAATGCAACCATATCCAAAATAGGATCATTATTACCATTACTTTCACACACCTTTTGGTAGGACTTGTAGGCTTCCGCATAATCATTTTTTTCCCAATCAATTTCCAATCTATCTCGCGGATAAAATGTGCCATCAAGAGAAACCCGAAGTTGTTTCACCTTAGCATTATCACTCAGCGCATTATTCTTATTAGTACCCTCCTCTCCATCTGGTTTTTTAAAAATGAGCCATAGGTATCGTGGCTTTCCTTCAAGAACACCCAAATTCCAAGTGTAGGTAGTGTGTTCCAGTTTAACGTGTTGACATCTTCTTTTAAGGTATGATACATTTAACGGTTTCTTTGAGTTAAGTCTTCTATTTAACATCTCTTCCGTTTTAAGATTAGGAGTATATTCACTAATATACCAAAACAAATCATTAATAACAAATTTATTATTGTCGCCAAAAGCATTTTCAGCCCCAAAAAGCAATCTATTTACATTATCATTCCTTTGTAGTTGAAATCTAATTTTAAGACCATACAAAACTTTATCATAATCACAAAATCCAAATATACCTTTAAGAGGTACTGCTACGGTAAAACTATTCTCAGCTTTTGCATCATCATTATACATTGACTTCCTTTGACTATAACCAGGGTCTGTGTTTGTTCCCGTTGACATATCAGGAATAAAGCCTTCAACAGCTCCCTTACCCATTCTATCACCAAACGAATATAGTGTAAATTTCATCATTTCAGATGTAGCAGAGACATAATCAACCGCTTCAACCTCTTGTGTTCCAATATACAGGCGAACACTGTCAAACATTTTCCAGAAGAAATCATTTACGAGTGTAGCATTAGTATTATTCGCAGCCTTAGTGAATTTAAATTTACACAGCAAGAAACTATCAGCTATATTCAAGTAAGTTTGTTGATTATTTATTTCAAAACTTTTTGTTCCGTTTGAATTCCAGTCGGTTCCTGTAATAGCATTTACCTTAAAATAGTCTTCCTTTTTAGTAGAGTTTGAAATGATAATCGTATCATCCAAATCATAGATACCATCAATCGCTTCCATACTTGTATTTATATAGTATTAAAATTGTTGAAACCCTGACCCAAGTATTTTAATGATTTTTTGTCGTTCTTGTGAAGATAGTTGAGTTTTACCTTGTAATTTATGAGACTCCTTTTGAGCTTGTTGTATAGCACCCGCAACGGAGCCCACGGCAGAAGCAGTTGAACCAATTAGGTCTTTATGTTTAAGGATAGTTGAACCAATACCCATTAGAGTATCAATTATCCCATCTCCTTTATTTCGAAATTGATGACCCACACCCCGTTGTCTCTTAGGTTTATAGTATCCTTTACCCACATACCTTGTATAGTCTGGTGAAAGGAACATGCCCTCCCCTGTAATTATTTTATATTTTCCCAACTCGTGTTTTCTTACAATAACCATTATTTATTTATTGAAAAACTTCACGTAGGTGAATTCTGATGGATATAATTTCATCATTAAAGGATATCATACGATTATCTTGGTCGGTTATCCTAAAATTTACTCTGTATATGGTTTTTCCTGACACAGGTAAATAGACAAGATTTTTTGGTTCCATATTAAATTTATAACCAATCGGGGTTGAGTATGCACTGAATGAAAATATTGTATTTGTTCTTATTCCATCGTTATAAGCACCATCAATCAAATCACAATGAATTAATACTGAATTTATACCGGAGGATATTTGGATAACATTATCACTGTAAAACGTCCCGTTATTTTCAATCTTTTTTGAAGAGAAACCCAATAGCTCTCTGAACGAATTTTCAATCGTGAAATCAACTTTATAATTATTTTTCAGTTTAATAGTTGATTTTGAAGTGTGTGTTTGAATATCTATTACAATATTTTTTGGTTCATCACCTTTTTCTTTCATAAGGCGAGAGACTTCTGAAGATATTTGAGAAATCTCGTAAGCACCGGGTAAAACGGTTATAGTTTTGTAGGCAGTGCCTGGATTATAACTAAACTTGTTGTTTTTCTCTGTGATATTAAAAAGGGTATTGTAAGTTTCCATTGACAACAAAGATGCCTCATATGAGGTAAGGGGGTCAAGTTGTAGTGGGTAAGGGAATGAAGCTGTGTAATCGCTCGTTGTGAAATTAAAACTAAGAATTGTGCTTCTCATCTTATTTAATATCTAATAAAATATCTTTGTATTGACATTTATTAATTATTTTCATGTTCATCAACTGATCTAAAATGGCTGAGGATTCATTAAAACAATTGTTGTTTCCAGCCTTCTTACTACCTAATAACAATAATAGCCTATTAACTAATTGTGATGGGTCATTTGGAAGAAAACTAACACCCGAACCAAGCTTACTTAAAGCATCAATAATATGTTTCTCCTTCTCGTTCTTCTTACTTTTACCAGCAACAGAAACTCCATAATCAAGTGCATTTAGCAACTCAATATATACCCTATCTTCCTCTCTTTCCATATCAAGTGGTTCCTCAAAATATTTTGAACCGCTGAATCCGGGGTTTGTTAGAAGAAACATTAATCTTGGAGTTAATTTAACATTTGGTTGAGTAGAACTCAAGAACATCAATTCATCATTAAATATCAATACCTTTTCTTCCACAAGATGAAACACTGCTGGTTTTTCTGTTGGAATGAGACCTGCTCTGGTTTTTGAACCCGCCGAATATTCATTGTTTTGAAGAGCTTCCACAACATAATTAGGGGGTTGATTTACCTCCTCAAGTTTCCGAAATAATCCCTCGTCATCATATTCTAATTCACCAAGTTCTTGTTTTGTTATCTGACTAAAATCTTTGAGCATTTGAAGTTTTTTCGGAGTAAATTCTACCGTGGGAACTGTAGGTGAGTGTTGAGTTTTCAAAAGTGGTTTAAAGAATTTCTCTTGTTTTCTTTCAAAGGCTTCTTCACCAGTTAGTTTCTGTCTCCGTTTCTTCTTTATCTCTTCCTGTTGTTTAACAACTTTTGAAACTAATTGTTGATGTTCCTTAAACTTTCTTTCTCTTTCTTCGGTATTCATTTAGTATTGAAAAATATCATTTAGTATCTCATCTTGTTTCACAACAATATATTTATATTTTCCAATCGTGTGTTTCATATAATTTTCAAATTCTTTTTTACTACATAACGTAGAGCAATTATCTCCAAAAATTATTTACATCTATTGAATTTAACTTAAATAAAATAAAAGTATTGGCATTGTTTCTTATTGAGCGTCGAGGGAGTTGAAAATATGATTGACTAAGATATATACAATTACAAGAAGAATGTCTCCCTCTTGTATAGTAGCTATCCATTACTGTTTGGTTTCTCTCATTAACACAATCATCAAAGATGACGAGGTTCTTTTTTGATTTATCTAAATCTTGAGGTGAAGGTATATCATCCGTATTATCACTGAGAATACAAGTTATGGGTTTCGATTTTGATTTCTGTGTATCACAAAATAATTGTATTATATCATCAATATTATAATCATTTAGTTTGTTTTGAAGTTTAAATAAACCGATAATGTCTTCCTTTTTAAGACCCGCATTAAAACCCTGTGAGAGTAGTTGATACTTGGGTTGAAAACCTGACTTTGTAAAAATTATTAAATTATCATAATCTAAAAAATTAGGACCAAGGAGCATCTTTAAAAGTAAACAGGTTTTTCCACATCCGCTTGAACCAACTATTAGACATCTCAATGAATTTGGAATGTTTTTATGGTTATTAAATTTTATCTTATTTTCCCAAACGGGTAAAAAATCATTCATTTATATATTTGGAAAACAAGTTATCCAACTTTTTTTGAGCTATTTGAGAAACTCTATATTTTATCCTGAGTTCAGGTTTAATTTCAAAATAATTCATTATTTTATTTATGTAGTATCTTGTATTAACATTTCCATTAAAATTATTTTGAATAATAAATATCATTAAACCCTTATACATTTCCTCAATACAAATAGTCTCTTCCCTTGTAAGAAATGGCGTATTATCACCATAATGCTTAACATTCATCTCTCTTATTAATCTTGTAAAGTAATTCATTTTTGGTTCTAATTTAAAAGAGTTATATATTTTTCTATATTTTTTATTATCATTAATTAGAATATAATCACAGAAAATACATTGTTTATATGAATCCTCATCATTAAGCCCCACTCTATCACAAGCCGGACAATTCTCTAATTTACCATATGGAGAGTCTGGAAATTCTAAATATCCTTCAGAACTTATCATATTTATATGGTAAATTTTTACTTAAACTAAACGCAAGTTTATTCACTAATAAATACAATGTTTCAAAGCACAAAAGACAAATTTCAATCAATCTCTACTTCGGTGAAAGATATAGAAAAATATGTCAAAGATGTTAAATTGAACAAAGATAAATATGGTAATTTTTGGATCAAACCAGAAATGAATGATGAGATTAGCCCATCAATTATGTTTACAGGACGTGGGTTCTCAATTCAAGATAAACAATCATTGAAGGTTCATTTAACAAGTGTCTCGCCGCTTCTGATGGCTATTTATGAAAAGATTGGTGAACAATTGGACGCCACCTCTTTGAAACTTAATGATAAGACCATAAACTCAAATAAAGGTGAGGTGTGTATATTTTTTAATAGAACCCCTGTTGAGGTCAATGATAAAATTATATCTGGTGAGATGACGTTCAGGTCAATCATAATTAAAGATTATTTTAAGATAACTTTTAATGTTAAAAATATTATTATTCAAAAAGATGTAGAGAGAAAATATATTGGGATCAATGGAAAAATTATGACTGGGGGTCCCCAAAATGAATTTAGTTTAAGCAAAGAGTCAAGTATAAATGGTCCACACAACTCAAAACACAATTGAATCTCTTAGTGAAATTCTCAGAGAGCCTCTTGGAAGAACTGATACCTTAAGACAATATGATTGTGATATTGTAGATAATGAAGAAGAAATATTTTTGGATTGGTATGATGGTGATATAAAATTTAGGATGAGAGATGCTAAATTAATTAGTGTTGATTCAATAATTATATTGATCAATTTAAAAAAGTTTTAGAAAGGTTTGGTGAGAACGTAAAGGAATATACTAATCAAACCTTTCGTGATTCTCTGAAACTCTCCCTCCTAAATCCTCTTAATTCTCTTAATTCTAGACTAATAAGGAACCATATTGATCCAACTAACAGATATAAAGTTAATTGTGATTTTGAAGGTATAATGAAGTTCGACTCCATTAACATAAATCATGAAGATAAAGTAATACGTTTTAGGTTTAAGTTAATAAGGTGTTTACAAAGATATCAAGTTTCATCTAACTCTGAAGATTCAACTGACTCTGAAGATGATTCTGAAGATGATTCTGAAGATGATTCTGAAGATGATTCTGAAGATGATTCTGAAGATGATTCTGAAGATTATATGAATTATCCACCAAGTTATACAGAGCTTGATAATGGAGTTTTGAATTTAACCAAATTATTAAATCCAGATCAATTAACAATACTTAATGGAAAAATAGAAAAGCTAATTTTAGATTATGTTAATGATTGTACTCTCTTTGTGCCCCTATAAATATGAGTAATTACAATTTAGAAGATTTTTTAGATTCATGGTACTCATCTGATGAGGATTTTGATATCAGCAGCCATGATAGTGATGGGGAAACAATTGGAGATGATAATGAAACAAAAGGTTCTTAAAACACATATAAGGTTAAATATTAAGACTGGTTTCTTTGGTTATGAAAGGGATTTTGAGTGGATGGAGAACTTTGATGGTTTTCAAATAATTGATGGAATAACAGTTTATTATAATTTGAAAATGATATGTGGAAGAGGTGGATTTCAAACAAGGTCTCTTAGAGAAGTATATCATTTTATAGAAGCTCAAAAGAAGAATAGTGATCCTAGGGTTTTGTTTGTAAATATTCTAGATGGAGATGGGATAAGAGGACTGGAGGGAAGTGAAGATGGAAAGGTGTTTGTAGGGTGTATGAAAGAGTGGGAGGGATACCTTCAGGATTCTTGATGCTATTAGAGGGTTATGTATCGTATATAAAACGAGCTGTAAAGCTCAAAAGTGTTTTAGTTTAAGTATAGTGATATATATAAAACGAGCTGTAAAGCTCAAAAGTGTTTTAGTTTAAGTATAGTGATATATATAAAACACTACACTTTCACACCCTTTAAATATGGTTTATTGTGATACTTGCGAGAAGGAAGTAAAATATTATAAACAACATATTCTCACCACAAAACATACATACAACATTCTTAACCAACTTTCCCCTCTTCCACCTAGAACAATACATTGTAAGGTCTGTAAAACATCCGTCCTCAAGAAGGGGTTTAAAGCCCATCTTAAAACTAACAAACACTTGTCAAAATTGTTTACTATTAAAAATACTGATGGAGCATTCAAAGGACATATCAGGATTCGAATCTTTAACTTCAAATCTCCCAGACCAAAGTCTATAGTTGATGCTGTAGAAAGAATCAAACCTGCTGTTCAAACATTCATTAAAAAAACACTAAAAGAAATGAAACCACTTAAATTTTATATGGGAGTAAAATTAGAAATGACAAAGGATGAAGAAGTTATAGATTCACCATACATGAGAACTGAGCCACACTTTATATCTTCATATCAAGATTTTAAAACATCAGGAGTCTATGATGAACTTATTAAACAAGAGCAAGATGTGGATAATTCAATCGTAGGAAGTGGATTTAATATAGGAAAAATTATTTACATAGACATTCATATTCTTAAATCAGATCCTCTAAAAGCTTCTTCTTACATTGATTTACCCAGTGTTATCAAAAATAGAAAAGCAGTTATCAATATCAAAAATAAAGACAATAAATGTTTTCTCTGGTCTATTTTAGCACACTTACATCCTCCACATTTTCATGATGAAAGAGTATCTCATTATAAAAAATATGAGAATACATTAAATACGAAAGATCGAAAGTTTCCGATGACTTTAAATGATATTCCTAAATTTGAAAAGATGAATAATTTATCAGTTAATGTTTATGGTCTAACAGAAACAAACAACATTCAGGTTTTAAAGCTTTCTGACAATTGTAAACAAACTCATATTAATCTTCTATATTTTAATTCAGACGAAAATTCACATTATACATACATCAAAGATATTGCTAAATTAATAAAACCACAAGTCTGTAAGAGAACAAATAAAATATATATTTGTTTGCGTTGTCTTAACTTCTTCCATACACAAGAAAGATTAGATAAACATTCAAATTATTGTGGCGAACATAAATCAACGGTAATCAATATGCCTAAAGAAGGCTCAAAGATCACATTCAAAGATGAAAAGAAAAAGATCAAACATCCATTTGTTATATATGCTGATTTTGAAAGTATTCTAGAAAAAATAGATACTGCTTCTCCAGATCCAAAAGAATCATACACAAATAAATATCAAAAACATACTCCTTGTGGTTTTTGTTATTATATCAAATCATCCGTTGGTGATGAATATAACAAGTTAGAGGTGTATAGAGGCTCAAATACCCCAGAGGAGTTTGTGAAACGACTAGAAAAAGACTGTGTTCGATTAACCAAGATAATGAGAGAAACTAATAAACCAATGTCCTTAACAAGTAAAGAAAAAAGGGAATTTAGACAGCCAAAGGCTACCTGTCATATTTGCGAGGAGAAAATTGGTAAAGGTCTAAAGGTTAGAGACCATTGTCATCTCACTGGTAAATATAGAGGTCTGACTCATCAAAGTTGTAATATTAATTATCAACTCCCCTCTTTCATTCCTGTTTTTCTTCATAACAACGCTCATTATGATACACATCTATTTATCAAGGAACTCTCAAAGACTTCTGGAAGTATCTCAGCAATTCCAAACACGGATCAGAAATACATTTCATTCACAAAAACAATTCACACATCTCCTATTACTCATATCAGATTTCTTGATACATTTAAATTCATGTCGAGTCCATTGGCTAACTTGGTTCAAAATCTAAAAGAGTTTCCGTGTCTTTCAGAGTATTTTTTAGATAAAGATTTTCTAACACAAAAGGGAATTTACCCCTATGACTATATGGACTCATTTGAGAGATTCAATGAAACACAACTTCCTTCAAAAGAAAATTTCTATAACAAATTAAATAATAGTCATATATCTGATAAAGATTATGTACACGCACAAAATGTTTGGAAAAAATATAACATCAAGAATCTTGGCGAGTATCACGATTTGTATCTCAAAACTGATGTGCTTTTATTGGCCGATGTATTTGAAGCCTTTAGATCTGTTTGTTGTACTGGATATGGATTGGATCCTGCTCACTACTACACAGCACCTGGATTGGCCTGGAGTGCGATGTTGAAAATGACAAAACAAGATTTGGATTTGATAACCGATGTCGATATGCTTTTGATGATTGAAAAGGCAAAAAGAGGTGGAATTTCACAAGTATGCTCGAGCAGATACGCAAAAGCAAATAACAAATATCTTCCAAATTATGATACAACGAAAGAGAGTTCTTACTTGATGTACTATGACGCAAACAACTTGTATGGCTGGGCAATGTCTCAAGCTCTTCCTTATGGGAAACTAAGATGGGTAAAGGAAAAAGACTACACAAAGGTTTTACAAGATGTATGTATCTCTACACAAAAAGAATTGGATGATTCAAAGGTTGGTTATTATTTTGAGGTCGATTTGAAATATCCAGAGGAACTTCATAACTTACACAAAGATCTCCCATTTGCTTGTGAAAAGGAAAGTCCAAAGAAGGAGTGGTTAAGTGATTATCAACGATCATTTAATATAGGTGAATCAACAGAAAAATTACTTACTACATTATATAACAAGAAAAATTATGTTCTACACCAAAGAAATTTGCGACAATATTTATCAAAAGGTCTAAGAGTAGAGAAGATCCATAGGGTTCTAAAGTTCAATCAAAGTCATTGGTTGAAGGGGTACATTGATTTTAATACACAAAGAAGAACAGAGTCAAAAACAGATTTTGAGAAAGACTTTTATAAATTGATGAATAATGCGGTCTTTGGTAAGACCATGGAAAATGTGAGGAAAAGACAAAATATCAGACTATCAACATCTTGGAAACAAACATCAAAATTAATTAATAGACCGAGTTTTACTAAAGCTGAGGTCTTTACTGAGAACTTTTGTGCAATCCATTTGATTAAAGAGAGTATTGAAATGAACAAACCTATTTATATTGGAACAACAATTCTTGATTTATCAAAGTCATTAATGTATGATTACTTTTATAATAACTTGAGGAAGAAATATCAAAATGATGTTAATCTACTTTATATGGATAGATAGTTTTATTTTGCAAATTAATACTGATGATGTTTATTCAGACATGAAAAAGGACATTAATATCTATGACACTAGTAATTACAGCCCAGAGAGTGAGTTGTTCTCCTCCAAAAATAAAAAGGTGATTGGAAAGTTCAAGGATGAATTAGGAGGAAATGTCATGAGTGAATTTGTGGGATTGAGGTCTAAGGCTTATGCTTATAAATATATTGTGAATAACGTCGAAAAAACTGATAAGAAGTTAAAAGGCATAAAGAAAAATGTCATAAAAGAAACAATAAACTTTAAGGATTATTATAACTGTTTAACAACAAAGAAAGAAGAGTTTAGAAAGATTAATGGAATAAGAAGTTATAAACATCAATTATATTCAGAAGAGATGAATAAGAAAGCATTGGGGGCTTTTGATGATAAGAGGTTTATTTTAGAAAATGGAATTGATAGTCTCCCTTATGGATATATAAGTATATAAATGATAGAACCAAGTACCATGTAATCAACCTTGATATATACTTTAATTTAAAAATGGTATGTAGCACTGGAGGCGCTCAGACAAGAACATTGAGGGAGGTTAAAATATTTCTCACGCATAAACAAATATTTGTAGGGTTATATTCACCAGAGTAAAAGGTTCATAAGGTCAGAAGGATCCCACAACTTTCCAGTTGGGACTTGTGTGTATGTGTGAACCCCTAACCTTCACCCAATCCCATCCCTAGCTCAATTAAAATATATTCATTATGTATTAGCCCAAGTAGATTAATTGACTCATGGTCCAAAAGGATCACAGGTTCACACTAGAGATCTGTGAACCCCTATCCCTCACACATACACATAAGTTAAACCCCAACTAAAGTTGAGGTTAAACTTTTGTGTATGTGTGAGTCATAATAATATACAGCCCCCAACCCAATCCCATCCCTAGCTCAATTAAAATATATTCATTATGTATTAGCCCAAGTAGATTAATTGACTCATGATTCATAAGGTCAAAGGGCCCATAGTCTTTTGGATTAATAGGGGTGTTTTTTCCAAATAGGGGGAAACGTCATTAGATAGGGATTTCCCATGTTAAACGGAGGTGTCCCAGAAGCAACATTATTACACTACTAACAGCGGAAGGGATTTAAATCAAACTTGCTACAAATATTATGATTATGTAATAATGTAGGCGGAGGCATAACAGTCGACGCCGCAACGTCAGAGTGGCGTTGTAGATTTTCTTTACTTGCCGGAAAAGATTCCGGCAAGTATATTGGTTTGTCTGTTTGTTCTTAGTACTACGTCTACATCGTTGCACATATAATCGCTAAACTTTACACACATATATGTCTTGCCCTGGAATAGACTGTGCCCAATTTTTAACTCTCTCGGCCCAAGGCCTCCATTATGACGTCATAATTCGACAAGTACAAAACTTCATCCAATCAAGATGCAATTTCTTGAGCGACATACCGGCATAAACTGGTGGAGCAAAAAAAAAAGATGACGTCATCGGTCACGTGGTTCGGCCGCCATCTTGGAAAAACGTTGCACCTCTATATCTCCGAAAGTGCTGAATAGAAAAAATTGAGACATGGCTCATTGTAAAGAACTCTCCATGGGGAATATATGTTTATGATGATGTCATAGGTGCCTCCATTATGACGTCATAATTCGACAAGTACAAAACTTAATCCGATCAAGATCAAATTTCTTGAGCATCATCAAGGAATAAATTAGTTTAGAAAACAAATAATGATGACGTCATCGGTCACGTGGTTCGGCCGCCATATTTGTCCAAAATGGCCGATAAAAAAGTACATTCCGGCAAGTCCTCGGTCTCTGACCGATTTTTCATTTGTTTGTTTTTATCAGCGATCGAGGCTCATCAAAGAGTTGGTGACAGAGGCCAAGAGGTGATATATCAACAACGGGAGGTACAAACATACAGGAAGTACAAGCAGGGACATTTGGACATGACATACAGGAAACATAAGCAGGCCACGTGGGCAGACGCAAACAGCTGACAAAGTTCAAATGCAGAAAATTGCAGCTGAGTTAGCAACAAATTGATGAAAAGAAAAGAAAAGGAAGGAACTTGAATGTGCCTTTTTCAGTCCACTGCAGGATGAAGGCCAAGATAAGTGTGTGGGAAGGTTAGGAAGATGGTAAGCTGTTGTCCTGTAGCTGCTGCTATGTGGCACTAGCTCACCATCTTTGAGTTGAAAGACAAGCATGACTGAGCAGACTCTGTATGGTGGCGGGGGATTCCGCAAACGGGAGAAGAGAGGGGATGCAATATGCCAGGTGAGCAATTGGCCTATCTTTGAGGAGGGTAAGGAGGTATGATTTTTCTGGGTTGAGTGAGTGTGGCCAAGGCTCAAGAGGGATGAATGGTTTCGAGGACAGTGGTGGCATGACTAGATTTGAGGCAGTAAAAGACTGCCACCATGTTCCTTTCCATACTTGGGAAGTGGCATTGTTGGCATCACATTATAATTAAATTTTTTAACCTGTTGTCAGGTGAGCACCAAAACACATCTCGCAGGAAAGGAAAGGTATTTTTTTCTATTTATCGATATGTTTATTTATAATTTCTTTTTGCTTGGTGCATTCATTCTGAAGCACTTTACTGTGCAACGTGTAACCGTCTTGCGCTTGGCAGGATGAGATGGACGACGACGATGATTGGAATCCATGCAAGGCGGCTGGTGTCTGCCTTATGCTGTTGGCAACGTGTTGCGAGGACGACATTGTACCACACGTCCTCACATTCATCAAGGAGAACATAAAGAGTCCCGACTGGCGGCATCGAGATGCCGCTGTTATGGCCTTTGGCTCCATCCTGGAGGGACCTGACGCTACTCAACTCAAACCTCTCGTCATTCAGGTGCTTAGTATGAAACGGAGCGGGCTCGTTGGGTCTAAAATCCAGGTTCTTGTATCGTGTGATGGGTGCAGTCGTTCCCATCTGTTGTATACGAAAACCATAGCTGTCGCACAAAGTGGGGTTAAGCAATTAGTTCATTCTGTCTGGGGTCGAGGAATTACAGTAATCCCTCTTCCACAGAAGGGTTACGTTCCCTAAACCGTTAGGTGAATTTCCGTACATAAAATTAAACGTTTTTTTTTTGTTTTTTTAATGTCCAAGGTCTAAGGCTCGTAATGGAGCTGCCACTCAAACAGACATAGACATACGAGACGAACACTTAACACAGCCACGGAGCTTGGGGGAAATGCCGTCACGTCCTGTGATACTCTGGGTACCAGCGACGTCACAACAATGGCGCCGCTTTTCTCACCGCAATCAGCGAGACATTTCCTCAGGTAGGTGGAATTTCCTCCTCCCTGTGGATGCCAACCTATGGGGATTGTCTGTGCTTTGTCTGGCCATAAACACGCATACAATTCCAAAAAGCCTTTGGTTTGACTCGGCCAGGGTTTGAACTGCCCACCTCCTAAATTCGGAGCAGACGTTCTAACAATCTAACCATTGCACCACCGAGTCTGGTAAATGATCCCATATACTCCCATTATATAAGTGGAGATAGGTTCCTGCAGAACAAAATCTTAACTCTACAATGTAAAAATTGCGCATATGAATGCAACAAACTTTATTAAAATACTCTTAAGACTGAGGGGTGGCAGGCTTGTCCACATCCTCTGAAGAGGTGACAGATTCTCGTCTTTGCACTTCTGCTGCTGCGATCACTGGAGGGTCGCTTTCCAGACATCTTAAGCAAGAGAGATGGACATGTACCAATTGTACCATGCTCCCTTTTCTTGCTGCAAATGCGATTTTGCAGGATATTTATTTGTGCGTCCATGAGCGCCAACTCCGGTGGTCCTCGGGAGCTTAATCGCTCTCTGTGGGGATGGGTGGGCAGGAGGACTCTGCACCCACAATCACGTGTTCTGTCCATTCGTGATAGGTTTTTGTTGCTGTGATAACTTAAGATTGGCTGACGGGGTCCAAGTCAAACTTGATACAAGTATGTATAATGATACAAGGATGAAGCGATTAGATTATGGGGTCAAGCCGTCAGAGCTCATGACAAGTAAAATGTGATATTTGAGAACAGCTGAAGGGATTTAAATCAAACTTGGTACAAGTACAGTCGTGGCCAAAAATATTGGCACCCTTGCATTATTTTCTAATAATGCACCATTTCTTCCAGAAAATTGTTGAAATTAAAAAATATTTTGGAATCCATATTTGTATTTCTTTGGTTTGCAGTGGATGAAAACCAAAAAATCTGAAAAAAATTACTAAATCTTATCTTATTCCACACAGTAATCCTAAAATATCCCGGACAATATTATTGGCACCTTTTAGAATTTGTAAGAAATAATTAGATTTCAAGCAGGTGATTCTCCTTTACTCTGGAATTGAACTCACTTGCGGTGAGTTGCAGGTGCTTGCAATATAAAAATCATTCATTCAACCAGTTTGAAAAGAGAAAAGGAGTCATTCTGCCATTTTGTGTCACTGTGTGTACCATAATGAGCATGGAGAAAAGAAAGAAAACCAGAGAATTGGCTGAGGAGGTCAGACAGAAGATTGTAGCCAAGCACGGACAATCCATCAAGGCTACTAGTCCATCTCCAGAGACCTTGATGTTCCTGTGTTCGCCATACGCGATGTTATCAGGAAGTTTAAGGCCCATGGCGCTGTAGCCAACCTCCCTGGACGTGGCCGCAAGAGACAACCTGATCGAAGATTACAGCGAAGGATTGACATATCCAGTCGCACATCAGTTGACGAGTACAGTTCTGGTTGTTTTATGTGATTGCGCATGACACATCATCAAACGTGCTTTCAAAATGAAAATTATAGCAATACGTGGCAGTAGTTAGTCTGCTACGGTTACCAGGGCTTTCTCTGACGCTTACATGGCTGCACAGTGTGAAACCATAAAGGTAGAAATCTACCAGTACACCTCAACACATGGTGAGCAATTGCACCACGTACACAACGGGTTTTGCTCACGTAGCAGTGAAACAGAGACTCCGACTCAAAGTCTTCACCCCTTCACCTCCACAACATGGTTTATCGATGTTTACGTCACGTTTTAATGTTTTTCGTCATTCTTTGAGAACCAATTAAGTGCAATCCATTAATTTCTGATTTTCAAAAGTTCAGTAACCATTATTTTGTAGCATTCGTAGAAGATGTAACTCATTTACGATGGTCTTCAAATACGCAGTCCCATGACGGTGCCAAATGAGTGAAGCATAACAATTTCGGTTGAATATTTTTGAGGAAAGCATCCTGGTGGACGCGGGGAACTGAATAAATAATACGAAGGCGACTAGCACGTACTTTTATGGAATACTTAAGTGTTAACCTGATAGAAAGTTTCTGTAATAGAGTTTACACAAATGGTATTAGGTGCTTACGTGACTCGGCAAAATGACCGGCTGTGATCCTGATTCGGAATGGCGTCCTTGATTTCAGCGAGGAAGCGGAAGTTCTGAATCGCAAGCTCTGTAATGTTCAATGCAACTCCATGTTGGAAATGAAAGCCTGAATGAGAGTGCACGCTCCCATGAAAAGAAAATTGGTGCTGTTCTCGGCTTTGTTTTTATTTGAATGCAAGTCACAAATTTTAAATCCCCCCCTGCATTATTTAATAATTAATTTTGTTCCTTTACACCGATTTTTGTGGTTTCTTCAAAGAAATTCCCCTTATTTTCCTTTGATTTTTCTTTTTATTGCTTGAGACTTTCTTCCATTGAAGACTTGCATTTTGTGCCGTTCTTTGTGGTTGCATTAATCAGCAATTCTTCTCTGGACCTCTATGTAGCAAGTGTGGGATTAGCAACAACTCCATTCTGAAGATGTAACTTTATGATGATGACTGCGATCTGTTTGCTTGTTCACCTGCAGGCCATGCCGACACTCATCGAGCTGATGGGCGATGCGAGTGTGGTGGTCCGCGACACAACTGCCTGGACTGTCGGTCGGATTTGTGAGATATTACCTGAGGCAGCCATTAATGATGTGTACCTAGAGCCGTTGCTGCAGTGCCTCGTCCAAGGTCTTGGTGCGGAGTCTCGTGTAGCGGCGAACGTCTGCTGGGTATGCTGGGAGCTTTGACAAACATAGAAAATGCAGTTGTACCATGTCTATCTCTCAATCTGCCTGTTTGCATGTCTGCCTGCCTGTTTGCGTGTCTGCGTTTGTGTCCATCTCTCTCTCTCTCTCTCTCTCTCTCTCTCTCTCTCTCTCTCTCTCTCTCTCTCTCTTCTCTCTCTCTCTCTCTCTCTCTCTCTCTCTCTCTCTATCTCTATCTCTATCTCTATCTCTATCTCTATCTCTATCTCTATCTCTCTCTGTTTGTGTCTGTCTCTCTGTCTGTGTTTGTGTCTGTCTCTCTGTCTGTGTTTGTGTCTGTCTCTCTGTCTGTGTTTGTGTCTGTCTCTGTCTGTGTTTGTGTATGTCTCTTTGTCTGTCTGTGTTTGCGTCTCTGTGTCTGTCTGTGTTTGCGTCTCTGTGTCTGTCTGTATCTGTATATTTGTCTGTGGCCGTCTTTTTCTGTATCTGTATTAAACAACTTAAAATTCCCCCTGTATATATTATTTAATAATAAATTTTGCTCCTTTACATTGATTTTGTGCTTTCTTAAAAATATTCCCCTCCTTCTCCATTGAGTTTACTTTTTATTGCTTGAGACATTCATCCATTGAAGACTTGCATTTTGGGCCCAGTTCTTTGTGGTTTGCATTAATCAGCATTCTTATCTGGCCAACCTTTGATTTAGCTGCTGATTTTATCAGTCAGTCATCCTCATGACAGTGGTAGCAAATTTTTTTTTTTTTTTTTTTGAACAACATACCTTTGCAGGTCTTGTCTCATACCAGTCACAAATCGTGCTTGAACTTGTCAATTCTCCCACATCTGTTTACTTTTGTGAAGAAGCTCACTCCCTTACCATGATCTCTCTTGGGCAGACGATTCGTGGATGCGACATATTTACTAAGCCGTACCCACTGTCCAACGTTGGACAACCAGGTCGGCAGCAGATGGAGCTTTTTCAAAAATCTGATCAATTCACAAAGGTATTGCCAGAAAGTTACGACTGACGGTGCAGGATGCAGAAGGACTTGGCCATCGAAATGCCAACACTCCAGCCCCAATAATATGTCGAGTTGGTTTTGTGGTGTCAAATTTCATTCAAAAGCTAAGTTCAGTCTGGCAACTAGCTCAGCTTGTACGTGTCTGGCATTTGCATCAAGAGACTTCCTAGTCTTTAAAAGTCTTTTCTTAAAAGTTGTTGGACAGACAACAAGATGACTTAAAATGCACAAGTTGAATGCAGCTGAATAAACTTGCTTCCTGAAGTTTGCGTACTTTTGTTTTGATGCTGTTCCGGTGTTTGTTTTTTTTGTTTTTTTTTGTCATGCTTTTGCAGGCCTTCTCCAGCCTCGCAGAGGCAGCTTATGAGCAGGCAGAGATACCTGATGACCAGGAAGAACCAGCCATGTACTGTTTGTCACCAGCCTTTGAGAACATCGTGCAGAAGTTGCTCGAAACAACAGATCGGTAGGTAGCGGTTTATTTGTGATTACATCTCGTGTCTCTAATTTGCTAATATGTCCAAGTCATGTACGGTGTCATCGTTACTTTTTATCTGAACCTTTTCCTCTGTACATCATGAGAAAAGCTGTTGCTCATGGAATATGGTTCATAAATCGAGCGATGCGGATGTTTGCATTGCTGCTGCTGTATAACTGTTTGTGTTTCCTGTATTGCTGAAATCCACGAATCGGATGTCCAGTATTTATTTTGCAGGGTCTAAGGTTCGTGAAAGAGCATGCACACAAGTTGTGCGCCCACATGGAGACAGACGCCAGACAAAACAGGACTTGACTTCAGACAATCATTGCATTGGGGGAAGTGGTATACCTTCTCAGGAGCGTTCTGCGTACCGACGATCTCGTGATGTCGTTTTCATCTCTGCAGTCAGTGGGGCAATGAGGAATAAAATCTCCCCTCTCTCCTCCCCTAACCCCCATTGGATGTGAGTGAACCCATGTGCTTGGTCCTTGCTCCATGTTACAAATGCTGAGCATGAAGTAGGGAAGTTTTTGGCATGACTCGGCTAGGGCCAGGTTCAAACTGTCAACCGGCCAGACTCACTTGTGGTACTGAGTCTGGTGCTAAAATATATAATTTTTGGAAATTTGGATTTGGTCATAATTAAGGTGCTGATGTCATCATCATTAACATATCTTATTCCCCCAAGCGGAGTACTTGACAATGAGCCATGTTTCAATTTTTTTCCATGGAGCGGTTTCACAGATATAGAGGTGCAACTTTTTTTCGATTTTTTCCAAGATGGCGCCTATACCACGTGACCTACGACGTCATAATTATCATTTTTAAAATTCCACAGGTGGAGGCGCTCATTCTGAAAATTTTGTGGCAATCGGACTAACAGTTGCAGAGGAATTTTATTTTTTCATACTGATCAGATCAAGCGTTGTACTTGTCGAATTATGACGTCGTAATTAAGGCAACGATGACAATCAACATATCTTATTCCCCATGGGGAGTACTTGACAATGAGCCATGTTTCCATTTTTTTCCATTGAGCGATTTGGGGGATATAGAGGTGTAGCGTTTTGTAATTGTTTTACAAAACAATTACAAAACCCTGTTCTTGTCCTGGTGGAGGTATGCGTTTGGGGGATATAGAGGTGTAGCATTTTGTAATTGTTTTACAAAACAATTACAAAACTTGTTCTTGTCCTGGTGGAGGTATGCGCTTGGGGGATATAGAGGTGTCATTTCGTGTCAATCGGAACAACGGTTGCCGAGAAAATGAATGTTTAAAATGCAGGCACACGCACGTAACCGAATGCTTAACCCTGCTTTTCACTTCGCGAGCGCAGGGTAATTATATTGGAGAATTGAAATTTACGATGTCGTCGGTCTCATGGTCTGGTTGCCATATTGGATCAAAAAAAAACCTTAAACAGAAGAGTTGGCTTGCACCAAGTTGACTGCATGGGTCAAGTATTCTATGACTACCATCTAGTTTTTTTTGCATACATGGTCTCGGCTAGTGGAAGAGCTAGTACACAGAACAGATCAGGACACAGCATAAATACAAACAGAAGAAAGGGGAAACACCAACATTAGGGAGGAGAGAGAAAGTAGATGGAGGCGGACAGCCAGGGGATGCCGGTAACGATGAAGTGTTGTGGAGAACACAAGGGGTAGACAAGATGGCTACATAAGCACATGTTTGGAGGGGTGGGGTGGTTTAACGGGTGTAGAAAAACTATTTCCACAAAAATGCTGACAATCGGCCAAATTGATTATTCTTACCTGTACATGGAGATCCCACGGACTATTCCAGCATGTAGTGCTTTAATCAAATTGAGTTTTGTTGCATTATCACTGTCCTGTGCTTTGATTACCCATACTCGTGGGAACACCTGGCAAGTCCTTTCCCCTCTTTACCTCCGTCACCGAAGGTGGATGGAGGTTATGCTTTCACCCCTGTCTGTTTGTCTTTCTGTGAACAAGATATCTCAAAAAGTTGTGGACGGATTCGGACGAAATTTGGAATCATAAATTCACCTACCTCCTGTCGTGTATGTGACATGGACTAAATGATTAGATTTTGGTGAAGATCTGGATCCTGATCCGGCTAGTATAATTTTTTATGTGATTCTTCACCATTGGGAGATAGGGCCAAAAACGATACATAGCAGGATATCTCAAAAGGTTGTGGATGGTGGATGAAACTTGGTGGAGGGGTTGTGTGTGTGACGAGGAAGAATAGATTTATATACAGAGGCTGCAGCAAGTCCTACACATGGAGGTAAGGATGTGCCTTTACCAGCAGGTTGTACAAAGTACAAAGCATTTACTTCTGAAAGTTGCAGATGATTTTGGTGAAGATCTAAGTATGGATTCGGATAAGAATTATTTAATTCTTAAAGTGAATCTTCACCATTGGGAGATAGGGCGAAAAGCGATATAACATGATATTTAAAAATAGTTATGGACGAGTTATGACTAAACTAGGTGGATGAGTTGGTTAGGTGACAAGAACAAGCTGATTGGATTTTGGTTCAGGTCCGAATCCAGATCCGGCCTATCATTGGGATACAAAACGTAAACTGTTTTGCCTGGTGGAGGTATGCGCTCTATAGAGTGCCGTTCTAGTTCATTCTTCTACTTATTTGTATATCGTCTTTTCTTTTTTTTTTCTTGTTTTGCACGAAAATAAACCTTCACTGGACATGTTTTATTTTATGCCTAAATTTTGTTGAGCTCTTGAAGACTTAATTTATTTGAGATGCTCCTACGAACATAGTAAATGTGATGATGTAAATTTTGAATTTAATTGATCCCATCTGCCATTACCCGACAGAGCTGATGGACATCAGAACAACCTGCGAAGTGCAGCTTACGAGGCGCTGATGGAGATTGTAAAGAACAGCGCCAAAGATTGCTACCCCGCCGTACAAAAAACAACATTGGTCATCATGCAGAGGCTGCAGCAAGTCCTACACATGGAGGTAAGGATGTGCCTTTAACAGCAGGTTGTACAAAGTACAAAGCATTTACTTCTGAAAGTTGCAGCCGGTTTCGTCAAGTAGAAGCCGAGAAACGTATTTCAGTCCTCATGTTAAAGCTGCATACAGAGAAACGATCCCTTATATAAAGGGAGGGCCGTTTTGCGCCTCCCTTTGATTTTGGATTGGGTAGTCTTTGCCCTAAAGGCATAAATTCTATCTTTTGAAAATATCGTAGTCTGTTCTTCAACAATTCTGCAGCTTATTTGATGATGATCAACAGGTAACTGTTCTTCCTCTTTTTCTTCTTCTGCCAGAGTGAAAACTAATGAAATTTGACCTGATTAGGCTGTCAATCGACAGTTTCATATGAATATAATTATATTTTCCAATGCTTTGTTCAACTTTAAGTCTTGATATGTCAAAACTTGTTTGTGGGCTTAATTTGAACCTGCTTAGGTTCTTGAGCTTTCACATTGAGGGATTTCCTTAAGTTGTGCAGTGCCAGGGCCTGTCAGATGCATATCAGGAAAGGTGCCAGTTTTCTTTTTCATTAATTTATGTGATGCTTCTGCCATCACTTTTCTTTCCCTATCCCCTTATCCAGTCGCACATCCAGAGCACATCCGATCGCTTGCAGTACAATGACCTCCAGTCCTTGCTGTGTGCAACATTGCAGGTAAGAGTACGGTACATGTTTTATGCCATGGTTGTTCTGGAGTGACTTGTGTATTTGCTTATTTATTTTCTGGCTTTGCAATGCACGCATGATGTGACGGTGCACCGTGTTTAAGTGTCGGAGAATGGTGGCTTGTTTTGAGTTTTGCAGCATTCTTGTTTTGTGCAATCTTAAAGAATATACCAATTAGCTCTGTGGTCTCGGCTGCTTCACACTGAAGCTTGCTTTGCCAAGCATGGTTTAACAAAGCAGGAAGTGGGTTATTTTATTGGATAAAGCGAAATGCTGGTGGCTGTCCCTGTATTGTCTGGACTTACTCATTTTAAAAGGTTTTTTGGGGGGGAATAAAGAAAGGAAATGTACAAATGTTGAATGCGTTTAACCTCTCACTTGTTGTTTGGTTTTTGGTTTTTTTCCCCCCCTCATGTTCTATAAATGGTGATTTGGTGGTGGCTTAAAGTCAAGATTGTTGTTGGACTGAATTGGTGTGGATCATTTAGAATCTTGAGTCTCTGTTTATGATTACCTCTCTCAGGCAAAGCGAAAAGCAGTTAAGCAATTGGTTCATGTCCGTCCATCCGTGTGTCTTATCTGTTTATGATGGAGGAACAACTTGTTTAAATTGAATGTTATATTTTGTATATGAATCGAACATAAATAGGAAAACGAGTTTCCTGTTTTACCGTACTTTGGCTCTGAATTTGTCCCTACTGAACATGCGCAGAGAGGAGTGAGATTTAAATAAAAAAATCATTCTGTCAGCATGCCTGCAGTCAAACATTATGTGACACCGTACATTCCATCTGTGATGCTCTGCAAACGTGTACTGCTAATAGTGGGCCAGCCAACATGTGATTTTACACTTTGGAGGGTATTGTTTGTTAATACAAGGCGACCAGGCTAGATCAGACATTCATAAGATGAAGAAAAATATGTAGGTGGATGCCACCCTCAATTTTGAAGTTAAGGTAATTTCAAGGTCTTAATGTCAAATTTTACATTAATTTCAACCACATTTGATAGATCTATCCATAAACTTATCTTTATTATCATGTGGATGTACCCAGACTATATAATTAACAGGTAAACTTTGTATCTGACACATAGTCATACATGCATGGCATAATGAAACACAACAGTGATTTTATGAATGTGTGTGGTGAAATCGAAGACGTCCACAGCCGACTCCAAAGTGAGCTTTTATTCCCTCGAATGCAACACATCTATAGGAAATAATATATGGCACTATTAAGCAAGCATTCCCAGATGACTTTCATTAATGCTGAGGCAATGCCGAGACAATGCGAGCACATAGGCATGTCATTAGCGTGCTTACCAACTTGGAGACCCATAGCAGCAGAAATAAAATCCCTCCTCACTTACAGGTACTTTTATAAGCCGTCCCCAAGACGCGCGGTTGATTCAGGGACTGCATCATCAGTGATGTGTTCAGGGAGGAGGACACTGATCGGAGATGCAACCCACAATTTCATATCATTCACCCACCATTAAAGTTTCATACAGCACGCAAGACTAACAGTATATATTGTTGCGAATATGGAATTTGGCCTCCATATCCGCTTGTAAATATTCCCCTATTTTCTCCAATACTCCCCAACTTTCCCCGATCCCCCATTCCCTAGTCCCATTGCATGTAAATAACAATCAGTAGAGCCGACCTTCCCCTTATTCCCCCATTAAATGTCGTGCCCAGGTCCACCGCACCACACGTAGACAACTTTCGGACATCTGCCTAGTTATTCTTATTCTATGTCAGTTAAGGCCTCGTCTCCATTAATTATGACTCTTCGTTGCACCAGAATGTGATTATATGGCATCAGTAGTGAGTTTAGGACCTTTCCCATACCTCCTTCCATCTTCTTCCCCAACAATTACAACAACAACAGAGGAGATGGCGGCGGAGCGGGGGAGGATGCGTCCTCACACCGGCTCGATTAGCTCCAGACCATGCGCTCCACGGGGTTACCACGAAGGGGCTCCTTGTCAGCTCCTCGTCAAGGGCGGAGCCTGGTAAACCCCCCGCACGCACCCAATGAGAAGCAACGTGCCGATTCCACGAGGCGGAGCTAACGAGCCGAGGGCGTGTCACTCCCCGCCGGATATACGCGGCCCCGCGCCGGATGTGACGTCAGATGCGCACCCAGCTTGGAGAAGGAAAGCCACCTGCGAGCGCTGAGTCAGATGCGCACCCAGCTTGGAGAAGGAAAGCCACCTGCGAGCGCTGAGTCAGATGCGCACCCAGCTTGGAGAAGGAAAGCCACCTGCGAGCGCTGAGTCAGATGCGCACCCAGCTTGGAGAAGGAAAGCCACCTGCGAGCGCTAAGAGAGATGCGCCTCAGCTTGGAGAAAGAACGTCGCCTTCCGAGCGCTGTGACCTCCCTGCATCTCTGGACCGGACCGAGTCGATTCTGCCTTGAGCCAAGAGTGCACCTTGAGCCATCGACTGCCTGCCTTTCCTTGCCATCAATCCCCGTGTGAGTCAGCATTTTGTCCCGTTTATCTGTCGTCTGTTGGGGTTAATATAAGAGTGTGTCTAAGTGCTTGTCTTTCTATGCTGTCCCTCTTGTAGTTGTAATCTAACCTTCCGCCTTAATATAACCTCCTCCGGAGGTCTTGAGAACTGAACCCCTGGTGTCGTATTGTGTTATTGTAATCCAGCCGGGTGTCTTCTTTTTCTTATTGAGCCAGCATCGCGCGACTTCGTCAACGTCGAGTATAGTCGGGTAATTTGTGCGGACACGACGGCCATTCCGCTCGGCCCACTTTAACATCAAAGTCGTGTCTGTAACAATTGGTGTCGGGAGTGAGATTCGAGGCCCGACCAAATTTTGAAAAAAAAAAAAAAAAAAAACGAATAGAGGAAAAAAAAAAAAATTTGGTCAAAATTTGGAGCGGCCGAAATTTGTTTTGTTTTACGAAACTCGAATTTTGCAAGTCGCGCTATGGCGGATCAAGACGGCTGGGGTCCGGTAGGGGAGAGTGAAGCAGGGTCGGTCCAGGACCAAATTGAGGGACATGAGGGACATGAGGAGAGCGAAACAGCGGGGGTAGCAGACGCGCGAAATGGCGCCTCGCACATAGCTACGGCGGCCGCACCCGCTGCACAAGTGGGAGGGATGGCCCAGATGCAGGTCCTCATGGAGCAATTTATGGCGCAAATGCAGGCGTCCCTCAAACTGCAGAGTAACCAATTGGGGAACCGGATGGATGCTCAGAGTGAGCAAATGAGGGTTGATAGTGGGCGAATGGAGGGCCAAATGGGGGTAATGGGAAACCAAATGGGGGTAATGGGAAACCAAATGGGGGTAATGAGGGACGAAGCGAGGGGTACCGGTGAGAAGTTAGACAATAATTTTGAGGAGTTAGACAAGAAAATTGAGAAGTTAGACAATAATTTTGAGGAGTTAGACAAGAAATTTGGGAAGTTAGACAATAATTTTGAGGGGTTAGACAACGGGATAAAAGAAGTGAAAAATGGGTTAATGGGGGTAGAAAATAGAATGGCTGCCCAGGAGAATCAGATAGAGGGAGTGAAAAATGGGTTAGAGGGGTTAGAAAACAGTATGGAAGGCAAATTGAGGGACATGAGGGACCAAGCGGAAAGGGAAGTTAAACAAATGGAGCAGCAGATAGAGGGGGTCAGAATGGGGGTAGAAACCAAACTGGATGCTCACAGGGAGGAAATGGAGCAGATGAGGGTGGCATCTGGGCAGGAGATGCAAGTGATGGGAGAGGAGATCAGAAGAGGAGTGAGTGAGGAGGTCGGAGGAGTGCGTGAGGAGGTGAGGCACTGTGAGGAGCACATGGAAAAGGAGGTGAGAAAGGGGACTGTAAAGTTACAAGGGGGCATAGAGGACCTGACGCAGGAGGTGGAGCAGCTGACGGTGGGACAGACGGAGTTAGTGGAGCAGGTTCAAAGGAACACTGCGGTATTAGGAGGTTTAAAGGCGACACAAAAAGAAATTAAAAACGACTTGATAGCGACACAGAGGCAATGTCAGATGGTACGTGAGGGACTGACAACGAGGTTGGACGAGGTGGTAGAGGTAATGGAGACGAAGGACCGGCAGGTGAGGACGCACATGGAAACGGTCAAGGTAGCCTTGGAGGACGAGCTTGAGGAGACGTACCGGGGAATAAAAGAGGTGAGGCACAAATTAGAAGAAGTGGACGAAGGGGTGAGCGAAATTAAGAAGCGACGGAGAGGGGATAACAAGGAGATAAAAGAGGAGATAAAAGAATTGGTCCAAAGTCTGTGTTTGGATCGTGATGTGCTCATTAACCGGATGAGGGATTCGCAGGTGATGGAGGAGAAGCGAAGAGGAAGAGGACCCGGTGTAAGTGGTGACCAATATGGTCGTGCGTATGATGCGCCAGGGGATTTAAGGAGCTTGGGGGTCGAGATGGACCCAGGTGTTCGTGAGAGGCCGTGGGTGAAGTGTGCGACAGGTCTGGTGTGCGAAAAAGGAGGTGTGCAAGAAAGTCCGACTCTGGGGTGTGTGACGGACAGGTGCATGAGGAAAGAGTGCGCTGTCAGAAGTAAGGAAGAGTGTCCACCTGTGGTGAGTGTTACAGAGGGTGTAACGGGAGAGTGTGCGCGAGAAAGGTGTGTGACGGACAGGTGCATGAGGAAAGAGTGCGCTGTCAGAAGTAAGGAAGAGTGTCCACCTGTGGTGAGTGTTACAGAGGGTGTAACGGGAGAGTGTGCGCGAGAAAGGTGTGTGACGGACAGGTGCATGGGGAAAGAGTGTGCTGTCAAGAGTAAGGGTGAGTGCGTTGTCACGAGTGGAGGTGAAAGTAGTGAGAGTGACATGGAGCGTGAGTTAGTTGTGACAGGTGAGCGAGGATGTACACCTGGGATGGAAGGATGCACGCCTGGAATGGTAGAGCGTGAGTGGGAATGCACGCTGGAGTTGGTGGTGAGGCACGTGGTTGGGTGTGCGAATGAGAGCACACCTGTGATTGTCACAGAGGAGGTGACAGAGGAGGGGGCGCGAAGCGGTGTATTGGTGAGGTGTGCGAGCAACGAATGTGTGCCAAAGTGTTCGGTGGTCAGGTGTGTGACCAAGGCTGTGAGTGGAATGGGTGTACCTGGGTGTGTAAGGAAAGGTACGAGGAGCATGGGCACGGCTGGATGTGTGAGCAAGGAACGGGCTGCGGGGTGTAAGCATGCAGGTGAAGCATCGACGGTAACCAGGTTAGAGGTTAGGTCGACTTTTAGCCGAAGCGGGCCCTCGGTGCGTGCCGGGCCTCGCTTTGAACGGCCGCGTCCGTGCTCCACTAGGTGGAGCGGGCAGCTGGATAGGAAGGGTCGTCATGGCGACCACGTTTTGTTGAGACGCGCCGGCAGGTCGAGATCGGGGCATTGGATGGCTCCGTGCCGAGATGGTGCGTGGGATCTCGGCCCGGGTAAACCTCCTTCCCTGCACCGAATGCGGGACGCACCCAGCCGCTGGCACAGAACAACCAGCATTCATGGCTTGGCTTTACGAAGCCTGGCTTTGGACAGGAATTGGCGCACCGAGAGGTATTAGTGAGTAGACTGGGTGATGAGGTTAGTGTTTTGGACCCAAAATTAGAGAAAAGCAAAATTTGATGATTGGCAGAGGATTGGCAGAGTGATGATTGGTAATGGTACAGTGATTGGCAGTGATTGGCAAATTTTTAATTTGTTGAAATTTGATGTGCAAAATTGGTAGTGAGAGACCCCCGATGTGGTGGGATGGCAAATCCACCATCCCTCACAGGTGGGGGGGGCAAAGGAGCAATAGTTTATGGGGTGTATGGCAGTGAAAACTAGCCCGGGTGGGTTAGGATATGGTGTGTAGGGATCTAGCGAAGATGACATTAGGTAACGTTAAGGTTAGTTAGTGACTGATACCTGTAGTGGGGACGCAGGTAGATTAGAGTGGATGATAATGACGAGGGAGCGCAATAGTTTAAAGGGACGACTGGGAAGCGCAAGTTTCAGAAGGGAGTAGTTAGATGAGATGATGCTGTGTGAGAATTGAACAGGTGTGATTGCACAGGTGTGCAACTGGACAGGTGTGTGGAGCAGTGTATGAGTAGTGAGTGTGTGGATCAGCGCGAATGCGCTTGGGGAGAGAAGGGTGCAGGTGGCACCAGGTGTGAGAGCACAGGTGTGCAGGTACAGGTGTGTGGAGAGAGTTGGAGTAAGTGGTACGGAGTGGTGTGCATGGTGTGAAGGTGTGAATGGGGGAAGAGTGGACCCCCATCACGGACACCCGGGGCGGGTAGTGTAAGTGTTAGGTAGAGGGTGCAGGTAAATTGTGGTTGGATATTGGCATCTGTGGTGCGGTTGCAGAATGGTGTTGTGGATGGGTGCATTAGTGTTGTGGAAATGGCTGGGCGTGTAGCCTGTTAGTGTGTGTAGTTGGTTGGGCACTCCACCACTGTGAGGATGTCGGCCAGGTGAGGCCGCAGGTGGGCTCTGGGAGCCGGTAGTTGTGAGTGGGTGCCTGAGGATCCCGGGTGTGGATCGGGCAGCCCAGTGCCAGAGAGGGCACGGAGTGGGGAGAGAGCCAGAGGGCCTTCCCCAGGTAGTTAGGTTAGGGTGAGGAGCAGGTAAGCTCGGAGGCAGCTGCAGTGGTGGAGGTGTGCAGGTGGGTAGACCCACTGGGAGAGGTACACGCCGCAGCCCAGAAATTGTGCGAGGGCACCGGGAGATGAATCGGGGGAGTGAGACCCCAAATTGAAGAGCACCACAGTTTGGCCAATGGGAATTGGTTTTTAGAACCCATAGTGTAAGAGGGCCAATGGTTTGGCCGGAGGAAGACCCCGGGTAGTGTAAAGTTGTTAAAGTCATTTAGGAAATAGTTAGGATTGATGAACCTGTCGCACCATACGCAGCCACTTACCTGTGGTGATGATGATGACTCCACACCTGTGTTTTCTTTGTTCTGTTGCAGGAGATGAATCGCTGTGTGGATTTGTGAGACGCATCACGACGTGGATGAGACATTGGGGTGATTCCATCTCTCCCTCCCTAGGAGGGACTGATGATGAATTGGTAATGGCAAATTATGATGTTGAGTTGGAGATGGCAAATTTTGATGAGAGTTGAAAATGGCAAATTTGATTGGTTAGGAGGGAGAGAAGACGAATTTGGTATATGGGAGGAACGGGGAAGACAGTAGGGATGTTTGTTGATTTGTAAAGTAGATGTTTATGGGTAGTGTTGTGTTTTGTGGATACAGTAAGGGGTAAGGGAGGGGCCATGTAGGTTACCTGGTGGGGGGGGGGGGGCGTACGATAGGAACGTACCTGTCTCACCTGGTTCCCATGTGCCCCCAGTGTGCATCACCTTACATTGCGTGCACTTTTGCGCCCTTACCACCTTACTCACTTGTTTCTTCTTTTGTCTCCCACCTCCGAGGATCTGGCTTTGGGGTAGAGAGAGAGGAGAGAGAGGTGCTGGCTGCGCAGTTGTGGGCCTGCACTTTCGCTGTTTGCTGCCGGGATCGATACACCATATGGACCGCAATGTTTGTGGCGACCCACAATGGACCGCAGTTCGTTTGCGGCCAAGCACCACCCGGGGATGGACCTATGGGTCAACGTGGCACCTATGCCATACAGGTGAACCACTTTTAGTTAACACCACCAAGTGCACCACAAGAAGAGCAAGAGACACCTGCAGGGTTAGGGGTTGTCGAATTTATTTTTATTCCAATGAACAATGGTGACTGCACCGATTGGTGGTGGGGTGGTGCTGTTGATGCTCGGGAAGGGTGCTCTGCACGTTATTAAAGGCCGTCGGCCACAGAGCACTCGTGGGTTGGTGTATCGATGTTGGCAAGCGCGCTCTCTCTATGCATAACATCTGCATGTGTTCCTCCAAAAACAGGTCCTGGATCGTAGTGTAAATAGCAGCGTAGTCTTGTAAATAATGCTCCCTACCGGCTGTATGTTTAGTTTGAGAATTCTTTCCGGATTCGGTTATCCTGTGGGTGTGTTTCTGTGAGGAGAAGGGTGCAACGTCGCAGGGGGACATATTTACTCATTTGTGAATATCTGTAAAACTGTCGCACTCAGGGTAGAGTTAATAGTAGAGGGAACTACATTGCGTGCCACACTAAAGTAGGTAAAAATTTATCGGGTCGGGACGCCCCGAGGGTAGAGAAGGGTGCAATGTTGCGAATATGGAATTTGGCCTCCATATCCGCTTGTAAATATTCCCCTATTTTCTCCAATACTCCCCAACTTTCCCCGATCCCCCATTCCCTAGTCCCATTGCATGTAAATAACAATCAGTAGAGCCGACCTTCCCCTTATTCCCCCATTAAATGTCGTGCCCAGGTCCACCGCACCACACGTAGACAACTTTCGGACATCTGCCTAGTTATTCTTATTCTATGTCAGTTAAGGCCTCGTCTCCATTAATTATGACTCTTCGTTGCACCAGAATGTGATTATATGGCATCAGTAGTGAGTTTAGGACCTTTCCCATACCTCCTTCCATCTTCTTCCCCAACAATTACAACAACAACAGAGGAGATGGCGGCGGAGCGGGGGAGGATGCGTCCTCACACCGGCTCGATTAGCTCCAGACCATGCGCTCCACGGGGTTACCACGAAGGGGCTCCTTGTCAGCTCCTCGTCAAGGGCGGAGCCTGGTAAACCCCCCGCACGCACCCAATGAGAAGCAACGTGCCGATTCCACGAGGCGGAGCTAACGAGCCGAGGGCGTGTCACTCCCCGCCGGATATACGCGGCCCCGCGCCGGATGTGACGTCAGATGCGCACCCAGCTTGGAGAAGGAAAGCCACCTGCGAGCGCTGAGTCAGATGCGCACCCAGCTTGGAGAAGGAAAGCCACCTGCGAGCGCTGAGTCAGATGCGCACCCAGCTTGGAGAAGGAAAGCCACCTGCGAGCGCTGAGTCAGATGCGCACCCAGCTTGGAGAAGGAAAGCCACCTGCGAGCGCTAAGAGAGATGCGCCTCAGCTTGGAGAAAGAACGTCGCCTTCCGAGCGCTGTGACCTCCCTGCATCTCTGGACCGGACCGAGTCGATTCTGCCTTGAGCCAAGAGTGCACCTTGAGCCATCGACTGCCTGCCTTTCCTTGCCATCAATCCCCGTGTGAGTCAGCATTTTGTCCCGTTTATCTGTCGTCTGTTGGGGTTAATATAAGAGTGTGTCTAAGTGCTTGTCTTTCTATGCTGTCCCTCTTGTAGTTGTAATCTAACCTTCCGCCTTAATATAACCTCCTCCGGAGGTCTTGAGAACTGAACCCCTGGTGTCGTATTGTGTTATTGTAATCCAGCCGGGTGTCTTCTTTTTCTTATTGAGCCAGCATCGCGCGACTTCGTCAACGTCGAGTATAGTCGGGTAATTTGTGCGGACACGACGGCCATTCCGCTCGGCCCACTTTAACATCAAAGTCGTGTCTGTAACAATATGTATAAAATATAAAGCAATCATGTCAACTACAGTCAGTATTCCACCAACTCGTCACAATCCCAAGCGTTGGGGTCGACGACATTCACGGCCGGTGCGAGTCCTTTAGCTAACCGAATCGCGCTCGAGCGCGGGAGCCGTCGGGCAAGGCGAAGCAGGAGATGCTACCCCAGCACTCCCCATCTGTCGCGGCATGTCGTCACCCGCAGCCCGATCCGGCCTTGGGGTTCCCGGCGCAACGGACACCTCAATCTCGGCGATCGGGTCCGCAGTGCCCATGTCATGACGGGGATCCCTCATCCTTGGGCCCTTCCCCGCACGGCGCGAAACGTTGGACCGACACGGTCGACAAACGGCCGTCTTTCAGCCGTACGGTCGCGTACTGTGGATTCACCTGCACGAGTTGCACCAAATCTACGGTCGGTTCGTACTTCCTCTGTCGTACCGTCCGCTTCAGATACGCAGGGCCTAAATCGACGAGCCAACCGGGCAGCGACTGTCCACTGGCGCTGAAAGCGAAACAAACGTTCGTACGGAGTTTGATTCGTGGCCGTGCATAGTAATGTACGAAGGGCGTGTAATGCTTCAGGCATTGCTTGGGGCCATTGGTGCAGCCCCATCGACTGCGTACTGTTACGTGCTCCTCCCCGACCCACTGGTCACGGTGTACCTCCGAGCCCCGAGAGGAGTCACGGCAGAAAAATGTGTTATTCTGTATGTCAAAGATCAATGGTGAAGCCACACCAATTGTTACTTACAAACAAATATTGTATTAAGATCACACAAGAATAACAGTACAACAATAATAGTAATCAAAAGTACAATCAATATATCCTATGATGGTACCATCAGTTCCGTAATATATAACTCACTGTGCTCCAAGTGAGTGAACCAAGAACATTCCCAATGTCTCTTTCCCGTTTTCAAACCCAAGTTGATTCGCTCCAGCGATCGTCAGATCAATGTCCAATCGAGACCAGAATCCCGTTCGGTTGGCAGTTGCAATCCTGCTGCCACAGCTGTGCAAAGGCGCCCTCAAGGCGACTGGGAAATCCAAAGGCGCCCTCCAGGCGACGGGGAAATCACACCCTCGGGTATGGACGTTCCACAGCTCACAGTCGGCGACACACAGACTTTCCACTCAAAAGCCACGTCACACACACACACCCCAGATCGACGTCTGAAGGCGGTGAAAATGTTCGAAGCGAGATGAAACCTTGAGCGAAGCGCAAGTCCTGCACGAGTCAAAATGGCCGACGGCCCGGTCTCGTGGCGCAACGGCACGATGATTCTCTCCTGAATCGATCGCAAAACCTGACGCGCAGGTTAATCTGTCACAGCGATGACCATTCTGTCACAGGAATCCATTTCCTGGGAAACCCAAAAGTTCACTCGTGACTCTTGCTCGCCAACGTTCGCTCCAGACCGCAAGTAGCTCGGCTCCTTCTTGTCCGACTCACTCGCTCCACCTTCTTTTCTCCCTCTTCTTCCTCTTCATCGTCCGATTCCCGATCCGGTTTCCTGTTTCTTTTAACATTAACTTTTTTACCTTTTGAAAACAGTTCATGAACAATAAACCTTTTGAAAACAATAATAGTACATGGAATCAGAAATATTTACAGTGGATGAAAACCACCACAACGGAAGTGACGAATCCGTAACAGTACGCAATCGTATCATTACGGCCTTCCAGATCACACCATTAAATCGTTCCACCTGGCCATTCCCCTCAGGATGATAGGGAGTAGTTTGGCTGGCGGCTATCCCCAGCCCCACGAGGAAGGTCCGTACCTTCTGAGACATAAACGCAGCGCCACAATCGGAATGCACGAACCCCGGATACCCGAACATGACAAACAGCTGACACAGGCATCGAATGACTGTGGCAGAGGACATGGCCGAGCACGGCAACGCGAACGGAAAACGTGAATACTCATCAACCACGGTCAACATGTAACGTAGAGGGCTCTGCGTGGGCAAGGGATCCTTAAAATCAATGCTTAGCCGTTCCTACGTTCGACTCGCTTGAATTAGAGTCCCAACTGGCGGCTTGTAAAACTGCGGCTTCAACTCAGCGCGCACCGAGCACATTCGACATAGGTGTCGGATATCCTCAACCGAAAAGGGTAAGTTGCGGCAGCACACAAAATGAGCAAGGCGAGTTACTCCTGGATGGCACAACAAATCATGAATGCGCTTCAGGTCCTCCGAAGTCATGCCGGCGCAAATCGATGGGTGGGATAGCGCGTCGGCGGCTACATTTTCGCTCCCGGGTCGATAGATTATGTCATAACAGTAGTCAGCTAATTCGACCCGCCTTCTAGACATTTTCTCATTTTTAATGCGTTGAGGGTGCTTATGGCTGTACATGAATGCGACGGACTGTTGGTCAGTCGGGAGATCAGTTTTCCGGTCTAACAGCAAGTGGCGCCACCGTCTGACAGACTCCATGACTGCGTAGGCTTCTTTTTCTATCGCAGAGTGTTTGCGTTCGGAAAACGGAATTCGAGGTCAATGTCCTGAAGAAAAATGCCACAGGCTTACCCCCTTGGGTGAGGGTGGCTGCGATCGCACTGTCGGAGGCGTCTGTCTCGACGAGAAATGGAATGTTGTCATCCATAGAAGTCACACAGGCCCCCGCGATATCATCCTTCAGAAGTTGAAAGGCATCCTGGGCGTTCTGCATCAGAGGGAACGTTTTGCAATCCACCAAAGGCCTTATTTTCTCCGAGTAGCCTTGGACCCACCTCGAGTAATGTGCGAAAAGCCCTAGGCTCCGCCTCAGGGACGCTCGATCACACGGTGCCGCCATTTCTAGCAGAGGCCGAAGGCGCTCGGCGTCAGGTTTAATCTCCCCGCCGGTCACTGTGTACCCCAGGAGGTCAATTGTTTTGGTAGCATAGTGGCACTTCTCTTCATTGAAGGTCAAATTGTAACGACGTGCCACTTCCAAGAATCGCTTCAAGTTAGCGTCATGCCCCTCCTGAGTATGTCCGCAGACCGTCACGTTATCCACGTGAACGAAGATATCTTTCAGTTTCTCTTTAACCAAGATGTCATCTATTGCATGTTGAAAACATGCCACCCCATTGGCGACCCCAAACGGAATTCGACGAAATTGATACAACCTTTGTCCGGATTGGAACCCGGTATAGGCCCTATCCGACTCTCTTATAGGTATCCGATGATACGCGGATTTGAGGTCCAGGGTACTGAAAACCCTATACTTAGCCACTTCTCTGACTAGGTTGTCTTTTCGGCAGGGGATACGCATCTAATTGCGTAACTCTTTTCTATGATTTTCAGTGTGCACCACAAGTACCTGTGCTCTCCACGGAGATCTACTCAGCTTGATAATGCCCTCGCGGAGGATACGCCTAGTCTCGTCTTCGATATAGAGGGCATCAGCGTGGGTTTACCTCCGCGACTTCACGGTTAGAGGTCTGCAATCGGCAGTTAGGCTAGGGAGCAGAGCCGGGGGAGGGGGGATCTCTGGCCATCTCGGCTGGGCCGCATACCGAGAGTGTGTTTTCCCCTTCCCCAAAACGCATCTCCAAACTTCCGTGTCTGCGCAAGAAGTCATGTCCCAGCAGCACATCGGCGCACAAATCGGGCATTACCGCGAGTCTGACATCTGCATACAGTTTATCATTGACTGCCAGTTTGAGAGAACACACGCCTTTGGTTCGAACACACAGTCCCGATGAGGCCAGGTAGATGTGGCGGGTATCCGATCCCACCGCTCAGCCATATCGTTGTACCAACGTTTGGCTGACGAAGCTAGAGCTGCTCCCTGTGTCAACAAGTTCCTCCATGGGGATTCCTTCCACAAGCACAGGCAGTACGGCGCTGCGCAATCCGCGCGATATCCCCGGATCTCTGGCACGCGCCGTTCATGAGGTGTTCGTCCCCGCGAGAGTTGAGTGCCGTGTTTTCGCCACCCGGCACACCTTGGCGAAGTGACCTTTCCTCCCGCAATTATGACACTCGCAATTCCTCGTAGGGCAAGACGCGCGACAGTGTCTCTTGTTGCCGCAAAAGTAACATTCTGCATTCTCCGTCGAAGAAGAGGTGGCGGCCGCGGTGTTTGGGTTTCCGTCATCTCCCAAACTCGGCAAAGCCAACGCGGCTTCCGGATGCACTGCGAGGGACCGTTCAGTCGGTGCCGCCGGCTAGGGGCGCGCCTCGGCAATGGCCCCCGCCTTGAGAAAGGATCCGCTGTACGCCTCCGCACGAGTTGTCGCCAGCTGTAGTACGCGACCCTTGTCGCACGCTTGTTGGAAGGTTAATGTGGCTTCCTTAAGCAACCGCAACCTGATTGCTGGCGAGGCGATTCCCGCCACGAAGGCATCCCGCATTTGGTCATCCGTCGACTCCGCAACTGTCCGGGTTTCCATCAAGCAATCTTTCCCCAGGTGTATCAACTCCTGGATATAATGCTCCTAGCTCTCTGACGGGTCTTGACGCCGGGTCGTGAGCATGTGCCTGCCGTACAACGCGCTTCGTTGCTTGACGAAGATGCCTCGCAATGTTGTAACTGCGTCATCATAGGTGGTACATTGGGATATGTAACCATAAACAATATCGCCGACGTGACAGGTCAGAATCGATAGCCTCTGCGGTTCGGAGAGATCCGGCACCACCGCAATGTAATTCTGGAGGGAGCTGTACCAATGGGCCCATTGGTCCACGGCGTTTGTTGCCTGAGGGTCGCCTGAGAAGACCTCGAGGCGCAGCAGCTTCTCCATCGCTCCAAGCGTAGGATTCGGAGTGAATAAAAATGTGAAATTGAAGGTGACCACAGCCGACTCCAAAGTGAGCTTTTATTCACTTGAATGCAACACATCTATAGGAAAGAATATAAGGCACTATTAAGCAAGCATTCCCAGACATCTATATAATAATACCGTAAGGACGCGACTTTGTTATCCCTTTTAGGCCGCACCCAGTGACCCGATGCCCACGGCACTAATGGATTTACGATCTACGAACCGCGCTCTTTGTTTATCACATACAGACATACTCGAAAAATCTGAATTAGCCGACATTGGGGCCCAAAAGCATCCGATTAACTGCTGATACGACGCCATCGTATTGGCGTCTGCTGGGCGAAGCGAGCCGTCCGCTGATTGGACAGTCGAGTGGTGTGAACATGGGTGGTGTGAACCAAATGGTCTTTTTATTCTCTTGAACATTTTACCTGGTTACCGAAGCCTGGTGTTGGGCTAGCGGCTAGGGTGCCGGCTTAGGATCCGAGGATCCTGAGTTTGAATCCCAGTCGATTGCTGAATTAACGCCAGGGGGGTTGACTCAGCCTGTCATCCTTCCGAGGTCGGCAAATTGAGTACCAGTTCACTGGTAATTCCCTGTTTGTCGTTAAAGGCGGCAAAAAGGGTTGGCGTCAGGAAGGGCATCCGGCCGTAAAACATTGCTTCAAAAAGGGGACCAAAAAACAACAACAACCAAGGTTCCCGAAAAAGGCCAACCCCCGCTTGCGGGGAAAAATGGCCTCTAAAGGTGGTTATATATTCTCTTGAACATTTTAAATTAGGATATACATAAGGAAACGTCTTTATCGTCATTTTAATAAAGTTAAATGGAGTGACGTTGCGATACTCGGGGTGCGTTGCATAAATCCTCGTAACTCAGAGAGGTGTAGCAGGTGGCGAGACGTAAGGAAGCTTAAAGATAACGAGCTGAAAACAGACGAACGATATGTCAATCTCTTTCTACACCGAACGGAAATAAAAGTATGAGAGCGGGAAGGCATGGCCTGAGCACCGAGGTTCCACAGGTGGGGGAGACGAGGGACAAATGAGTGCAGGTGAGCTGCGAACCTTTATTTTGGGAGTTGTGTTGTTGGAAGAACGCGTCAAAACTGTTGGGACTGCGGAGGGAATGATGTAAGAAACCGCAATGACTTGAGAAGAGGTGATGGGAGAGGCCGTCGACCTGTCTGCATTGATAAAGCAGTATCACCTGTACGGCCGCTGCTTTGTGAGAGATACCAATGGTGTTGAGTCAATTTTAATCAGATTGATTTGAAATTTCAGCAGCATTTGCATATTGGGTTACTGAAGCATATTGCTTTTGAGGTCAAAATCACCTAAAACCGTCAGTTTTTGTATTTTATTTTCGCGGTTTTCTTAATGTTTGGCAGACGGAAGAAGTCTGAATACAAAGGGCTTTGCATTTTAAGTTGCCCAGTTGTTCATTTTGTGTGTCTGGGGATGTTGCGATTGGACTGCAGGTCTATCAGATGTTCCTGGTGGAGCGAAGGTTAAACTGTACTGTCCTAAGTGTGTGGACGTGTATACACCGAAGTCATCACGGTATTGTGACGTAGACGGAGCCTGGTTCGGCACTGGGTTTCCCCAAATGCTTTTCATGGTTCATCCTGAGTTCCGTCCTCAGAAGCCTGCCAACCAGTTTGTGCCAAGGTTCGCTTCCTTTACTTCCAGAGCATGCATTTGTGCCGGTGTCGGCGATCGTTGTTCATATACGCACTCTTCATTCTCATCTTTCTTCCTAACTCTTACTCGGACAAGCAAATCCCCTATGCCATCCATAATGGTACACTCTATCCATACACCACATCCTCCCTTCCGTGGATGTTCCACGGGTTTCGGCTAGTCCTTCATTAATGCTTGTACATAGGCATGTCATTAGCATCCTTACCAACTTGGAGACCCATAGCAGCAGAAATAAAATCCCTCCTCGCTTACAGGTACTTTTATAAGCCGTCCCCAAGACACTCGGTCGATTCAGGGACTGCATCATCAGTAATGTGTTCAGGGAGGAGGACTCTGCTCGGAGATGCAACCCACGATTTCATATCGGTGTGTTTCATGTATATCAAGGTTGTTTGCACACTCAATCACTCTTTCTTTGTGAACATGTTTTCAGAACCCTCCACACAGAAAAAAATATAATTTAATTGTTTCACTATGCCCCCAGTGGTGTTTGTAATAGTGGACATGGATTTGTCCCCCCCATTGGAGGAAGACCCTCTCGTGTTCAGGCCGTTGGTGCTCCCATGGTAGGCAGCGAGTGTCCCGGAAGCATTGACGGACCGAGAGTGGCAATTCTTTGTGAGGAAAGTCAGGGTCGCCCAGATAGCTCAGATGTCAGAGCACGAGTATGGTTCACCAGAGGACCTGGGGTCGATTCCTGATCTGGGCGTGTAATTTTCCCACATATATAAACTCATACATACATACATACATACATACACCAAGCTTATCCCTCCCCAATGCCACAGACTGCCACCTCGAAGAGAAGTTGCACAGAGTTGACAAGCAGGCTAAGCCTTGTAGGGATAGAATGTTTTTCAAGGTCAAACATGGGATATTTGTGTCAACAGTTCTTCAAAGTCCGACAACCAGACGCAGGATTGGAAATGGGTCACAGTGTGACGCTGTTGCCACTATCAGGATAGGGATTATAATGAAATACATACATACATACATACATACATACATACATACATACATACATACATACATATAGGGGTGTGCGTGCACACACACACACACACACACACACACACACACACACACACACACACACACACACACACACACACACACACACACACACACACCCACTAGGGCATACATACACTTTGCAAGAAATGAGTACATGGGTACCTAATAAATAGAAGATTTATGATTCTAAGCAAGCATGAAAGACCTCCTGCTGGATATGTTTTTTTGCTTTTTTTTGTTCCGTTTTTAAATGCACCCATTTAGTTTTTCCGGAAATTTTAATGGAGGCTTTTATTTTACAATTTACAGTTACATAAATTACAATTTTCAAATGTGAAATATCGATTGACGTTTCTTTTTTCTTTTCTTTTTAATGGACGCTTTTACGGTATTTTAATGTAAATTTTCATTTACGGACGGACACCTTGTGACGGTTCTGTGATTTTTTATTTTTTTTCACCAAAATTCAGCACGTCGGCACGCCAAAATTTAGCTTTCTACGACACCCGGAAGGTACTGAACATCAATACCAGTCAGTCATTAGTGAGTGAGTCATTGATTCGGAAGTCTGTCCGTTTGTGAACAACATGTCTCAAAGTTGTGGACGGATTTGGACGAAATTTGGCACCGATGTGTAGTGCGTGTGGCACATGTAGTGTGTGTGACACCGACGAAATGATTAGATTTTGGGCAAGATCAGGATTTTGATCTGGCTACGAGAATTTTTAAAGTAATTAGTCACCATTGTGAGATAGGACCAACCACAATACATAGCAAGATATCTCAAAAAGTTGTGGACCGATTTGGACTAATCTTGGTGGACCGGTTGGGTGTCTGACAAGGACTATTCGTTTTGATTTTGGTGAAGATCTGAATATAGATTCGGTTATGATAAATATTTAAAAATTTTAAGTGATTCTTCACCATTGGGAGATGGGGCCAAACACGATACATAGCAGGATATCTCAAAAAGTTATGGACGGATTTGGACGAAACTTGTTCGACACGTGTGTGTGGCAAGGAAGAATCGATTCGATTTTGGTGAAGATCCAGAGCCAGATACTTCTAAAACAATTTTAAAAGTGATTCTTCACCTTTGAGTGATGTGGCCAACCAAGCGGAGGTATGCTCTCTTCTGAGTGCCGTTCTAGTTTGAAAATGGGTCTTTCTTTTTCTTCAGTTGAATTCATTTGTGGTTACCCTATTTCTTCTGCACATAAATCTAAAACTGCTTTAGCGACCTTTTTGTTGGCCTTTAAAAGCCTGATTATTTCTCGGATACAGCTTGAGTGCCTGTATTCCAGCAAGTATGGAAAAGAACAATAATTTCATGATAAATGGTGTGTTAAAAATGTTCTTTGTTTTGTGAGGAACTAGGACGTGCCCGTACGTGGGTGCCCGTTCCGTGGCCAAAAAAAAAAAAAAAAAAAATTTCCAAATTTAAATCAAGTGTACCTCCCTGTCTTTGCTAGCCATGACATTCGATGCCATTGACCATTGCCACTCCTACGCCACGGTGAGGCGACAGGGTAGGATTTGTAGGAGACCTGAAAGTGCAGTGTCAGTATGTATTCCATGTTCGAATTGTATTAGTTTTAAAATAGTTAAAAAAAAAAAAAGGTTTGCAAAGCATATCAGCAAATTGAAACAGAATTGAAACAGAGCAGAATTCGTTATTATTATTATATTACTACAAATTATTACAAATTATTACATTACAAATTTTATTCGTTAATGTTAATTCCCTGCCATCACCCACTGCCATCACCCTCCCATCACCCTCCCATCACCCTCCCATCACCCTGCCATCACCCTCCCATCACCCTGCCCCATCACCCTGCCCCATCACCCTCCCATCTCCCCCCCATCACCCTCACATCACCCTCCCATCACCCTGCCATCTCCCTCCCACCACCCTCTGCCATCACCCTCTGCCATCACCCTCTGCCATAACCCTCCCATCACCCTGCCATCACCCTCTGCCATCACCCTCTGCCATCACCCTCTGCCATCACCCTCTGCCATCACCCTTCCATCACCCTTCCATCACCCTGCCATTACCCTCCCATCACCCTGCCCCATCACCCTGCCCCATCACCCTGCCCCATCACCCTCCCATCTCCCCCCCATCACCCTCCCATCACCCTCCCATCACCCTGCCATCTCCCTCCCACCACCCTCTGCCACCACCCTCTGCCATCACCCTCTGCCATCACCCTCTGCCATCACCCTCTGCCATCACCCTCTGCAATCACCCTCTGCCATCACCGTCCCATCACCCTGCCATCACCCTGCCATCACCCTGCCCCATCACCCTGCCCCATCACCCTGCCCCATCTCCCCCCCATCACCCTCCCATCACTCTCCCATCACCCTCTGCCATCACCCTCTGCCATCACCCTCCCATCACCCTGCCATCACCCTCCCATCACCCTGCCCCAGCACCCTCCCATCTCCCTCCCAAACAAAGAATAATAAAAATTGTCTACATGTACATTGTACACACCTTTATGTCGTTAGCACCACTTCATAAACAACATTGCAGAGGAAACGGCGCTTCTTCTTTGTTTCCTCGTCCTGGGCAAGAATGCGGAGGCTGCTGGATCTGCCAACCCTACAGGTCGCCACGTAGAACTGGCAATGGCTAAAGAAGTCTCTTGGGCAGAAGATCCCAACATGGTGTAGCGACTGCCAAAAGAAGTTGTGCATTTATTTTGATGAAATCTTTTCGTAACAATTTTTCTTCAATCAATAAATAAATAATAAGAATTGTCCACATGTACACACCTGTATGTCGTTAGCAGCTCTTCATAAACAACATTGCTGAGGAAACGGCACTTCTCCAGGAGATCCTCACATGGTGTACAACTGGCAAAAGAAGTTGTGCACTTATTTTGATGAATTCGTCGTGTGTTGGCAAACACCAAGTGTTGTCTGCCACGCGAGCAGTCCGTTCTTCATCCGTTTCTTCTGCACGACGACTTGTTATGCGTCGAGTGTTGTCTGCCACGCGAGCAGTCCGTTCTTCATCCGTTTCTTCTGCACGACGACTTGTTATGCGTCGAGTGTCGTCTGCCACGCGAGCAGTCCGTTCTTCATCCGTTTCTTCTGCACGACGACTTGTTATGCGTCGAGTGTTGTCTGCCACGCGAGCAGTCCGTTCTTCATCCGTTTCTTCTGCACGACGACTTGTTATGCGTCGAGTGTTGTCTGCCACACGAGCAGTCCGTTCTTCATCCGTTTCTTCTGCACGACGACTTGTCACGCGCGTAACGTCGCGTGTCAGGCGAGCAGCACGTTCTTCGTCAGATTCCATTGCGCGTGCACGCCGTGCAGCTTCGTTCCTTCGTTCTCGTAAACGACGACTCGATTGGGGCATTGTATAATAGATAATAGAACAGATAATAGAATAGAATAGATAGATAGAATAGATAGATATAACAATAAGACAGTGGGAAGATACAATCGAGACAGTAAGTCGGCACTTTCGTAAGGCCGGAAGTGAAGTCCTCACTGTCCGGAAGTTCGCATGTCGCAGTTACGATTATTCGCCATTTAGTGTTAATGCCCAATTATTCAATTAGCGCCAACGTATTTTGGCTGTTTGCAATTTAAGCGCAAGGAATCAATCAATTCAATGAAAAAAATGAAAAGGAAAAACACGCAACAAAAACGCAACAACGTCTTCCGTGATTGGCTGCGGGAAGTGAGGTCTTTGGCTGATGGGTGATTGGCTGCCGGAGGAAGGTCGTATATCGCAGTTACGATGAATCGCAAATTCGTTTTTATTAGTTTTAAAACATAGTTTAACGCCAACATAGCGCCAACATAGTTTGCAAACGTGAAATAAATGAATACGCTCTCAAATGTGCCATCCGAGGCAGAGTGTGTTCGCCACGTTCGGCACACGCGATAGCTCGCTGCTCTCTGATTGGTTGAATCGTTTTTTGGACATAGCTCGGTAAGTAATTGTCCGATTAATATGAAACCTTGAAAAGGCACATCCTCGGGTCCCCAGCAATATACCTGGCAAGTTTAAAGTATATCGGACCCGTGGTTGTCGAGAAACAGCGGTCACAGACAAACAAACAAACGTACAAACAAACAAACGTACAAACAAACAAACACACAGAGATTACTGGAATTATAGATAGATGAAACACTTGATTTTGCTTTTTGATGTGTTAATGGTTCTCATGTAAGTGTTTCCTTAAAAAAAAATTATTTATTTTTCCCCCGCATTTGGTTTGTAAAAATGTATTTTATTTTATTTTTTTTGTAATAAAAGGACATAAAAAGTCAAAAGTCCCTCTCTCTTTCGCCGCTCTCTTGCGTTTCTCCGTCAGCAAGTCTCTATGGTTCCCTTTTCCCAACAATGACTGACCTGTACCACCGTTATTACCACACCCCCCCCCCCCCCCTTCCTGCAGAGCTAGTGTGGGAAAACGATGGCATTAAGTATTTAGGCATTTTCCTCGGTCCTCCTCAGAATGTCCAAAACAATTGGGAGGGGATCATTGACCAGGTGGATAAGCGTTTGAGCCGATGGAAAAGAGGTCTACCCCACCTTTCCTATAAAGGTCATGTGCTTGTTAACAACCTAGTCACTACCCTTTTGTGGCACTGTTTCATCTGCTTGCAACCACCGGAGGTTTTGCTTCAAGCTATTCAGATCAAACTGGTGGATTTTTTTTTTGGGGGGAGGCTACCACTGGCTCCGACCCAGCGCCATATGTTGTCCCTCTGCCGAAGGTGGTCATGGTCTTGTTGACGTGAAATGCCGTCTGTTGGCCTTCCGGCTCCGCTCCATTCAACACTTGCTTTTTGCAGAGCACTTACCAGGCAAGCCCTTGGCCTGCTCTATTCTTCAACGAGCTGGGAGGCTCGGTTCCGGTCAGGAACTGTTTTTGACCAACCTCCAACACGTTGATGCATCTCTGCTTCCCGTCTTTCATCGGAGCCTCTTGAACGCCTGGCAGAGCATTTCAATAAGTCATCAAACAGACTCGTATGGTATTAACATGTTTACACACGAGCCTTTATTTTTTAATCCACTTTTCCCCGATATCCCAAGGAGGCGCGATTTCTGCCAACATTTTATAGTGGCCAACATTTTAAAAAGTGTGCCATCTCTGGCATGACTGAATACGGTTGGAAACCTGCGAACGAGCTGGCGGACCCAAACAGGTGTTTGGTCCAAGAGGTTAATCGGGAACGTACTAAGAGCGGTGATCCGAAGAGGCCACCAGCTAGGCCTACATTGGACTCAGGATGCAGAGGTTGAGCCCACAGTACCAGAATTAATTGTGTCTTTTACCCCAAATGATCTGCCCCCCATGAGTACAGGGTCACCCCCCTTCCACACAATGAATAGCAAGAGCATCTATAGGTCTTGTGTTAAACTACTTCTCAGGGACCCACCTCTAACTAGGGTTACCTGGTGGAAAGGACTCTTGCCTCCCGGTCCCCCCTCTGAGCCTTTATGGGATACAATGTATGCTGGACTTGTATCTAAAAGAATAGGTGACCTCCAGTGGCATTTGGCCCACTGGATTGTTCCTTCCAATGCTGTTATCTGTTTCCAACCCACCCCCCCCCCCCCCCCCCATTTCCGGTGGTTGCCCTTTTGTCCGGAGAGGGAAGACTTGTTTCATGCCTACATTAATTGTGAAAGACTTTCTCCTTTGTTTTATTGGTTAAATTTTATTTCCCATAAATTGCGGATTACCTTTTCTTTGAAGGCTTACATCTTTGGGTTTCCTCCCAAAAAGGAACCTACTTCTATTGTATTTGGTTTCCTAACCGCCCCTGCTAAACTTGCCGTATACCCGTCATGGAAGGCGAAGCAGGGCGGTAAACCCATGCAAGAATGTAGCATTATGTTTTTTTTTAGTTATTTGGTTTCAGCAAGGCTCAAACTTGAATTTAACTATGCTCAAACTACAAACGACCTTGCAAAATATATTGTGACCTGGTGTGTTGAAGGGAATTGTAAAGTCCAAGAGAACAAATTAATAATTTATTTATAATAGATTTTGTGTTTTCACGATACTTGGGTCTCTGCTTCTTTCCGGTCTTTCTTTCCCCTTCTCTTGACCTATTCTTTCTTCCTTCTCTCCTTAGTGGGGCGGCTTAGCCCAAATATTCAAAAGAATTGTGCATTTTGTGATACAAGCACCAAATTTGGCACAAATGTACATTAATATGTTGCGAACATTTTCAGATATTGGGCCACTTGAAATTCTGTAATTTTTTTTCTTCAAATTTTTTCAAATTTCGTAATTTCAAATTTTTCGGGTGACACCGTCACAATTTCGGTCTTCGAGGCCGGCCGATAGGCAAAGTGTGACCGGAAGGGACGAGGTTCTCCTGACCACGTGGCCCTCGATCTGGGAAGCGAGAGGCGTTCCATTAGTGGACGCGCCCCTCACGCCCGACTTTTGGGCGGCCCCGGCAGGCCGTTTGTTTTGACGTTCCGTGACAGGCCCCGCACCCCCACCTCCGGGCCGACCGGAAGCTTGTGCTGAGTACATCATACCTGAACAACTCAGTGAGGCAGAACACAGCAGTGCACACCAGGGTGACCCCTTCAGTGCATAAACCAATTAACCTGTCCACTGCAGGGCATATAGAAATGAAGTTATTTTCTGCATATAATAATAATATAAGTTCAGTTCTATATAACAATTTCTGTTATCACCACTACCACTACAACTACCACTACTACAAGCTTTGTCTGGAATTTTGTGGACTAACAGACAAACAGACATACAGACAAGCTGGGATCAAAACATTACCTCCTTCCACCATTGAGTGTAGAGGTAAACATCATGGAAATTATATCATGCCCTAGATTTAATTCATGCTTACCCGTGTATTTGCTTCACTGGTTCACAAGGTCTTTTGCATACATGTAATTCAGACTCTCGTCTTCATTGCTGACCACACAATGTTCGCAACATATTAATGTACATTTGTGCCAAATTTGGTGCTTGTATCACAAAATGCACAATTCTTTTGAATATTTGGGCTAAGCCGCCCCACTATATCGGCCGGCCTTCAAGACCGAAATTGTGACGGTGTCACCCGAAAAATTTGAAATTACGAAATTTTAAAAAAAAAATTACGGAATTTCAAGTGGCCCAAAATCTGAAAATGTTCGCAACATATTAATGTACATTTGTGCCAAATTTGGTGCTTGTATCACAAAATGCACAACAGGTTTGCTATGCTGCTACACTACCTCGTGATTTGTACATATTAAATTAATACTTCTTTCGGGAAAAGTATTAGAAATTATGCCTAGCTTTTCTCCTTGTTTTTTTGTGGGGGGGGGGGGGGGGGGGGGGGGGGGGTTCTCGCCTTTTCTGTTGTTTGGATTGCAGTGCACTGATTGTTTTTTCCCTTTCGGGATTTCTATGACTTTGTTGGATTTATTTGAAGCGTGCCTTTGGTTTTACTCTTGTTTTATAATTTTATAATAAAAAGGGTTTAAAAGTCAAGTCTCTCTCTCTCTCTCTCTCTCTCTCTCTCTCTCTCTCTCTCTCTCTCTCTCTCTCTCTCTCTCTCTCTCTCTCTCACTCTCTCACTCTCTCACTCTCTCACTCTCTCACTCTCTCACTCTCTCACTCTCTCACTCTCTCACTCTCTCACTCTCTCACTCTCTCACTCTCTCACTCTCTCACTCTCTCTGCCTCTTGCCACTCTCTCACTCTCTCACTCTCTCACTCTCTCACTCTCTCACTCTCTCTGCCTCTTGCCACTCTCTCACTCTCTCACTCTCTCTGCCTCTTGCCACTCTCTCACTCTCTCACTCTCTCACTCTCTCTGCCTCTTGCCACTCTCTCACTCTCTCACTCTCACTCTCTCACTCTCTCTCTCTCTGCCTCTTGCCACTCTCTCACTCTCTCACTCTCTCTGCCTCTTGCCACTCTCTCACTCTCTCACTTTCTCACTCTCTCTGCTTCTTGCCACTCTCTCACTCTCTCACTCTCTCACTCTCTCTCTCGCCCCCTTGACCTTTCTCTCATGCTGGCCGTTTGATGGGCTGAATTACGGCCGGAGTACTCTGAATTTAGCCGGAGTAGGCATGTCCTGAATTAAATCTGTGAATATGGGGAAAATACTGAAAATATCATCTTTGGATAGAATTCAAAGGGTTGAAAACGTCTATTCATGATTATCACCAAGCTTCATATTCGTAAATTACATAGATCTGCACCGATAAACATATTGGAACGAGTACCTATGCGCATCGGCTACCATCTCTTCCGTACTGTGCCCCCAATGGGTCGCAGCTCACTGGGAAGCAACATGGTGCCTGTTGTTCAGTTGGCCAGACTCTCTTTATCTATATATATATATATATATATATATTCTTCCTTCTCTATTGTGACCTCCCTCTTCCTATATTTATATATATATTTATATGACACTGAATAGCACTAAACTTTGGGACTTTTTAAACGATCATTAAAATTATTATTCTATTGGAATTGAACACCTCTTGTTCAATTCTGGTTAGCATGGTCTATGTACTCCAGTTTGATAAGGCCTCCCCCACCCCCCCCCCCCCCCACCCCCGCCTCCCTCTCTCTCTCCACAGTTGTTGCACTACTGCAGGTCAAATATGGTGATCAAAATTTTCAGTTTTTGTGGTTTAATCTAATAAACTGCTTAACTCATGTTTAATCTTGTTTCTGCACGGCATAAAAGTTTAAGTATTTTCCCATTCGTGTCTTTGTCAAATTTCCACTCGTTATTTTATTGTGTATGTGTTTCCAGTTGGTGTTGGTTTGCAATTCGTGCAAACCTGTGTGTAACTAATCGTGTTCTATTCGCACTGCATGCCTGGTAACTTGAGGCTTCCCTCCCCCCCGTCAGTGTTTTGTGAATGCGAGTTCTTTCCTTTGCTGTTTTGCTTATTTCTTAGATTTTCTTTTCTCCCACTACCTCCCCCGAACATCTACCTTTTGTCTAACATTTTAAATACAAAAATAAATAAATCCTATTTCCTTATCTCCTCGCAGACATGTGATTGTTGTCTCGCCCTACCCCCTTTATCTCCTTTTCTACCACCTCTTCCTTCCATCTCCAGCTGATACTCGCTTTCCAAATTAACCCTTTCTCCTTTCTCTGATCCACGCCCTCACTTCAGGGACTTTTCCCAGATTGTTTTTCACGGTTTTGTTTAAATATTTTAAAGCTTTCCCCTGCAGTGTTTTATTCATTGGTTTATTACAACCCCTCTAAATCTCCCCACTCGCCCCTCCCTTTCAAAACTCCCCCTCACCCCTCCCTTTCAAAACTCCCTCTCACCCCTCCCCTTCAAAACTCCCCCCTCACTCCTCCCCTTCAAAACACCCCTCCCCCTCTACCCTAACATCCAAAACTCCCCCCTCGCCCCTACCCTCTAAATCTCCCCCAGCACTCCTCCCCTTCAAAACTCCTCCCCCCCACCCCTCCCCTTATAATCGCCCCCCCCCCTACAATCTTTCTACAATTCTACCCATCCGCCTCAAAGCTGCCCCCTCTTTTTTCCATCACATACCTCCTCCTCCTCCAATTTTTGACTTTGCTCTGCCCTTCCCCCCCCCCCCCCCTCCCCCCTCAAATCTCAAACAACACCTCACTGTGCCTCTTCCCATCACCATCAAATCTTTTGTGCTCCCCATCCTTCCCTTTCTCCAAACTCTTCTGCAATCTCTGACACCCTACCAACAGCTCTCCCTACCTCCCCTCTTACTTACCCCTCATCTTACCCTACCCCTCCCCTGTCCTGTACCCGATGCTCCCCTCCCTCTTCCTTAACGGTATGGACCTCAAACATCCGGGGCCTTCGCTCAAACCTGATGGATCTCTCCATACAGGTTGCTTCTGACAAAGCAGACTTGATCTACTTAACAGAAACTTTCCTCCTTCAAGATGTCTCTGATTCCTTAATATCTCTTCTTGGTTACTCCCGCCTCCTGCACCGAAACACTTGATTTTGTGGTTTCCCCATATTCACAGAAAGAGAGGAGGATGATAGACCTGAGCCTCGTCCTGGTGGTGGGGTTGCCATCTTTATCAAAAACTCTCTTCCTCACTCTCCTTGTACTGCCCTCTCTCCACCCCACCCCCAGGAGTACCTCTGGCTTCGGCTTCCTCTCCGCTCCCACCTTTTGTTCATATGTGTTCTGTACCGTCCTCCAAACAGTGATGACTCCATTTACATCTCCCTGTCTGACAACATGGACCAACGTCTATCAACTCATCCCAACTCTCTCTTCCTCATTTGTGGCAACTTCAACTGTCATCATGTCAGCTGGCTGGGTGTGGGTTCCTCTCTCACCAGCCATGGCAACTCAGCAAAGGACTTCGGCGACTCATTGGGACTGACACAATCTGTCAATTTCCCGACCCGGATTTCAGTCAATGGAGTATCTTCTCTTCTGGACTTGGTTATGACAAACTTCCCTGCAAATGTCTGCTGCACTTCTGCTCCAATCGGTTCTTCTGATCATATGCTTGTTAAAGTGGACATATCTCTGGCCATTCTCATCTCTACTGCCTCTGACATCAACTCTTCCTGGGAATTCTTTCAAAGTAAACTGCTCTCTCTCATGCACAGATTTATCCCATCCCGTCTTAACTTGTCATACCCTTTCTCCTGTCCATGGTACACTGAAGCTTGTGGTGAGGCAGTTGTCATGAAGGAACTTGCCTTCACTTCATGGAAGGCTAATCCAACTGAAGGTAATCTCAGTTCCTTTCACAAAGCTCGGAACAAGTATGTGTCTCCCCTCAGGAGAGCCAGGAAACAATATCCCTCCACTCTCAAGACTGAACTCTCAAACCTGTCTCCCTCCAAATCCTGGTGGCGTCTGGTCAAATCTGTTTCTGGTGTTTGTTCCCCTTCCATCCACTCCCTTACCTCAAATGGCTACGCAGCTGACACTGCACGTGAAAAAGCCGAATGCCTCGACTCTGTGTTTCCCTCAAAATCTTGTGTCCCGAAGCCATCTCTCTCTGAACCCACCTTTCCCAGTTGAACCCAGCTGCTCCTGAACTCTTGTGTCCTTCTCTCTTGACAAGATGGAGAAGTTTTTGTCAAACCTCGACTCTGATTCTGCAACTGGACCAGACGGCATCAGCCCACGGGTCCTAAAATCCTGCTCTGCGGCTCTTTCACACCCTCTCTCTGTTCTCTTCACCCTCTCTTTTGCTCAAGGTCGTCTGCCATCTGCTTGGAAATCAGCCAACATTACCGCTTTAAACAAACTAGAGGTTCCAGGGAACCTGAACTCAACTGGTCTATATCAACAAAAATTGATTTTTCAATATTTCCGCCCTGCCGTGCCCATTTTTGGGCGTGCAACGCCCAAATGCAATCCAAACTAGTTTATTTCTTAAAGATGCTGCCTAAGGAGTTTCATCAAGTTTGATCAATATTTGTGACTTTTAGAGCGTAGACGTCAAATTGTTTACAGACGATAGACAGACAGACGGACGACGGACATTGGGTGTCGACAAAAACTCAGCTGGACATAGTCCAGTTGAGTTAAAAAGGTGCAAAAACAGATCCTTGCAACTACAGACCAATCAGCCTACTACCATTCAGCCTGCTCCCAATCATCAGCAAAGTCATAGAATCCATCATCGCTTCTGACATCAAATCCTTCCTCTTCTCCAATGGCTTGATCTCGGATGATCAATTTGGATTCAGACCAGGTCATTCTACTCTGGACATGCTGCTTCTGCTGTCTCAACAATGGATGGAGGTCCTCAATGCCAAATAGGAAATCACAGCTGTCTCCCTCGATATATCGCGTGCCTTCGATGCGGTCTGGCTCCCTGCTCTGCTCACCAAACTCTCCTCCTATGGTATCCATGGAAATCTCCACGCACGGCTTGCGGACTTCCTCTCTGGCCGTAGTCAACGTGTGGCCCTGAATGGATTTGTCTCATTTCCCCCTTCTTGTTCAGGCTGGAGTTCCCCAAGTCAATGTTCTGGGCCCTGTGCTTTTTCTGGTCTTCATCATTGATCTCTCCGACTCTCTGGAAAATCCTCTCTATCTCTTTGCCGATGACTCCACCTTCTGCTGCTCCATACCTCAACCCTCAGATCAGCAGTCTGCAGCCTCCTCACTATCTTCAGACCTGGGCAAAATCAGACTGGTCAAACAAGTGGAAGATGTCTTTCAATCCTGACAAATCTCACACTCTTACTATGTCTCTCCGAAAATACCGACTGGACAACCCTCCCATCTACTTTCTGAACAATCCTCTCCAAGAAGGTCTGTCACAGAAGCTTTTAGGTCTCGCTGTCTGCCATTATCTTTCCTGGGAATACCGCATTTCCAAGCTGGCCTCCAAAGCCAGTCGCCGACTGGGCATCCTCCATCGTGCGAAGTCATTCCTTGGAACACCTGATCTCCTCACCACATGCATACAAGGCTTTCATCCGCAGCTCAATGGAATACTGTTCTCCCCTCAGGGCCGGTGCTCCTGCCTCACACTGAGCTCGGCTTCACGCTGTTGAAACCAAAGCTTTCAGAATCATTGAAATCTCCCGCGATGAAGCTAACTCAGAGGTCCTTTCACTCACTCACCACAGGCAGGTTGGTGGTCTTTCTGTCTTCTACCGACTCCTCTCTGGCCTAGCTCCCCCAGCTCTGTCTGTGCTCTGTCCCGCAAATATTCCTACAGGTTGCACAAGATCTGCCTGCAACCCTCTCATGGTTAAACTGCCAAAATCAAGACTCTATTCACCTTCACGCTTTCATTCCTCTTTTCTCCTGCCTCTGGAACAAACTCCCTCACTCTCTTCAATCCCACTCCTCCCTCCAGGTCTTTAAAACAGCTGTTCACCACCATCTCTTATCTTCCCCCATCCAAAACCTTGATCTTTTCTACCTCCGTTAATTCACCCCAGATCCACTTTTTTGAAATAACGACTTTTTTTCCTGGAAGTCCTCGCAGTGTCCATCTGTTTTATACCTCTCCCACCCTCCCCCCTTTTCCCAAGCCCTCTCCCTCCCACAGATCTCCCGATGTCCCTGCTCTCAAATGTCACACTTGTGTGCTTCCCTCTCTCTCCCCATCTTGTCTCCCGCTCCCTTTATCATATGCTTATGCGTCAGTTTGTCTTTTTGTGATTAATGTTAGCTCTTACACGAGCCTCGATGTTGTATACAAAAAAAAAAAAACAAACTCGTAATGTCTTCGTTAGTTCTACATTAAATTGAAATAGATGGGTGTTGGCTTAAAGGAGAACGGACACGACCAAAACAACTTTGCAGATTTCGAAACATAAACATATCTTAAACACTTCTATTGAGTTCATTTCACAAATATCTTCGCGGTTTTATTAGAATTTGTCAAAATATCGCCGAACAAGCAAAATCAGTTTTGTCAAAACCGCAAACCGGAAATGACGTTTGCGAAGTAACCCAGTTTTTCGTTCTTAAAGCCTTGTTGGCTTTGTGACGATCAGAACATCGCTCTGTTTTCGTTACGATCAGTTGGAATCATGCCCAGTCGTTGGTTGGCTGCTGCTAGTGTGTGCCCGTACGTGCGGGGAGGTACGTGGACATACGTACGTTGACGTACGTACCAAAAATAAGGCCTCACTGTCCGGAAGTTTGCATATCGCAGTTACGATTAATTGCAAATTAGTTTTAATGGCCAAGTATTCAATTTTCAAACCGCGAGGCAGAAACAACAAACACACGCGGTTCCTTCGCTGTCGCTTGACCGTACGTGCAAGGAAAAATTAAAACTTGCATCGTTCCTTCGGTCTTCGCGCTCGTCCTTCGCCGTTCCTTCGCTCTCGTCCTTCGCTGTTCCTTCGTTCTCGTACAAAACGTGTGTTTGCTAAATAAATGGCCATAACTTGGTAACCACTTGTCTGATTAATAGCAAACCTTGAAAAGGCACATCCTCGGATCCCCAGCAATATACCTGGCAAGTTTCACTTAGATCGGACTAGTGGTTGTCGAGAAACAACAGCGGTCACAGACATACACACAGACAGACACACAGAGATTGCTTGCATTATAGAGAGTTATATTATATAGACAGACATTATAGACATTATATTATAGACAGATTATAGACACATTACATTATATAGATAGATTATAGATTATAGACACACATTATAGACAGACACACACAGAGATTCCCTGCTTGTCGTTAAAGGCGGCAAAAAGGGTTGGCGTCAGGAAGGGCATCTGGCCGTAAAACATTGCTTCAAAAAGGGGACCGAAAAACAACAACAACCACGGTTCCCGAAAAAGGCCAACCCCCGCAAATGGCCTCTAAAGGTGGTTATTTTTTATATAGAAAGTGCTATAATGATACAATTACAACTGATACACCTGCAGTGCTGCACTGTCAATAAAGTCGTATTTCGTTTCTGTGTTTCTATCCATTTCTTGCCTCACGGCACCGAACATTAATTAAATATTGGTCATGTATTCCATTGACCAGAAAAAGAAACTTTTTCAATTAAAAAAGAGACATAAAAATGAATACCATTCAGTATTTTGGAGGCGCCCGAGATCAAAATCGATCGCCATTGTGTGTGTCCGACGATTTCTCTTCTTCACTCTCTGGACGGTATGGTTCGAATCTGTTTGGGAGAATCGAGTGTGATTCCCCAAGATTATTAACTTTCTCTTCATTTTCCGCATCAGATTGGTCAGAAATATCGCTGATATCTAGACTTACGCAACTATCGGAGTCGGTGTCTGCCATTGTTTACTATTGCGCAGTCACATCAGCTTCCTCCGATGACGTCACATCGTGGAGGGCAGATTATCGCGAGATGCTGGCCGGCGCGAGAGAAATCGTCTGCTATTGGCATTTTAAAACTCGGATATCTCACGATTCACGCATGCTAGAGCAACAATTTTTGCGCCAAACGTAATCTTTTTTGTTGCTACAATTAATTAATCTTAAGCATTTGATGTCTATATTCATGTCCGTTCCCCTTTAAAGTAGCTGTTGGCTACTTTAATATATTTACCCCATGAAGTTTGGGTTAATAACATGCTATCAAAAAACCGAGGCAGATTCCTTACTTCTGCGGTTGTTATTACCGTACCGTACACCGCATTGCCTGAACGGTTAAGGTTGCTGGTTTAAGATCGCAAGGTCCTGAGTTCAAGCCACTGTCATGCCGTTGAATTAACACCAGGTGGGTCGACTCAGCCTGTCATGCTTATGAGGTTGGCAAAATGAGTACCAGCTTACTTGGATGAATGAGCCATTCAAGTATCCTGCGGTGGAGTGGTGACCCTTCCAGGATTGTGCTCAATAGCCCGGAAACTGCTTCGGCAGCCCTATGCATCTGAAGGTTCAAAAAGGAGTGGTCATTATGGGGTTGGGAGGACGGTTGAGAAAAATTGGAGACTGCCAGGAATGGAGGGTTTTCTTTTTTCTTCTTATTCTCTAAAATCATCGTCTTTTTTTTTTTTCACGACTCGTTTTAATAAAGTTTCTCTCATTGCTTTCCCATTCTTACGTAGCAAAGGGAAATTGCACAATTGCTCAGTGCTGAAATGACAGCCAGATGGTTGAGACTTCAATCTTATAGCATGAGTTGGCTACATTTTTGAACACAAGTTGGGGTTGTGTGCAGGCTGTGTGTGTAACCCTCTTAACAAATGCGCACAGTGTATGTGCGTTCGTTTTGTCGGGGTCTCGCACAATCGCCATCCTCTGACTCGATGGTCTTCGCGATTTTTCTCTGCCAGAATGTGCTGCGAAAGGTGCAGCTCGAGGATGCCGTGCAGATATCGGACGTGGTTATGGCCTCCCTGCTGCGTATGTTTGAGAGTACAGCGGGATCGGGCGGAGTGCAAGAGGATGCTTTAATGGCTGTGGGCACGCTTGTTGAAGGTGTGGATGCTTTTCTTTTGTACATTTTGGTGGATGGCATGCTTTGGCATTTCACTCCACGGTTATTGTACAGTTTTTGTCTGTACCCTCCTTGTGTGGGAATTTTTGGGGGTGTGCAGCATATTTCTGAAGCAAAGCTGAAGATTTGTTTGTTCCCCTCCCTCTTTCTTTGGTACCGATAATCTATTTCAGTACTTGGTGTTGAGTTCATGAAATACATGGATGCATTCAAGCAGTACCTGACTATTGGGCTTCAGAACCACGCAGAATACCAGGTGAGTTTGTTTTAAAAGAGTACCAAGTACTTACTTTTATTGCTTTGTTGGCCGTAATTGTTTTTATTAATAAACAGTCACTGATGCTGTTTATAACATTAAACAAAGAAATTTGGAGGAATCCCGACATCTGTGATGTAAGTTTTACTTTCAGAACTGAGGGAAGATCTACTTTAATCTATATACCCCATGAAGATTGGGTTAATAACATGCTATCAAAAAACTGAGGCAAATTCCTTATTTCTGCGGTTGTTAGTACCATACCGTACACCGCTTATCATTGATTCATGAACCATACAGCGCTTCAATCCATTAACTTTGTATTCAAGACATTGGGAATAAAGTGTTATGGTCATATTTACTATATTATTATTATTATTATTGTGAAAACGATCCTACTGAAACGATACACAACTGTATTAACAAACCTGGGCTTAATTTGTCTGAAGCGGTCCAAAGGTGAGGCGTAAAGCCTAAGGCCTATACGTACCGTTTTGTTGGAAGAGACGTAATGCCGATGCTTTCGATATTTGATGGTCATTTTAACAATCGGTTTGTTTGTGTTTCACACTGAATGAAAAACGTCAAGGTAGAGCATGGCGATTGTGATATATGACAGGTTCGACGATATGTTCAGCCTGAACGAAATTGGAATCAAAATACCGGAGTGTGGAGCGTCAGCCATCGTCATGACATCAGACATAATCACATCACTCTGGCATGTGACCAGATCCTCAGCTCTGATTGGTATACGTTTGAGGGGACAAAAATATGGACGGACAAACACTGTTCTAGATGGCTTTGCCCTATGGATTACGCCGTAAAAATCTGGGTCAAAGTGGGTCCATGTTTGAAAATGAGATGGTGTAAAAGACGGTGTATCAACCAATAGTGGTAAATTTACAAAAAACAGGTTGTTTTTTTTGTTTTTTTCTATAGCCTTTAAAAACTTTATTTTATTGTTATTGAATTAAAAACCTGAACACTAGAACACAAATTACGTGTCACTTCCAAAAACCTCCAGTTTAAGAGAAGCACTTCGACAAAATATTACACGATTTTACGCCATCTTGACCTATCAAATTTGCCACGTTGGGTAGTATCGAGATTCAGACAAAATTGGGGATTGTAGGAAATATCGATTGAGCTCGGAAACGCAAAGCAAGTGTTTAAAAGACCTCTCCCATGTCCTTTTCTTTTCTCAAGACTGCATGGGGTAAGGTGTCCCATGAACGCTCGTTATTTATTTTTAATATCAATATAATTTATCATCCTGTAGCCAAACATATCGTGGTAAGCATAGTCATCTTATTTTTCATTGCATCAGCTGTCTAGCTATTACTTTTTTCGGAATATTGAGAACCCTGCATTAATGCCTAGTTACGTGCTTGTACTTTGTCACAAAATGAGTGCTAGGACAGTAAAGTGTGTTGTTGTTGTTGACACATTTTGAACGAATTGATGGAGAATTTTGGAATGGAAATGAGCCTTGTGGATAACTGCAGACATTTGAAGTGAAGAGTTTTTATGCCTCCGCCGACGAAGTCGCCAGAGGCATTATGTTTTCAGGTTGTCCGTCTGTCCATCCGTGATAGGTTTTCGTTACCGCGATAACTTGAGAACGGCTAAAAGGACTTAAATCAAACTTTGTAAAGTATGCAAGCATGAACTGATTAGATTATGGGGTCAAAGGTCAGAGGTACCGTTATTTTCAAAATGAAGTAAAAAATTTCAAAGTAAAAATTATTTTACTGTTCTAACTCATGAACCAATGATGGGATTTTGCCCAAACTTGGTGGAAGTATGTATTATGATGCAAAGATGAACTGAATATATATATTGTTACAGACGCGGTTTTAGATGTTAGTTTACCGAGCGGTTTGGTATTACCGCGTCCGCACAGTTACTCCCCGATTAGAACCCTACCCCGCCCGATTCCACTCGACGTTGACCAAGTCGCGCTATGCTAAATCAATGAAGGAAAGGACACAACGGCTGGGATTAAGGCAACGACACAAGGGGTACAGTTCTCAAGACCTCCGGAGGAGGATATAATATTGGTGATGCAGAAACGGGTAGATTACACGGTAAGAGGTAAAGCACAGAAAAGATGGGCACTTAGACACAGTCTTATCTTATCCCCGACAGACCACAGACAAACGGGACAAGACTGACTTACACAGGGATTGATGGCAAGGAAGGGCAGGCAGTCGATAGCACAAGGTGCACCTTGGCTCAGGGGCAGAATCAAACGCGGTCCGGTCCAGAGATGCGGGGAGGTATTCAGCGCTTGGAGGTGGCGTCTTCTCTCTCTGTGGTGTCGGCGCATCTGACGTCACCTCCCCCTTTTTGCGCATGCCCAGCGGGGAGTGACACGCCCTCGGCTCGCCGGCTCCGCCCCAGATGGAATCGGTCCGCCGCTTCCATTGGGTGCGGGGGGTTACCGGGCTCCGCCCTTGACGAGGAGCTGACAGCGAGCCCCTGCGTGGTAACCCCGTCGGAGCACATGTTCAATGGCGGCTAACCAAGCCGGAGTGAGGACGCACACTCCCCGCGCCGCCGCCGCTGTTGTTGTTGTTGTTGTTGTACCATGAGGAAGAGCTGCGGGGAGGTATTGGGAGGTCCTAAACTTTCTAACGGTGCCATACAATCACATTCTGGTGCAACGAAGAGTCAGAATTAATGGAAACGAGTCCTTAACTGACATAGACTAAGAATAACTAGCAAGATGTCCTATAGTTGTCTACGTGAGATGCGGTGAACCTGGATGCGACATTTAATGGGGGAAATAGGGGAAGGTCGGGGCTACAGAGTGTTGTTTACAGACAATGGGACTAGGGAATGGGGGATTGGGGATAGTTGGGAAGTATTGGGGAAATAGGGGAATATTTACAAGCGGATATGGATGGAGGCCAAATCCCATATCCGCAACAATATATATATATCATCAAAATTGCTTTAGCGAGGTGATTTTGGTGAGGTCAGAGGTCATGTCAGGTAAAAATGCGATACCTGAGAAAAGCTGAATGTAATCTGTCCTGTCATTTCCCACAAAACTTCCCCAAGAGAAGTATGAAATATCGAATTGTTTTTATTTTTTGTGGATTATTGCATTTGTTGTTTTGTGCTGGAAGGGCTGAGCCACTAAATCGTAAGTTCTTAACATTTTGTGTTGGAAAAACAACAACATTTATTTTGGTTAATTTTATGTGGTAAAGATATAGTTGTCACTGTGCAAATACAAGTTCAGCTACTCAAAGGCTATAAAGACGTCAGCCTTAAACCGGTAGTGTTTTGTGTTCCCCAGACTGCTCAGTGTAGCTGTGATTTCACTTTGTATTGCTAATGTAGCTGCCACGTCCCATACTTCATTGTTTTTGTTCAGTTCATATTTTGAAATATGAGCTCATTTAAAAGGCTGTGATCCGCAGGTGTGCGTGGCAACAGTGGGTCTTGTGGGTGATCTGTGCCGGGCGCTGCAGGTCAAGATGCTGCCTTATTGCGACGACATAATGCAGCTACTTCTGCGAAACCTCGGGGTAAAGTTTCCGTTTTATACCTACACAGCAGATAATAAAGTTGTTGTTGTTGTTCCTCTTCTTCCTCATCTTCTTTTTCTTCTTTGCAGGAGCTAAGCTCAAGGAAGAGCAATAGCTTGGTAAATGTGTGCTTCAGGTTAAAAACAAAACTAGCCTAACATGAGTGGTTATGTTCTGCTAGCTTATTATTTAAAAACCTATCTGTAAAATAGCACATTGCAAATGAGGTGTTCCCTCTTTGCATAACACAAGGAGAGTACTATCACAAACTTGAAACTGAAATGCAAGGTTTGTATAGAGATCAATGCTTCGCAACTTCATCAAAGAGAAACAAAAGAATGGGGATGAGTGGTGAGCCTGCATATTGAGGGTTTGACAAGGAAGTGGTTGCCACACACCCTCCTTCCCCCCCCCCCCATACCCTCCCCCCCAACCATACCCCTCCCCTCCCCCACATGGCAATATAGAAATGAAGGCTGTGGCAGAAGGTCATTGTTGTGAAACGGATCTGTGGCTGGAGAATGCATGGCCTGGAGATGAAACTGCAAAGTACCGTATTTTCACGCAAATAACCCGCGGGTTATACATAAAAAGTTCCAAAACGTCCAACTGCAGGCTATACTCATGTGCGAGTTATGGCACAGTATTTTACCATTCCGCAAGTGACATAACCACAGGGAGGAGGATGGGGCGTTATGGTAAATTACAAAGGAGAAACAGAGGCAGTTTTTTTTTTCCTCCAAGTTTAATTGTAATATCTATGATTACAGTTCTTTTATATATTTTATATTCACATGTATATCTAATTCCAAAGCTACCGGAGTTAAGGTTCCGGTAAATCGTCGTCCATAAATCCCACAAAGTCCACATAACACGTGGTGGTTGGGGGTGGGGGTGTATGTTCAAGAATTACGGAGTACGACGGGGAGGAGTGGGGAAGGTCGGGTGTTTCCATTACATAATGCTAAACCAATCGATGATGACAGCTTTGTTCCAGGCACCTTTTATTTAAATATGCAATTATTTCATATTCGACGTATTCAAAACATTAATGAGAAAAGTGAATCTTTGTTTAAACGCTGTTTTCCCACAGAACTGGTGACTGTAGAAAAGTGATGTCACTTCCCTGAGAAGACATATTTTGTTTTTTCATATCCTTTAAATTGTCGATTTTAATAAGACATGTTTTCATGTTACCAAATCTTTACAATATAAAACATTATAAAATAATAATGAAATATCAAAGTACAAAATTAATATTGTTGGTGCTGTTTTGATGACTATTCCATCAGTGTTATTTTCACGGACACTTCAATCTAATTTACAAATGAAAGCAATTCAACATACAGTATTTATAAAATAATGACATCATGCCGAGTGGTCAATCCTAGTCTGTCCGCTGATGTCATTACAGGTATTCCCACTGCGGCCGGGTGTTATTGATGGTACACTGTGCCGCCTTTACTTTTTCAAATATAGTTCATGGTAATTGAAAAAAGACGAGGGGATAAATAGCATCCTGGGATTAACGCTCCGGAAATTTTCCGAGAGCACCTTTTTTCCCCAGGAGTGGGGTATACAATGAGGTGGGTTATTTGCGTGAAAATATGGTTGCCAAGGGATGCACTGCCATTGCCAAAAAGCACCTACATGCGCTTCTTCCTCTTCACAGTCATTATCTGGCTCTGTTCATGGAACTGGGTTTTTACCAATCCCGCCCCCTGTGAAGATGTGCGAATTAGGTACTCGGGCCTAAGGGTAGTTCTCCTTGTATGTGGTTGTGGTTGCTCCCTGTGATTTTCCCTATGTTTTTATATCTACGAGACCGGCCATGCAAAACGTCCATTAAATCACCGCCATAGACAGGGCCGAACATTCCCGATCAGACAATTAACCCCACCCCACCAACAGAGTGGGATGAGGGGCGTGGAAACTATTGTAACCGGCGGACCACGTCCCTTGCTTCGTCATTGGTCGAGTTGACCATGGAGCGATTGAGTGGAACATGGTGATTGGTCCATGTGATGTCAGAGCGAAGGTTCGAGGAGGAGAAAAGAAGAAGAATCAGTCTCTATCTCTCTCGTTCTGGCTTTTGTGGCGGGCGGTCACGTTTTCTCGTGTGCGATCGTAAAGAGAACTTTCGGAGCTCGGGTGGACTTTTGCAATTGTGAGAAGGAGGTGTTAGTGGCGGTTTGTACGTCCGCGTTGTGCTTCCCCGGACGGCTGAGGGACCCGAGGGAGGACTGCCCTCAAAAAGGACCTCACGTTTGTGGCACCGAGGAGCGGCCATCTTGTGCGCTTCCCACCTGTGGGGTTTCAAGCTTCCGACGACCAGCAAGCTCCGAAAAGACTCGTTGAGCAAGCCGAGTGCCGGCCGATATAAAAAGAACATTGTTTTATTTTTATTTTAGTATTCCCCTGTCTGTTTGTGAGTCTGCGTGCAGAGCTACATCGATTAGAATTTCGTTTTACCTCATCTTTCATTCTTTTTATCGTATTGCATTTATTTTCATTAAACATTATTATTGTTTCCCGGTGTGTGCCCCGGTTTAGAATAGGTACACCGTATCCCTGCGCGTCGTAAGAGGCGACTAAGGGTTGGCGTCAGGAAGGGCATCCGGCCATAAAACATTGCCTCAAACAGGGAACCATGATTGTCATGGGGCCCATAAGGCCAACCCCTGCTCTAGCGGGTAAGAAATGGCCTTAAAACAATCATTCATTCATTCATTTTCAAACATTATTATTGTTGCATTTTCTTTGTTTGTTTGTTTTTGTTTTTTTTTTGTTTTTGGTGTACAGAGTCTAGGCTCGTGAAAGAGCTAACATTTATCAAACAAACAAGCAAACAAAGTATATAAAAAGGGGAGCGGTCGACAAGATGGGGAGAGAAGGGGAGGAAGCACACAAACACAACATTTGAGAGCAGGGACATCGGGAGATGTTTTTGGAGGGAGAGGGCCTGGGGGGAGGCAGGATAGGTATAAAACGCAAGGACACCAAGGACTTCCAGGAAAGAAGTCAAAGGTCACCTCAAAAAAGTGGATTTGGGGTGAAATTAGTGGGGGTAGAAAAGATCTAGGTTTTGGATGGGGGAAGATAAGAGATGGTGGTGAACAGCCTGGAGGGAGGAGTGGGATTGAAGGGAGTGGGGGAGTTTGCTCCAGAGGTGGGAGAAAAGAGGAATGAAGGAGTGAAGGTGAGCAGAGAGTCTTGATTTTGGCAGTTTAACCATAAGAGGGTTGCAGGCAGATCTTGTGCGACCTGTAGGAATATTTGGGGGACAGAGCCCAGAGAGAGCTGGGGGAGCAAGGCTGGAGAGGAGTCGGTAGAAGACGGAAAGACCACCAACCTGCCTGCGGTGATTAAGTGAAAGGCCCTTGGAGATAGCGTCATCGCGGGAGATTCCAATGATTCTGAATGCTTTGGTTTCAACAGCGTGAAGACGAGCTATGTGTGAGGCAGGAGCACCAGCCCAGAGGGGAGAGCAGTACTCCATTGAGCTGCGGATGAAAGCCTTGTATGTGGTGAGGAGCTCAGGTGTGCCAAGGAAGGACTTCGCACGACGGAGGATGCCCAGTCGGCGACTGGCTTTGGAGGCCAGCTTGGAAATGTGGTTTTCCCAGGAAAGATCATGGCAGATAGTGAGACCCAAAAGCTTGAGTGACAGAACTTCTTGGAGAGGATTATTCAGAAAGTAGATGGGAGGGTTGTCCAGTCGGTCTTTTCGGAGAGACATCGTAAGAGTGTGAGATTTGTCAGGATTGAAAGACATGTTCCACTTGTTTGCCCAGTCTGTGATTTTGTCCAGGTCTGCAGAGAGTGAGGAGGCTGCAGACTGCCGATCTGAGGGATGAAGAATGGAGCGATAGATAGTAGAGTCATCAGCAAAGAGATAGAGAGGATTTTCAAGAGAGAGAGATCATTGATGAAGACCAGAAAAAGCACAGGGCCCAGAACACTGCCTTGGGGAACTCCAGCCTGAACAGGCAGAGGAGATGAGAGAAACCCATTGTTGTGTCTTGTTTGCATGGTGTTGGGCCCGAGGATAAACACGTGTGGCTTTCGTCCGTGCAGGTAAGCACCCCGTTGCCTTTTGACCCTTGTGCGCCAAAAAGTGTTGCCACTTTTTGGCCTGACCGCCTTTTGGCTTTCGCTAAGACCGACCGGCTATCCGTCCAAGGCTGGTTTTATTCTTCCTTTCAAACACTGCCTTAAATTGTTTCAGAAATGGCAAACTTGTCGTAGAACTATACTGCTGTTGTTTTGTATTGCAAAACTGCCACAGTGGCCTGTTGAGAAATATTTATTGCTTTTGTTTTTGATCTGTTAATCCTACATCGTTGATTGTTTTGTTTGTAGGATGAGAATGTTCATCGCTCTGTAAAGCCACACATCCTTTCTGTGTTTGGAGACATCTGCCTTGCTATTGGCGGAGAGTTCAAGAAGTATCTTCCCCTCGTCATGGATACTTTGCAACAGGCTTCTCAGGCCCAAGTTGACAAAGTAAATTGTTTGTGGGTGGTTGTGTGGTGGTATTCATCGATTTCAATCTTGTCATTAAATTTGACACGACCTTTGTGCCGGCCCACAATTGCATGATGAACATTGGTTGAGAAGCGTTTCGATTTTCATTATACAAGTTGGGATGTTTCTTATTTTTTCCAAGTATCACTCTTGAGCAAAGAATCGCGATATATTTCATTGTGAATCGTGCCTCATTAAAAGTGAAATTGCTTTCTGTGTTTTTGTAGAAAACTATGAGCCGCATTATTACTTTGTGCTGTTTTCGTTGCACGTGATTTTGAGGAAGTTTTGTTTGCATGCGAAAACGTTGCTCACGTACGATCGTACATCGATCCATGAAAATTGCATTCTGATAATCAATTAATTTTTTAATGTATACTTTGATTCATTCTTCTTTTTACCCCATGCACACGAAGCGAGAAGCTGGGATAAACATTCCGTTCACCTTGTCCGTCCGTCCGTCCGTCGCCCAAACGTCAGTTTATGATCGAGGAGCAGCTTAATTTCAATTGAATGTTATATTTTGAACACAAATCGGAAAACTAACCTGGAGTTTAGCAGTACTTTGGCTCTGAATCTGTCTGTCTGTGAGCAGGAGATGTCAAAACGTTGTGGGTGGATTCAGACGAAACCTGGTGGGCAGGTTGGGTGTGTGACGAGGACAACTTGATTTGATATTGGTGAAGAATGTGAATTTTTTTTTTTTTTACTGTGCTTCTTCACCATTGAGAGATGAGGCCAAAAACTATATATAGCACGATATCTCACAAAGTTATGGATGGATGAGGACGAAACTAGGTGGATAATTTGGGTAGGTGACGAGAACAGGCCGATTCGATTTTGGTTCAGGTCCGGCCGGATGCAGATCCGGCCTATCGGTGGATACAAAACGTAAACTGTTCAGCCTGGCTGAGGTACGCGCTCTACTGAATGCCGTTCCAGATGATAAATAAAATATTATTGAAACCCACCATCTTTTACTTTTGTGCGGAGCTCCTGTATCACCTCATCATTTTGGACATTGGGAATTGTTTCACATGCTCTGATTCCTTCATCATAATTCTGTTGATATCTAGAATAGAGGTTAAAGCAATATGCAGTCATCTCCTGATTTACAAACTTTCAACCTTGCTTAGTAAATGTTTTTGACGCCAAAAAGTCGATTTACGACCACCACAAAACCTGACATTACAAACCTTTGCTCGACTTCAGTGAACCGTTTTCAACGACCAATTCAGAACACGGCCTCGTGAACCTTTTGCTCACAAACATTTCAATCCTGGAATATAAAATAAACACGAATGTTGCTGCAAAACACCACACCATCATTCTGCTTACGTCCGGGATAATGACGTCAGAGCGTCGCTTCCCTCACTCTTTACTCCGCCGTCACGTTCGTGCTGAAATGCAGTGTTAAAGTGCATTTTATTTACTCTAGTCAAACGTCATTGTGCATAATTATTAATCCTTAACTATGGTTCCTAAAAGGAAGATAAGATGAAAGGTGCTTCATGGAAGAGATACTATCCATCTTAGATATTGCACATGATTTTGGATTTTTGGGGTAGGGGGGGGGGGGGGGGTGAGACTATTGGGACACATGCCCTGCATTATATCTGTTGGGGGGGGGGGGGGAGAGAGAGATATTGAGACGCATCCCCTGCATTATATCTGTCGGGGGGAGGGGGAGGGGTCGAATATTGGGATGCATCCCTGCATTATATCTGTTGGGGGGGGGGGGGGCGGGGGAGAGAGATATTGGGGCACATCCCCTGCATTATATCTGTCGGGGGGAGTGGGGGGCGAATATTGGGATGCATCCCTGCATTATATCTGTTGGGGGGGGGGGGGGTGGGGAGAGAGATATTGCGACGCATCCCCTGCATTATATCTGTTGGGGGGGTGAGGGGGGATATTGGGACGCATCCCCTGCATTATATCTGTCGGGGGGAGGGGGGGCGAATATTGGGATGCATTCCCTGCATTATATTTGTCGGGGGGAGGGGGGCGAATATTGGGACGCATCCCCTGCATTATATCTGTTGGGGGGGGGGGGGGATATTGGGACACATCCCCTGCATTATATCTGTTGGGGGGTTGAGGGGGGATATTGGGACGCATCCCCTGCATTATATCTGTCGGGGGGAGGGGGGGCGAATATTGGGATGCATTCCCTGCATTATATGTCAGGGGGAGGGGGGGCGAATATTGGGACGCATCCCCTGCATTACATCTGTCAGGGGGGGGGGGGGGGATATTGGGACGCATCCCCTGCATTATATCTGTTGGGGTGGGGGGGGATATTGGGATGCATCCACTGCATTATATCCAATTGAAAATCACTCCCGATTTACGAACGACTTTTCAGGAACACATGATGTTCATAAATCGAGAGGTTGTATATGCAGCTGTTCTTCTGGTGTGGTATTCCACCCCTCTCCCTTTCCCTTGCCCTTTTTATTTGTTTTGAACTATTTGGCAGAACTTTATCTTGTTTGCATTCTCGTCCTCTTTGTATTTAATTAATTACTGCAATTGTCTCCTTCAGCACGATTGGGCTATCCTTGTTTGTTGAACTGAACGCCAGCACTTCCTATGATCTGCGTTCTAAGTTTTCTGTGTGGCCACACTTTTGCAGACAGATTATGACATGGTTGATTACCTGAACGAGCTGCGTGAAGGATGTCTTGAAGCTTATACTGGCATTGTGCAGGGACTCAAGGGAGACAAAGAGAACGTGCACCGTGAGTGGTCACCACGGCAGTGGTTGTTTTTATTTTGCAAAAAAGAAAGCCTTGTAAGTACAGACTGAACACCTTCATGCACTTTTACACCTGCGTGTGCAGCTGACGTCTTGTTGGTGCAGCCTCGGGTGGAATTCATCCTGTCTTTTATTGATCACATTGCGCAGGACGAAGACCGCACAGATACGGTTGTTGCTTGCTGTGCAGGTTTGATCGGGTAAGGATACCATAATATAATAGTAAGGATACTACCACGTCCTAAATTCTCAAAAATTATTCCAAACAGGAAATTTGCTGTTTTTGGCTATGTCATAAAGGACACAAACAACAGGCTTGAATAACTAATTTAACATGCTCAATAAGGTGGTGTAAAAGAGGCTGCAACAGTGGTGGTATTTTTCTATTTTTTTTTTCTTTTTTTTTTCAGTTTTTTTCCCCTGCAGCCTTTAAAACATTAATTTTATTTCAATTGAATGATGTACTTGAACACTGTAGAACACAAATCACCTTGTTTGCACTTCCACAAACCTTCAGATTAGCAGTACTTTGGCAATTTATTTTATGTTGCTTCGGCCAATCAAATTTGCCGTTAACTCCTGAGGACGGAGTAACTAAGATTCAAACAAAATGGCGGGCACCTAGCTATGCAGCGACAGAGCTATGTTCGTGCAAAAGATCTGTTTGGTTTTTGCAACCTTTTCTCAAAGATCATTCCAAAATCGTCAGTTTCTCCAAGAAGAGTTGGCAGAAGGTTCAGTTCTGGAATATAGTTTGACCCGTTAGCTTCACATGTTTGCCATCACGCCTGTTTGTTTGTTTTTGTATGCTGAATCGAGGCTCGTGAAAGAACTGACATTTACTTCACAAACAAATCAACCAGACAAACAAAATATATAAAAAGAGGGAGCGGAAGACAAGAGAAGGGGAAGCACACAAACACTTGAGAGCACACAACATTTAAGAGCAGGGAGATGTGTGGGAGGGAGAGGGCTTGGGGGGAGGAGGCGTGGGAAGTGGATGGGAGAAGTATAAAACACAACGACACCAAGGACTTCCAGGACAGAAGTTGGTATTTCAAAAAAGTGGAATTGGGGTGAAATTAGCGGGGATAGAAAAGATCAAGGTTTTGGATGGGGGAAGATAAGAGATGGTGGTGAACAGCTGTTTTAAAGACCTGGAGGGTGGAGTGGGATTGAAGAGAGTGAGGGAGTTTGTTCCAGAGGCGGGAGAACAGAGGAATGAAGGAGTGAAGGTGAGCAGAGAGTCTTGATTTTGGCAGTTTAACCATAAGAGGGTTGCAGGCAGATCTTGTGCGACCTGTAGGAATATTTGCGGGACAGAGCGCAGAGAGAGCTGGGGTGGCAAGGCCAGAGAGGAGTCGGTAGAAGACGGAAAGACCACCAACCTGCCTGCGGTGAGTGAGTGAGAGGCCCTTGGAGTTAGCTTCATCGCGGGAGATTCCAATGATTCTGAATGCTTTGGTTTCAACAGCGTGAAGACGAGCTAGGTGTGAGGCAGGAGCACCAGTCCAGAGGGGAGAGCAGTATTCCATTGAGCTGCGGATGAAAGCCTTGTATGTGGTGAGGAGCTCAGGTGTGCCAAGGAAGGACTTCGCACGACGGAGGATGCCCAGTCGGCGACTGGCTTTGGAGGCCAGATTTGAAATGTGGTTTTCCCAGGAAAGATCATGGCAGATAGTGAGACCCAAAAGCTTGAGTGACAGAACTTCTTGGAGAGGATTATTCAGAAAGTGGATGGGAGGGTTGTCCAGTCGGTCTTTTCGGAGAGACATCGTAAGAGTGTGAGATTTGTCAGGATTGAAAGACATGTTCCACTTGTTTGCCCAGTCTGTGATTTTGTCCAGGTCTGCAGAGAGTGAGGAGGCTGCAGACTGCCGATCTGAGGGATGACGAATGGAGCGACAGAGAGTAGAGTCATCAGCAAAGAGATAGAGAGGATTTTCAAGAGAGTCAGAGAGATCATTGATGAAGACCAGAAAAAGCACAGGGCCCGGAACACTGCCTTGGGGAACTCCAGCCTGAACAGGAAGAGGAGATGAGAGAAACCCATTCAGGGCCACACGTTGACTACGACTAGAGAGGAAGTCCACCAGCCATGCGTGGAGATTTCCATGGATACCAAAAGAGGAGAGTTTGGTGAGCAGAGCGGGGTGCCAGACCGTATCGAAGGCATGTGATATGTCAAGGGAGACAGCTCTAATTTCCTGTTTGGCATTGAGGACCTCCATCCATTGTTGAGAAAGCAGAAGCAGCATGTCCAGAGTAGAGTGACCAGGTCTGAAACCAAATTGATGATCAGAGATCAAGCCATTGGAGAAGAGGAAAGATTTCATATCTGAAGCAATGATGGATTCCATGACTTTGCTGATAATTGGGAGAAGGCTGATTGGTCTGTAGTTGCTGGGATCTGTTTTTGCACCTTTTTTGTGCAAAGCGGTGATGTTGGCAGATTTCCAAGCAGATGGCAGATGACCTTGAGCAAAAGAGAGGGTGAAGAGAACAGAGAGAGGGAGTGAAAGAGCGGAAGAACAGGATTTTAGGACCCGTGGGCTGATGCCGTCAGGTCCAGTTGCAGAATCAGAGTCGAGGGTTGACAGAAACTTTTCCACCTTGTCAGGAGGAAAGGACACAGAGTCCAGGAGCAGCTGGGTACGACTGGGTACGGTGGGTACAGAGAGGGATGGGTTTGGGACACAAGATTTAGAGGCAAACACAGAGTTGAGGCATTCAGCTTTTTCACGTGGCCGTGTGGCCATTTGAGGTGAGGGAGGGGATGGAGGGGGAACAAACACCAGAAACAGATTTGACCAGACGCCACCAGGATTTGGAAGAGTTTGACAGATAAGAGAGTTCTGTCCTGAGAACGGAGAGATATTGCTTCCTGGCTCTCCTGAGGGTGGACACACACTTGTTTCAGGCTTTGTGAAAGGAAATGAGATTTCCTTCCGTTGGATTTGCTTTCCAGGAGACGAAAGCAAGTTGTTTCTGGGCAATAGCTTCACCACAAGATTCCGTGTACCATGGACGGGAGGAAGGGTATGACAACTGAAGACGAGATGGGATAAATCTGTGCATGAGAGAGAGCAATTTACTTTGGAAGAATTCCCAGGATGAGTTGATGTCAGAGGCGGTAGAAATGGGAGACCAGTCCAGATGATTTATGGCTGCTTGAAGACCGTGCCAGTTGGCCTGAGTGAAACGCCAGACTCGCCGACGCTGAGGAGGCTCTCTGAGAATGGTCAGAGAGATGTCCACTTTAACAAGCACATGATCAGATGAGCCAATTGGAGCAGAAGAAGAGCAGCAGACATTTTCAAGGAAGTTAGTCATACCCAAGTCCAGAAGAGAAGATGCTCCGTTGACTGAGATCCGGGTCGGGAAATTGACAGATTGTGTCAGTCCCAGTGAGTCACAGAAGTCCTTTGCTGAAGAGCCATGGCTGGTGAGAGAGGTACCCACACCCAGCCAACTGGCATGGTGACAATTGAAATCACCACATATGAGGAAGAGAGAGTTGGGATGGGTAGATAGAAGTTGGTCCATATTATCAGACAGCGAGATGTAGATGGAGTCATCACTGTTTGGTGGACGGTACAACACACATATGAACAAAAGGTGGGAGCGAAGGGGAAGCCGTAGCCAAAGGTATTCCTGGGGGTGAGGTGGAGAGAGGGCAGTGCATAGCGAGTGAGGAAGAGAGTTTTTTTATAAAGATAGCAACCCCCCTCCAGGACGAGGCTCAGATCTATCATACCGGAGGAGGGAGTAACCTGGGAGAGATACCAAGGAATCAGGGACATCATGAAGGAGGAAAGTTTCTGTTAAGCAGATCACGTCTGGTTTATCAGAAGCAACCTGTATGGAGAGATCAGTCAAGTTTGAGCGAAGGCCCCGGATGTTTGAGGTCCATACTGTTAAAGAAGAGGAAGGGGGAGCATCGGATACAGAACAGGGGTGGGGGGGGGAGCGGTAGGGTAAGATGTGGAAGAGGTAGGGAGAGCTGTTGAAGGTGTGTCAGAGATTTCAGAATAGCTGGAGAAAGGGAAGAATGGGGCGGACAAAAGGTTTGGTGGTGATTGGGTGAGGCGCAGTGAGGTGTTATTTGAGTAGGGAGAAGAGTGAGGCAGAAGGTTGAGGGAGATGAAGGTGAAAGTTGGAAGGGGGAAGAAGCGGGGAGGACGCTTTGAGGAGGAGGGGTGAGAGGGGAGTCTAGGAGGGGAGGAGTGAGGGAGAGTCTCGGAGGGGAGGGGTGTGGGGGGAGTTTAGGAGGGAAGGGGCAAGGGGGGAGATCTGAAAGGGATGGGTGATGGGGAAGATTTGGAGGGGAGGGGCAAGGGGGAATATTTGAAAGAGATGGGTGATGGGGAAGATTTGGAGGGGAGGGGCAAGGGGGTGGATTTGGAGGGGAGGGGTGATGGGGAAGTTTTGGAGGGAAGGGGTGATGGGGAAGATTTGGAGGGGAGGGGTGAGATTGGATTTTGAAAAGTGTACGATTAATGGGAAACGAACATTTCTTGCAAAATGAGTTCCTTCGAGTCAATGAGTTCCTTGAGACCTTCGAGTCAAAAATACGTTTGAGGACGCTGAAGGATGGGTGGAGTTCTGGAGAGTTTAGGGAATGTATGAAAGAGGCACTGTAACTGCAAGAGATGGAATTTTTTTTTGGAATGAATAGATTTGGTGAGCAAGTCGAAAGCATCCTTTTATAGAAGAAGAAGAAAAAGGTGTTATAGTATATGACAGAATACAGTTCTTCAGGGGACAGTTGAAACATTTTTTAACGACGTGAACACGTGATCACGAACAACGTGGTCGAAGAACGAACGAACAAATAAAAACGAACAACGGATAAGAACAGAGAAGGGAATATATATATATATATATATATATATATATATTTTTTTTGACTTGAGATGAAAACAGAGACAGAGACCGAACGTGAAACGTGAAAAATAGAGACCGAAAGTAATTGCGAGCGCAATCGAAGAACCGCTGAGACAGAAACAAAGCCTCAAGCCAAGGTCAGACACGGTAGCCTACTAGTATTACACTAGGCCTCAGAATACGCGACACGAACTAACCGACGATTCTGTACACAGGTATGAAAAACCAACACCAAGAATACTATTAAAGACACACCAATAGTTACACACACCGAAAGAAAGATACAGTTTCGACAAAAACACAATTGTGAAAAGTTACTTAACTTCGAAAGCCTGCGCGCGTGGACAGCTTTGAAGAGACATTTAAGTCACGAGCAGAGACGTGAAGACACTTTGAAGAGATTTAAAACGTTAGACAAGTGGTCGATGTTCGGGGAAGTTACGGGGAGAAGAGAAAATCTAAGAAATAAGCAATACAGCGAAGGAAAGAACTTAAATTCACAGAACACCTATGGGGGTAGGGAAGCCGAGAGAAACCAGGCCACGCACGCGGTGGGACAGAAAACGATTAAATTATACAAAAGTTTGCAAAAATTGCAAATCGACACCAACTGGAAAACACACTGCAACACATGCACAATAAAAAGCGAGTAGAAATTGACGAAGACACGAATGGAAAAAAATACTATAACTTTTGCTGCAGTGCAGAGGTCGAAGACGCTTCCTTGCTCCAGGGACCGGAAACAAACTGTTAATCAAAGTTCACATACAAAGCTTATAGATCATGGTTGGAGATGTAAAACGAGTTGAAAAGACCCTTCCCATGTCTTTTTTCTCAAGACTGTGCGGATTGAGGTGTTCTATGAACTCTGTAGTTTGCTTTTGCTTTTGTTACAACGGTCGGGGACTTGCCTCTAATATTTGCGAGATAGTGTTTTGTGTGAGACTTGCAATTTGCAAGGTAATGAGATTTGTCTCTACATTTTTTTTTTCTGCCATTCCGGGTTATAAAAAAATTTGTATGCACTGATTTTTCTTCTGTTGTTTTAAAGTTTTAAATGTTGCATTGACTTAGCCGCTGGTTGCAGGGATTTGTGTGCAGCGTTTGGCAAGGAATTGGTGAAGTTGTTGGACATAAGACCAATGATAGCTGAGCTGCTGACAGAAGGTCGACGCTCCAAGACTAACAAGACAAAGACACTTGCTAACTGGGCCACAAAGGAAGTCCGAAAGCTCAAGAATCAAATTTGGTGAGTTGCAAAGGCTCAAATGGGTGACCTGTGAAGGGATTTTATATATCTATATTATAATAGGCGTAGGTGATACGTCTGTCCGGGGATGTGGCTTAGTCCGTTTGCAGAGTATTTCCACCCATAGCTCCACCCATTCTTGGAGAGGCTTCATGTAAACAAATATCCACCATTTTATTAACTCGAATAGCTTTGAGGCCTGTTTAGTTAGGCCCGTGCTGTCTTTCTCTCTCACACAGGTTTATTTCAACTCAAATTCGATATATCATTTCATTTTTAACAGTCGCTAACATAGTTTTAGACTCGGTTGAAAAAAAACGGGAAGAAAATCCGATGAAAGTTTCCGTTTAAAGAACGAAATGAATTCTCAAAGGCCTGTAAAATATAGCCCATTCATTGAGTCACCTTCACGATTTTATATCGAATTCACCATCTGATTTAATTTTTATCAATGGTTTTAGACTCGGTGTCAGAAATAATTGAGAACATTCACGCACACACAGGAAAATGCAGAGATATATTTTTTTAAATCGCGCCATGATGATACACGAAAATACACCGCCTAAAATAACAGTCGAGGAAAATGACGACATATATTAAAAATTCGCTTTTTCTTTTCCGTTAAGATATATTACTTTTCCGTTTGATGACAGTCGTCACAAAAACGTCAACAATGATGCCGACATATATTTCTTCGTTCTTATTTCATTCAACATTATTATCCGGAAGTAAAGGTTCACGTGTTCCCTGGTGTTGGGCTAGCGGCTAGGGTGCCGGCTTAGGATCCAAGGATCCTGGGTTCGAATCCCGGTCGATCGCTGAATTAACGCCAGGGGGGTTGACTCAGCCTGTCATCCTTCCGAGGTCGGCTAATTGAGTACCAGTTCACTCGTAATTCCCTGTTTGTCGTTAAAGGCGGCAAAAAGGGTTGGCGTCAGGAAGGGCATCCGGCCGTAAAACATTGCTTCAAAAAGGGGACCGAAAAACAACAACAACCACGGTTCCCGAAAAAGGCCAACCCCCGCTTTGCGGGGAAAAATGGCCTCTAAAGGTGGTTATATATTTTTTTTTTAAAGGTTCACGTGTTCATTTCACGTGTGAAAAAACAAACTCCATTTCACGTGTGCATGGACGTGTAAATCACATTTGTAAAATATATAAATTAACAGACGGGAAATTGCTGAGAGATATTTCTTCGTTTTTATTTTATTAGTTACGAGCAGAAGTACCCGGCGTTGCCGGGCGGGGAGGGAGGAGGGAGGGGCACGTACACTTTAAACATGTATATACATCAGGGTGGAGCTTATTTCTGAACTTTTGAAATATGATCTTCTTACCCTCTCAATTTGTTCCTATATATGAAATAAAAATTCAGGCAAAATATGAGCACAATTGAACAATATTTAGGGGTAGATCAATGATGGTAAAGTTTCTGATACCCCAAAGCTGCGGCCGCCCTTTTATTTCGCATACTACTGATAATAGATTAATTCTGTTGATAAATTAAGAACCCAATTTTAACTACTAAGTAAATTGACACTCTCTCCTATCATCATACACACAACATGCAATCATTGTGGTAAAATTAATTACTGGGAACACAGATAAAACCTTTAAATTATAAAACTCTGTGCTCCATTAAATAAATAATTACAGTAGTAATATGTACATTGTACATACACAATATCTGTTATAATAAAAGAGTAAAATGTTCGTTGAGCTAGAGTCTGCTAGACAATAAATGCTAAAATGAGATGTAGCGCTGACTTGGGAACGCTTATCACCATAGTATCTAAAAGTAAACACTGTACATAGGTGTATCACAGAACACTATTTGAAAATAAAAACGAAGTTATCACAGGCTTTGCAGAGAATCACCGACACAATGGGTGTATAAACATGGTATAATATTATCACAGATTATAGAAGCATAATCATTGTGGTTCAACTGGTTCATATCTATTATCCAACCAATCATCCGAATCCCATTGTTTTTCTGATAAATTGACAATGCAAATTTTCCATGAATTTTTTTCCAGACATGTTCAGACTTGTTTACTGTTTGGACTCAATGGACTGACTATGCTGACTAAGCAACAGCTGCAACACTGTTGCAGCAGTATGTTTGTGTAATTGCTTGAGGCATTGTGCTCACTGCTCAGTTATTAATAGAACTGTTTGAATTTTCTTGATTCTTAATTTCTTAATGCTATGTTCTACTTCTTTCAGATTCATATCTGATTGAAAATGTCATCTGTGGAAAAACCAACAAGATCTCAAACCAAGTTGTATCTCCTTGGCGACTCTGTGACTGAATTAAGTGGCAGCAAGTTGCCATCATGGCGTATGGCTCTTGGATTCTTCCTACATCACCATCTCGATCTGAAGGAGACCGTAAGACAATCGTCGGATGTTACCATCACGGAAATAGCTAACTTTTGGAAGAAAGCTAGAATCCCGATGAGAGCTCATCAAAACTGCCAAACCAAGCTTGAGCAGACATTTGAAGAATGGCGTCTTCTGAAAAAGAACAAAGCGCGAACGTCACCAACTCAACTCGCGAGAGAGTCGGCTTTTGTTTCCAGGCTTGAAGACCTTTTTGATGTCGCTCATGCTGATGCTCTGACCAATACATCAGTATTACAAGAAGACAAGGATTTCTTGTTAGCCCAGCGAGAAAAGGGAAGAAGGGGGTCGCTGGCTGGAGTAGATGTAAAGCTTGCTGCGAAGGAGAAAACGGCGTCCAAAAGAGAGGAGGAAATGCTTGCCAGGCGACAGTGAATGAAGCAAATGAAACAGTTAGCAGCTTCTACAGCTGAACTGATTTCATCTGGTTCTGAATCTGAAAACAGCTCAGCAGAAGATAGTGAAAAGATGGAAACTGGGGACAATGCAAGTGAGGGAGCTGCTGGAGGCATCACATTTCAGACACAAAAAAGAAAGAGGGGGCGAAAAACTGTCGTTACTGAAGAACTCGCAGCCGCTCTCGATCGCACAAAAGTGTCAGACCGCAAAGCCGTTTTTGTTATAGCAGAAACTGCCAAAAGCTTGGGACAGAACATTGATGAACTTGCTCTAAACAGAGACTCAATTCGCCGACAAAGAGTACAACACCGAGTCCAGAGATCTGCAAATATAAAGGCGGAGTTTCAGGGTAACGTTCCCCTTGTTGTTCACTGGGACGGCAAACTGATCCTTGATCTAATTGGAAAAGAGAAGGTTGATCGCCTGCCAGTATTGGTTTCAGGGAAAGGAGTTTCTCAGCTACTCACAGTTGCCAAGCTTCCATCTGGAACAGGCGAGGCTCAGGCTGCTGCTGTCTTTGGAGCCATTGAAGACTGGGGCATAGCCGACAGCATCCGAGCTATGTGTTTTGACACGACCAGCTCAAACACTGGTCGGATCGTTGGTGCCTGTGTCCTCCTAGAGCAGAAGCTTGAGAAGGAGCTCTTGTCACTAGCTTGCAGGCATCACATTATGGAATTGATAAATTGGTGCAGTGTTCCAAGTGTGTATGGGATTGGGAGCCAAATCTTCTCCCGAGGTTCCACTCTTCAAACGCTTCCAGGAATACTGGGGATTCATAGACACGGCCAAGTATGAACCAGGGATTGCAGCTGATGACGTGGCAAGTCTAGTGGAAGACATAAAGCAAGGCACTATCGATTATGCCAACAAGCATCTTGAACAGAGTCAGCCGAGAGATGATTATAAAGAATTCTTGGAACTTGTGATTGTCTTTCTCGGTGCTGCTCCTGCCAGAGGAGTGCGATTCATGTCACCCGGAGCAATGCACCACGCCCGCTGGATGTCCAAAGTAATATACTGTCTCAAGATCTGGATGTTCAAGGCTCAATTCAAACTGACTCCTGCAGAAAAGAGAGGATTACGTGATGTGTGTGTATTCACAGTACGTGTCTACCTGACAGCCTGGATCTCTACACCTCAAGCATCAGGTGCTCCTTACAGTGACCTACTGCTGCTGAAGTCACTGCTTGAATACTCATCAATCCATCCAGCCATCTCAAAGTCAACATCACGCAAGTTTTCCAATCACGTGTGGTACTTGTCACAGGAACTTGTTAGCTAGGCTTTCTTCGACAGTCGGGTCAGTTCGTCAACCAAGAGACTGATGGTGAGTGCCATGAAGAATGAAGAAGACCAAGATCAGGATCATTCCAAGCGAATCACTGTTGCTCTTGATTCATTCAAGGACAAGAACTTGGAAGATTTCGTCACAGCAAGGTCAATGGAACTTCCAGATGGATTTCTCGCGGTTGATCCAGACTTGTGGGATGACAGAGACGACTACAAGCAGGCTGCAGAAACAGTCAACTCTCTAAAAGTTGTCAATGACTACGCTGAACGTGGAGTGGCACTCATTCAGGAGTACAGTGGGTTGATAACCCGCGATGAAACTCAGCTGCAATTCCTGCTGCAAGTTGTCGAGGACCATCGCAGAATGTACCCTGATAGCAGAAAACATACACTGTCCGGGATGCCATGAAAATAATAAATTTGGGGTTTGCTGGACATTGTCAGACTGATACTATGAACTCTGTCAGAAACTGAACAAAGAATTCACTATTAACGTGTTCAAAAATAAATACTGTGTTCAAGTGTGTTGTTTAAAATAAATTAAGATATAGTCTGATATACTCGTAATTCGTTGAATTTTTATAATTTTCATAATCTTTGAGGCCCTTGAGCTACCCCTAAACATAATAATGTAGTGCTCAAACTTCTTATACAGTGTTTCTATATTATATGGAACAGATTAAGGGGGTAAGACTTTCAAAAATAAAAATGTAGTTTTTAAAAAGAATTTAAGCACCACCCTAATATACATGTGGGATGTGGGATATATACATGTGCCGTGGGACATGTGTAGGTGTACGTGTGTGGGTGTACGTGTGTTTGTGTGTGTATATGTGTTTATGTGTGAGTGGGTGTGCATGCACATGCATTCACATGTTATCAGAAGTAAATACATTGTGTTGATGACATCATTTGTGCATCTGATAAATTGCCAGTAACCATTTTGTGAAACTGAATGTGCAGGTGCAGCATCTAACTCAATATGTCGAAATGTCACACACGTCCATGCCCGTGGGATTCCCACGGGTGACCCCACTAGTATATATATATTTGACTGAGGAAGCATACTAACCCTATGACATGACACTGACGTCATGCATATAAATTATATGCATGATGTCAGTGTCATGTCATAGGGTTAGTGTGCTTCCTTAGTCAAATTTAATGTTCTTGACTGCAAACCTGATTGTCGAGGAGCAGGGCAGAGACAATGTGTCAGCGTGGCAGGCTACACTTGTTTTATATATATATATATATATATATATATATATATATATATATATATATATATATATATATATATATATATACATATATATATATATATATATATATATATATATATATATTAAATATATCGGTCAAAGATCTGTATTTGGAGAGGAAGGGAACCTAAGGTTGAATTTCAAGTCCATGATGGCTGCATTGATCATTTTTACAATTTTCATTTTGTAAAAAATTCGAATCGAGTTTTTTCTTGTTTGTTTTTTTTAAAATAATATATTTTTTCCCATTGTTACATCAAAGAATACATCGATGTCCAAAAAAAGCGGCTTGGCGACCTAAGTTATTAATATCTGTTAAACACATGCTTTCTACAGCGATACCTACAAAGCAAGACATGGTTGTTTCCATGGAAATTCCAAGTTGGAGTTGTCGGTGATAAGTTGAAATTGCTTGGCTGGGTAGTTGATTTGCATGTATGATTGTATGTTGTATATTATTAGGATTGTATATTATTGTTGCATGTATGGCGTCAGGAAGGGCATCCGGCCATAAAAACATTGCCTCAAAACAGGGAACCATGATTGTCATGGGGCCCGCAAGGCTAACCCCTGCTCTGGCGGGGAAAATGGCCTTAAAACGATCATTCATTCATTCATTGTATGTGTGTGTTTCCTTTTTTTCACTCCATGCTCCTCCCACCCCATTTACCCCTCCTTTTTTCAGATTCCATCAGTACAACAGCTTTTAAACTGAAATGGGCTAGGAACAGGTGTGGGCGAGTGCGGATGAGTCTGAGTGAGTGAGAGTGTGTGAGAGATGGAAATCCCCGCTCGTACAAGCAGTGGGCGACCAACTCAGATGTGTGGCGAGGCTGGCTGTGTACGCCGCCGGCGTCTGCCAAGGCTACTACCGAGAGTGCCCAGAGATATGATGCCAAATGACGGCTGTGGCCGGCATGTTGCCACAGCCTCGGCCAGACAACACCGGCAGAACGAGTCTCCATTGGAAGCTGTGTGCATGTGTGTGTGAGGTCATGTCCCCTGTTCCTCCCTGAACCTTACGGACGCCTTTGAAGATGGACATTGTGTACAACCATGCTACTACCACTTGCAGCTTTTGTGCGATTTGCTCAAGAAAAGCATTTACCCGGATTACGCCAACTCTGCGCTACGTATACATAAATAAAAACAGTGTCATAGAGCAGCTTTACACTCAAGTGCTGCCCTTTTCTTTTTTCCCTTTTTTATTTCTTGAAATCTTACATTTTGTTCTATTGTTGCGCTCCCTGAGACCATCACTTGGAACCCTCCAAACATGTGTGGACCGTTTTGACTTTGCTTCTGGGCTTGGTCATGTTTTGGTGTCTGAGCTGGGCCAAATGCTCAATTAGAAAGGACGCGTTTGGCAGTGCAAGCAAAATGACAGAGGATTATTGGCTCTATTTTGTGCGATTTGTTAATGTGAAGTTCACTGGTCTCGGTGCAGGACCAAACTCTTGTGCTTCCAGGATTTTTTGTGATGGAGGAAAACGAACTGCATTTCAGGAATTTTTTTTTTTTTTCGGAATTGGCTTGCATTGTGCGACTTCAAAGCCATTGAGCACTTTATAAATGTATTTTTGCATACGATGCCTTCATTAGAAGAAGTGTGGGAAATTTGTAATTTTCATTCGGCCAAATGTTTAAAAAAAAAAAACTAACAAATAAACGCACATTTGATTAAGGAAAATGATACTTGAAAATAGGCAAGGCCTGCCAAATTGAGTGCCTTCACGGTGCCCAGGGCATGGTTGAAAAGAAGCACATGGTTTTGGGTGTTCCAACCACAAAAGTGAGTCATTATCTTTGTCCAGTGTTTCACGCGGTATCTTTAGGTCACGTTTGAGTCATTCCCACTGGCCAGGGCGACGTCGACAGTTGCGTTGCCGGTGACGTCACGGCGGATGCTTGCTTCTGCCCTCCAGGTTCGCCCGCTCCACCTTTCTGTCCTTGCAACCACGAGTAATCCGGAGTTGTTGTTTTTTATTCTTTTTTTTCTTTCTTTTGGACATCACAAATTGGCAGTTCGTGCAGGCGGTGGTTGAGATTTGTTGCTACTAATTGAAATGCCTTCAAATAGCAACGGCCTTTTTGGATTAAGAAAAATAAATAAACTTGGATTAATCACGCTGCTGCCCTGTCTCCCCAGTTTAATCTGCGTCCTGTATTCCTTTTTGGTTTTATCTTCAGTACCGGGAGTGGTTTAACGATCCTGTGTTTTCCAATTGATTCGACATTATTTTAGCTTCTTTCTTTGGTGTTTCTCTTCATCTTCCAGTGTGTGATCTTTTTCCAAGTTATTTTTGTCTTAAATTTCTGCTGCTCCGCTTGTTGTTTTTTTGCTCTTGTAATACAATAGCATTTGCGGTTATATATCTCATTGACCCTTTTTATTATTATTTTAACCCTATTTCCCCTTCTGTCGTCGCCCCCCCCCCCCCCAGGTCCCAATTCTAATTTCTGTCTTAGTCTTTTCCAGTTGAGGTTGTTCTTCTTTGCCCTTCACAATAACAGCTTTCTTTCACAAGCTTAATGTAAACTTCCCTGGTTGGCCTGCTTACGAAGCCATCGAAACAGTATGTGCTGTCCTGAGTGTTGATTTTAACCTATGAAACTCCACATGACCTTTGTACATCGGTCTTTTTTATTATTATTTTTTTGGGGGGGGGAGATCAATTGTTATGTCCTGTTCAGATATCTCCTTGGATGGATGGTTCGTTTGATTTCATCGAGTTTCCATTTGGAGTTCGTTCCGTGTGTGGTTCAGCCGCACATTGTGCTGATTATATTTGGGGCTTTGAAATACAGGTACAATAATTTTTGTGGCTTTTCTGCTATTTGATCTTCTCTTTTTTTTCTTTTTTTTTCTTTTATTATTGATTTTTGACGTTTGATTCATTCACAGTAAGGGTTTTTTTTGTGGTTTTGGCACTCTTGCATTCACGGTGCCCTTCGGCTGATAAGGGCTTCTTATCACAACTTTCACATGGTCATTGTTGTCCGAGACAGGAAAGCAGAAACGGTGCTCTCCATCCGGTACTGGTGTTAATATTGTGGAAATGCAAGTGACTATTTTATACAGCCCCCTTTTTTTGTTGTGGTTCATGGTAATGCCATGTGTAGATTTTCTTTTTTTAATGCTGTTCGAGTAAAAAAGAAAAGTTATGAATTGACTGGCCTGATTTTGAAATTGCGGAAGGGGCCCTTTTTCTCACTTTGCGAGTGTTACATACCGCTGCTGTCATGTATTAATCATGCCAATAACAGTTTACTTGTTGACCATCATATCAAGTGCGGTATTTTTGGATGAACGTGACACCTTCACATGCAAAGGATAGTGGTACAAATAACTTTTTTTTAGGTAGATCCCACAAAACACTACCCAACCACCTCACTATTGCAACCGCCTTTTGGGGTAGGCTCGTGATCGCTTTTGGCCTGAGGCTTTCACCACCTGCCTGGCGAGGCTTGATGTTCAAATGAAGACTGAAATTTGGTCTGGGGTGCTTCCCTACTCTACGAAAGACACCCTGAGATCTTTCACGTCCATCCAACGACCAGAGGTTGCAGAAGGGTCCTCTGCCTCGCATCCTTCGGCTGGACGGCACGCACATTGCGGACTCGCCCTGTGTGCGAAATACCAAGATCATGATTTATAGTTAGACGAGATACGGTCCTCAGCAGGATCCTGCCACCTTTGCACCAAGTACTGCCTGTGATGATTTTCCTTTCGATCTTCTCAAATTGAGAATAACCAGACACAGTCACCACGGTATAAAAATGACTGCACAGCACCATTTTGTCCTGCAAACCTACCTGCATGTTTCACGTAATCCATCCTTCAAACTCTCTGGGAAATGTGCAGCAGCTCACAAGGTGTACAAGTCGGTTAATTGATGTAGATATTAAACGTGGCCGGACCCATGACTGCTTCACCATTTTGCGCACAGATAAAATTGTAAATCTCAATCACGTGTAGTAGTTTTGTAGCTAGTTAACGTCCTGGCTGACCTCCCTTCGTTTTTCCTGCCATTCCCTTTGCCACTTGGAAGAAAACCTACCACTGAACCCTCACTCCCACAGATCTCCCGATGTCCCACTGAACCCTCCCTCCCACAGATCTCCCGATGAAACCCCTCCCACAGATCTCCCGATGTCCCACTGAACCCTCCCTCCCACAGATCTCCCGATGTCCCACTGAACCCTCCCTCCCACAGATCTCCCGATGTCCCACTGAACCCTCCCTCCCACAGATCCCCTGATGAAACCCTCCCACAGATCTCCCGATGTCCCACTGAACCCTCCCTCCCACAGATCTCCCAATGTCCCTGCTCTCAAATGTTGTGCTTGTGTGGTTCCCCTTCTCTCCCCATCTTGTCTATCGCTCCCCTTATTATATGTTTTATGTGTCCGATTTTTTTTTGTGTGATTAATGTTAGCTCTTTCACGAGCCTCGATCTTGTACACAAACAAAAAACAAACGCCAAATGTACCACTGAACCCGGGTTGAAAAACGTGCCGCCCCTGTGCTTTGTCTTCCTTGTTAATTTCACAAACCCCAATTTCTTGGCAATTCGGGCCACCCCAAATGGTTTTTCTTTTGTCGGACCCTTCCCAAAGCGGGCCGTAGTGGGGTGGGTGGAAGTACGTCACGACTGACCAATCAGGTGGCGAGTGGGCGCGACCGTTGGGTCCATTTCCGGAGCGAGCGGGAAATAGCCATGGCGGTCAGGAAAATTGACATTCCGTGGAGTCACGCCGAAACGTTATCACTTATTGGAGCGTGCGGCGACAACAGAATCCAAAAAATGCAGCAAGGGACCTTCAGGAACCAAAAAGTCTTTCAACAAATAAGTGAATCGCTTTGTTGCACGGGGGTGCGTCGCAACGCCACACACTGACACAGTGACAGTGCAGAGAAAAAATAAAGAAACTTAAATCCGAATACAGGAGATGCAAAGAGCACAACGGAAGGAGCCGGTACGGCCCCAAAACGTTCAGATATTTCGACAGGATTGAAGACAATGGGTCGTCGTCCACGATGCTCCGGTGATGACGTTGAGGTGGCGGTGATGGACGTGCCGGATCATTTGGCGGGTAAGTCCACCTTGCCTTGATTGGGCACTTTCTAATGGAGATGTTCGGTTTCTGTGATGTGACTTTATGTAATCAACGAATCCTGTTTCACCCACAGCGGCCGAACCACCTGAGTCTTCCTCACCTGTGCCCTCTGCGGTGCCCGTTACAACAACGCACGCAAGTACGTACAAATATAGACAAGGGGGGGTGGGGGGGGGGGAATATTTATTGTTGAAGCATTTCATTTTTATTATTTATAATCTATCTTTTGATTTTCGGTAAAAGGACCATATGGTATGACAGAAAGGTGTACGCTTCACATCACCTGCAGGAGCCAGGTGATGTATAACATGGTTGGCGATTTGAATTTCCAAATTAAAAACCAAAGCAGTTGCCTTCCCGTTGTGCCTCGTGTAACTGGTTTCCTTGTTTACATGAAGGAACACCAAGGAAGAGAAGGAGGCAAGAAAAAGATGACCTGCTGGCATATCTGAAGGAAAGCGACGGCAAGTATATTCGTTTGCAAGAAAGCATGATCGAAATGGAGAGGGAAGAATGGAGGTTGGAGAGAGAAGAATGGAGGTTGGAGAGAGACGAGCGGAGACTGGAGAGGGAGGAACAGCGGGAGGAGTGTCGGAGGGAGAGAGAAGACACTGAACGTTTCAATGGGATGGTCTGCAGTGTTTTGCAGCAACTTGCAGCAGCTCTCAGTAATGCCTCGGTCACAAATGGCCTGCGGCGTGTTGGCGGCGGCCGTAAGTCCCCAAAATTGCCATAACCGTGCGGTGGCCGCACGGTAGATACGGTAGCCGTGAGGCGATCTCAAGATTTTTTGCTCGTCGCAGGGGCTTACGATTTTTTAAATTTGACATTAAACTATTTTTCGGAAATCGCTAGGCCGTAGGCCGCAACCCCACCGCATGTAGTATCGCAACGTCACTGTACGGTTGCCGTGAGGCGACCTCAAGGTCACCTCATGGTTTTTACCCTGTCTGGTGTGCCTAGAAAATCGTACGGCAGCCGCAACAACCGTGAGGCCTCCTTACTGTCACCTCATGGTGGTCTTGCGGCCTCCGTGAGATGGCCGTACGATGTTCTAAATATCGTACAGCGGCCGCAACAACCGTGCGGGCGCCTTGCGATTGCCTTGCGGTCGCCGTGAGGGCGCCTCGCGGTTCGCCTTGCGTTCTCCTCACGCATTTTGATTTCATGACTTTTACGATTGCCGTGCGGACCCCGTAACATTTGTGAACACTGCTGCCGCAGCCCGCAAAGCCGTACGATTTGTAAAAATCCCATCTACAAACCGCAGAACCGTGCGGCGGCAGCATCATATGTGACTAAGCACGGACTCAGACTGGCCATCACGTTGCGCTTTTTGGCGACGGGTGACTCGTACCACAGTCTGGCGTTCAATTTTCGTGTTGCCCATAACACTATCTCCATCCTGGTGCCGCAGGTGTGCAGTGCCATTGTAGCCGAGTACAAGGATGAGGTCCTGGTGCTCCCTTCGACCCATGACGCCTGGCGAGGAGTGGCAAGTGGCCGTGCGGACCACTTTTACGATTGCCGTGCGGACCCCGTAACATTTGTGAACACTGCTGCCGCAGCCGGCAAAGCCGTACGATTTGTAAAAATCCCATCTACAGACCGCAGAACCGTGCGGCGGCAGCATCATATGTGACTAAGCACTAACAGGGAAAAGCAAGACAAAGCATTTACCAACAAAGGCCCACCTCGCCAGTGTATGTAGATTGCAGTAGGTCTGTGGAAGTGTCTGCACACTCGAGCTGGTCAGAAGCTGATGCAGATTGATTGCAATTGTGTCGCTGGGTTATATCGATTACATTACATCTAAGAATGAATGATCTGAGGTTATATACAGACTTGGCATTTAATATGGAATATTTTTTTTGTGGGGGTGAACTTACTTTTCAAGATGTCTTAGAACCAAAAGTTCATTGGAATTATGTTGAAATTATTCTAGATTTTGTTAATGTGACCTTTAAAAGAAACAAAAACCACATTTGACATTTCGAAGCAAATAAATTGATCCTTGAAAGTGATGTAAACTGATATCGAACTCAATTCACGGACAGTACTGTGTTAAACTTCTGTACGTTTTCCAGAAGTATCTCTTTATTTTGCACATTAGCCAAAAAAAAAATTCAACAAAAACAAAAGCTAAATTATGATTGGGATTACGGACAGTAAAATTACAGTTCAGTACTTCGTGTAACCCCCACGAGCATTCAGGAGAGCACGTACACGTTGAGGCATGCTGTTCACGAGATTTGCCAAGGTTTGGACAGGAATCGCTTCCCATGCATTGACAATAATCTGCTGCAATTCACGCACAGAGGTCGGCTGCTGGTCCAAGTTGTCGATTTGACGCGTTAATTCTGCCCACAAGTTCTCTATCGGATTCATATCCGGGACATGGCAGGCCACTCCATATGCTCTACACCACGGTCAGCAAGAAAGTGTTGGATCATGCGAGCACGATGAGGCCGTGCATTTTCACCTTGGAAGACAAAGTTTCCTCGAAAGGCTGCACGAGCAAATGGAAGCAATGTTTCTTCCAGAATGGCCCTGTACTTGAACTGGTTCAGGTTTCCATTCAGAACAACCAGGTCAGTTATTGCCCCCTGCATGAAAAGCAGCCCAAACGGTCACCCCACCACCTCCAGCTTGGACTCTTGGCACTATACAGTCTTCGTTGTGGGCTTCATGCACTTGTCTGTGCACTCGGACGCGGCCATCTTGACGATAGACCAGAAATCTAGACTCGTCACTGAAGGTCACGTGATTCCAGTGTCCTGGCTGCCATTGACGGTGCTGTCTGGCCCACTGCAATCGGCGCTGGTGGTGTTGTCTGATCAGGCGTGGCTTTCTCAGGGGATGCCTGGCACGATAGCCTGCTTGAACCAGTCGTTGGTTGACTAGCCTTCTGGATACAGGCACATTTGTCAGTTGCTGCCACTCAGCCCTAAGCCGATTAGCTGACTTGGTACGGCCATTGCAGACTAACCGGTGCAGCTGGCGATCATCTCCTTGTGGTTCTGCGTGGGCATCCTGGCCTCGGTATTAGAGTAGGGACACCCCTCTGAGCATTTCGTTTCACGATCTTTGACACCTGACCTTGAGTGATGCCATACTGCCGAGCAATAGCACACTGTTTCATGCCAGAATTTCGTAAAGCCACCACTCCATGACAAACAGCATTGTCAAGTTGACGGACTATCTCCAGAGGAAGTGGCAATAACTTTTGTAGACGTGCAGCAGTTGTTTTCCACTAATACAGAACGCAACAACCCTTATATACCCGATTGTGATGCCAACAATCGTCAAATGTACCTGTCCTTACATTTTGTCACGCCACCTGTGATATAATCCTGTTATTGACTTCTTGCTGCGAAAGACAATCAGTGACATGGTTCTTTCAACAAAGACATCACCGAAGGGTAAAAGAAACTCACCAGATTGATATACTGAGTTCAGAAAGCAAACCCAATTCAAGAAAAAATATATATTCCATATTAAATGCCAAGTCTGTAGATTACATTACGTCTGAGTGAGGGCTGACCCAATATTACTGTCTCACGGGTTAATGGGGCCTGACAGGAGAGATACGTACGCAAACTCGCCTCCGAGCTGTCCAGCCTGGGTTCGAATCTCAACCGAGCCATAAACTGTCTTACAGGCAGGTGCCGTCCCTCAGATGAACGTTAAACAGGCGTCTCGTCTGCCGGAATTATCTTGTGGACGTTCGAGATACCACGGTGTCCTTGGGGAAGAGTCGGCGAGCTATCGCTGGCACTATGAATAAATTCCAAGTTCCTGCTCAACCCTACAGAGGGCACTGCATCAATGGCACAGCTGCGCCCCATAGCCAGTGATGCAGCTCAGCAGCCTTGTGCTGCATTCAAAAGAAGGACACGTTAATAAGCCAATCTCCAAGCACAATGGATGGCCACACAAGTTTTCACCAAATAGGGGAATTTATTGACAGAAAATGGGGGATAAGGGAAGAGAACACAGCTGCTCAGCAGCAATCACTGTTAAATAAATAAACTTGAAAGAGCTATCAGAGATTGCAGACCCTCGCCAGGATTTGTTTTGTGTGGCAAATAAATGGAGGGACGTACTAAATGGAAGGTCATTTATTACAAATGAAAGGTCTCAAGGTGGAAACCGTCTTAAAATGTCCAAGCAATTTAAAGGGTGTATCTTAACGTCAAAAGGGTCAGAATTGTCTGAAGGACCTTAAAACATCTAAAGGGGTATTGAAAGGTCAAAGGTGTCAAGGTCTGGGGGGTATGAGGGGGTAATAGTCACAAAGGTGTGTTCCAATAGTATGTAATTGAAGTAATTAATAGACACATGGTCAGTCTCACGTTCAAACGGTGCATAATAAATAAACATACTCGCATTTCAATAGTACCTAATTAATAGACACATGGTCAATCTCACGTTCAAACAGTACATAATGAATAAACGTACTCACATTTCAATAGTACGTAATTAATAGACACAAGGTCAATCTCACGTTCAAACAGTACATAATAAACATACTCACATTTCAATAGTACGTAATTAATAGACACATGGTCAATCTCACATTCAAACAGTACATAATTAATAAACATTCTCGCATTTCAATAGTACGTAATTAATAGACACATGGTCAATCATGTACAAGCAGTACATCTATATATATAAAACACAGTTTGTGTGTGTGTGTGTGTGTAATGTTACCGATAGACTCCTAAACGGAGAGGCTCACGAACTTGATATTTGGCACAAACATGGCCATTGAGCCTGGTACGAACATGGTCGACCGAAAAATTTATTTCATAATATTTTTGAACCATATTTTTACCTCCGCGCATTTCAGCGAGGAATATTATGACCGGAATGGCAGAGCAGCGCGCTGATTCGCTCAGAGCGATCACGTGATGTTCCAACTTTGCCGCCATAATCTTAGTTATGCGTACGCACGTAATTCAGTTTTTTCACATTTCAGCGAGGAACATTGCCATTCACACCACATAGGTTTTTTTTTCTTTCATCTTTCGATCCATATTTTTGGATCTGAAGGGGTTTTTGGCTGAAGCCATTGGCTATTTTGGCCATTTTTGGCTGAAGGGGTTTATTTTCATTTTATCTTTCCCTTGACGCCGCCCCCGCCCCCCCCCCCCCCCACCCCCCAGAATTTCCATGTTTTAAATGTTTCCCGGTGTGTACCCTGGATAAGAATAGGTACACCGTATCCCTGCGTGTCGTAAAAGACGACTAAGAGGGTTGGCGTCAGGAAGGGCATCCGGCCATAAAAACATTGCCTCAAAAAGGGAACCATGACAATTACAACTACATATGGGCAGGGTACAGCCCGAAGTGGAGATCGGTTTCTGAGGTTTGGGACATGGAATGTAGGGACAATGACAGGGAGATCAGGAGAAGTGGTGGAAGTATTGGTCAGAAGAAGAGTGGACATATGTTGTGTGCAAGAGACGAGATGGAAGGGAAGTGGTGTGAGAATGGTGAAGGGTAGGCAGGGACAGAAATACAAGTTTGTGTGGCAAGGGTGCCTGGAGGGCGTGAATGGTGTTGGTGTCCTGTTTTCTGAGGTGTATGTAGACAGTGTGGTGAGTGTGACGAGAGTGAGTGATAGGTTCATGATGGTGAAAATGATGATTGGAAAGCTCTTGGTGAACGTCATCTCGGGATATGCTCCGCAGGTTGGTCGAAGGGATGAAGAAAAGGACAAGTTCTGGTGTGCGATAGAGAAGCTGATGGAAAACGTGAAAGATGAGGAAGTTGTTGTGGTAGGAGGAGACCTAAATGGACACGTGGGAAGGAGTATGGATGGTTTTGACGGAGTTCATGGGGGTTACGGATATGGTGTGAGAAATGGAGAAGGTGAAAGGATTTTGGAGTTTGCTGATGGAGCTGATTTGTTGATTTGTAATACTCAGTTCCAGAAAGAGGATAATAAGCTTGTTACATACACGTCAGGTGGGTCGACGACAACCGTTGACTACCTGATGGTGCGTAGGCGAGATAGGGGGCACCTCCGGGACACAAAGGTGATCCCGGGGGAGGAGGCTGTTTCACAGCACCACTTGGTTGTCTGCGACGTAAGGGTGAAAGGTGCGAGGAGAGCTCGGCGGGTGAAGTACCAACCGAGAATGAAGGTGTGGAGGTTGAAAGAGGTGACAGTAAGGGAGGCATTAAAAGAGAGGCCGAGTAGGGTCGAGGATGATGTGGTTGAGCTTGAAAGTGGTTGGATGTCGATGAAAGCTAGTCTGTTGGGAGCCGTTGGTGAGGTATGTGGATGGACAAAAGGACCACCGAGGCACTCGGAAACATGGTGGTGGGATGATGAAGTTGGAAAGAGGATTGACGAGAAGAGGAAGAAGTTCAAGGAGTGGCAGAAGGCGAAGGGTACTGGAGCAGAAACAGCAGAGCATGAAAGTTATAAGGCAGCCAGGAAGGCTGCAAAGAAAGAGGTAGCAAAGGCGCAGGAGGCATGTAGGAAAATGTTCGGAGAACGCTTGGATTCGGAAGAGGGTCAGAAAGCAGTATTCAGGATTGCAAAGTAGAAGCGAAAGAGAGGTGTGATGTGATGGGGGTGAGTTGCTTGAAGGATGAAGTGGGACAAATCGTTGTCGACCCAGATGGAATTAAAGGAAGATGGAAAAGATATATGGAAATGCTGTTGAATACAGAGAATGAATGGGATGGCAACATAGAGAGTAACCCAGTTTTAGGACAGGCAGAGAAGATAACTGAGAAGGAAGTTGAGGAAGCGATAAAAGCAATGAAGGGTAGAAAAGCGGGAGGGCTGACGGGAGTTGTGGGAGATATGTTGAAGGCAGCAGGAAGTTGGGGTGTGAAGAGAATGACAGAGATCTGTAATCTGGTGGTGAAAGAAGGCCGCATTCCAGTGGATTGGGAACTGAGTACCCTCGTCCCTCTATACAAGGGGAAAGGTGACCCTCTGGAGTGTGGCTCGTACCGAGCGATAAGGTTATTGGAGCATGGAATGAAGGTATTGGAAAGGGTGTTGGAGAGGAGGATAAGGAAGAAAGTGAAGATCGACGAAATGCAGTTTGGATTCATGCCAGGAAGAGGAACGACAGACGCGCTTTTCATTGTGAGGCAGTTGCAGGAGAAGTACATGGAGAAGAGGAAGAAGTTGTTTCTTGGGTTTGTTGATCTGGAGAAAGCATTCGATAGGGTACCACGCAAAGTATTGACATGGGCATTGAGGAAGTTTGGAGTGGAGGAATGGTTGATCAGAGTAGTGATGGCAATGTACAAAAGAGCGCGCACAGCTGTAAGGACGAAGCATGGGAACAGTGGTGAGTTTGAGGTGAAGGTGGGAGTGCATCAGGGGTCGGTACTAAGTCCACTACTATTTGTAGCTGTGATGGAGGTGCTGGCTCAGAACGTAAAGGAGGGTTTACCGTGGGAGTTGTTGTATGCAGATGATCTGGTGGTGTTTGCGGAAAGTATGGATGGACTGAAGGAAAAGATGAACACGTGGAAGGAATGTATGGAGACAAAAGGTCTGAAGGTGAATATCGGAAAGACGAAGGTGATGGCAAGTGGTAAAACATGTGGTGAGGTGGAAAGAACTGGGAAGTGGCCCTGTGCTGTGTGTAGGAAGGGTGTCGGAGTGAACTCCATTCAATGTACAATGTGCGCTGAGTGGGTTCATCAAAAATGTAGTGGTCTGAGAGGGTCATTAACCAGTGTGGCAGCTACATTCAAATGTAAGGTGTGCACAGAGGGAGCTGCAGATGGAGGAAATGTTGAGTTGGATCTTGGAGACGGCGTGAAGCTGGAAGGTGTGAAAACATTTTGCTACCTCGGAGACATGCTGAATGGAGAAGGTGGATCAGACTTGGCAACGGTTGCTCGAGTGAGATGTGCATGGAAGAAGTTTCGGGAACTGAGTGGCGTGCTGATGATGAAGGGAGTGTCGTTGAAGCTAAAGGGAAAGGTGTATGCTGCATGTGTGAGAAGTGTTATGATTTATGGGAGCGAGACATGGGTAATGAACGTAGAGCAGCAACGAAGGGTGGAAAGGGTGGAAATGCGAATGGTTCGACGGATGTGCGGAGTATCGTTGAGAGAGAGGAAGACAAATGATGAATTGCGAAAGATGATGGGAATAGAGCCTGTGATTGATGCTGTGAAGAGGAACAGGTTGAGATGGTTTGGTCATGTGTTGAGGAAGGATAAAAGTGACTGGTTGAGAAGAGTGGTGGAAATGAATGTAGAAGGAAGCAGAGGACGGGGAAGACCGAGAAAGACTTGGCTAAAGATGGTGGAAGAAGAAATGTGGGCAAGGGGGTTAACAAGGAGAGATGCAGAAAATAGGGCAAAATGGAGAAGATTGTCATGGGGACCGCAAGGCTAACCCCCGCTCTAGCAGGGAAAATGGCCTTTAAAATGCATGTTGTTGTTGTTGTTTTAGATCCATATTTTTAGCCATAATGTCGCATAGCTAACGTAGCGTTAGCATAACGTAGCGATCCTTGCTCAGGATCTTCGTCAGGTTCGCGATCGAGTTAGCCAAAACGTAAAAGTGAAAATATATCGAATTTTTTATTCATATTTACCTCAACGCATTTCAGCGAGGAACATCATACACGGAATCTCAGTTGGTCGCAGAGCAGCGTGCTGATTCGCTCAGAGCGATCACGTGATGTTCCAACTTTGCCGCCATAATCTTACAGTTATGCATTCGCACGTAATTCAGTTTTTTCACATTTCAGCGAGGAACATTGCCATTCACACCACATCGGTTTTTTTTCACTTTCATCTGATATTTGTGATTTATTTCAAACAAACTGTATTTCCCATCTACACGGCCATGTATTCCTATTAACGTTATCTAAAGTACATAAATTGTGTGGATTACATCATTTGTGAATGTAATCAATTGCCAGTAACCATCTATATCCCTCCCCTCCCCTTCCCTCCTCCCCCTCCCTCCCGCTCCCCCTCCCTTTCCCCCCTCCCCCTACCCTTCCCCATCCCTTCCCCCTCCACCCTACCCTCTCCCCTTCCCCCCTCCCCTTTCCCCTCCCCCTCCCCTCCCTTCCCCTCCCCCTCCCTTTCCCCCATGCCCCTCCCTTTCCCCCCTACCCCTTCCTTTCCGCCCTACCCCGTCCCCCTCCCCCCTCCCCCTCCCCCTCCCTTTCCCCCATGCTCCTCCATTTCCCCCCTACCCCTTCTTTTCTGCCCTACACCTTCCCCACCCCCCTCCCCCTCCCCCACCCCTCCCCCCTCCCTTTCCCCCCATGCCCCTCCCTGTTCCCCCTACCCCTTCCTTTCTGCCCCATCCCCCTCCCCTCCCCTTCCCGCAACCCCTCCGTCCTCCCCTCCCCCCTCCATCCTCCCCCCTCCGTCCTCCCCTTCCCTCCTTCCCCTCCCCCTCCCTTCCCCCTCCACCCTACCCCCTCACCTTCTCCCCCCCCTCCCCCATTCCCCCTCTCCCTCCGCCCTCCTCCTCCCCCTCCCCCACTCCTCTCCCGCCACTCCTCTCCCCCTCCCATCCCTCCCCCTCCCCCCTCCCACCCCTCCCCCCTCCCCCCTTCCCCTCCCCTCCCTCCTCCCATCCCCCTCCACCTCCCCCTCCCCCTACCCCTCTTCTCCCCCCTCCCCTCCCCCTCTCCCCTCTTCTCCCCTCCCCCATCCCCTCCCCTCCCCTCCCCCCCTCCCCCCTCTTCTCCCCTCTCCCCCTCCACCTCCCCATCCCCCCCTCTTTTCCCCTCTCCCCCTCCCCCTCCCCCTCCCCCCTCTTCTCCCCTCTCCCCCTCCCCCTCCCCCTCTTCTCCCCTCTCCCCTCCCCCTCCCCCTCTTCTCCCCTCCCCCCCCTCTTCTCCCCTCCCCCCCGTTCCCCTCCCCCCCTCCCCTCCCCTCCCCCGCCCGGCAAAGCCGGGTACTTCTGCTAGTAATTAATAAACATACTCACATATCAATAGTACGTAATTAATAGACACATGGTTAATCTCACGTTCAAACAGTTGTTACATGCTCCTCCCCAACCCCCTGGTCACGGTGTACCTCCGAGCCCCGAGAGGAGTCACGGCAGAAAAATGTGTTATTCTGTATGTCAAAGATCAATGGTGAAGCCACACCAATTGTTACCAACAAACATATTGTATTAAGATCACACAAGAATAACAACACTGAAACAATAGTAAGCAATTGTACAACAAATAGTATTTCATTCCTATGATGGTACCATCAGTTTTGTAATATATAACTCACTGTGCTCCAAGTGAGTGAAACAAGAACATTCCCCAATGTCTCTATTCCCGGCTTCAAGCCAAAGTCGTTGATTCCGGCTTCAAGCCAACGACGATCCGCTCCAGCGATCGTCAGAACGATGTCCAATCGAGACCAGAATTCCGTTCGGATGACGAGTACAGTCCCGCTGCCAGAGCTGCGCAAAGGCGCCTTCAAGGCGACTGGGAAATCCAAAGGCGCCCTCCAGGTGACTGGGAACTCACCCCCTCGGGTCTGGACGTTTCACGGCTCACAGTCGGCGAACCTCAGATTTATCTTCAAAAGCCACGTTATACACACCCACACCAGATAAACGTCTGAATGCGGTGAAAACGGCATAAGCGAAGCAAAGAAACCTTGCGCGACTGGCAAAGCGCGCGAGTCAAAATGGCCGACGGCCCGTACTCGAGACGTAACGACCCGACGATGATGACGGTGATTCTCTTCAGAATCGACCGCAAAACCTGACACGCAGGTTGATTTGTCACAGCAATAACAACTCTGTCGCAGGAATCCCTTTCCTGGGAACCCAAAGTTCACTCGTGACTCTTGCTCGCCATCGTTCGCTCAGACCTCAAAGAAACTCGGCTTTCTTCTCCGACTCATTCGCTCCGCCTTCTTTTCTCTTCCTCTTCTTCGTCGTCCGGATCCTGATCCGGTTTTCGGTTTCTTTTAACTTTAACTTTTTCACCTTTTGAAAACAGTTCATAAACAATAAACCTTTTGAAAACAATAATAGTACATGGAATCAAAAATGTTTACAGTGGATGAAAACCACAACAACGGAAGTGACGAATCCATAACACAGTACATAATAAATAAACATACTCGCATTTAAATAGTATGTAATTAATAGACACATGGTCAATCATGTTCAAACAGTACATAATAAATAAACATTCTCGCATTTCAATAGTACGTAATTAATAGACACATGGTCAATCTCACGTTCCAACAGTACATAATAAATAAACATTCTGGCATTTCAATAGTATGTAATTAATAGACACATGGTCAATCTCACGTTCAAACAGTACATAATAAATAAACATTCTGGCATTTCGATAGTACGTAATTAATAGACACATGGTCAATCTCATGTTCAAACAGTACTTAATTAATAAACATACTCGCATTTTCAAAAGTTTGTAACTAATAGACGTGCCACTCTCACATTTCCAATGATACATAATTAATAGACGTATTCATGTACCAATATTACAAAGTACGTTATCAATATTATTAGGTTACCGAGGGTACGTTTTGTTTTTATCCAAATTTTATTTTTCTTCTACCGGTCATTTTCACTGTTTATTTGCTTTTAAATTCGTTTTCTCCACAACTGCAAGAGCGATTGACACGAAACTCTATGCATGGAGATTTTTTCAGCGATGATTATTACATAATGGGTCATGTGGTGAGGCAGCCATGTTGGAGTAATGCAAAAAAAGGGAAAAAAAATTGGGACATCTTCTCTGGAAGGAAGAGAAACAAAAATTGAAACCTCGCACAGGTTAGGAACTCCGCACGAGGAACAAAGTTTGATAACTATGATGTCATCGGTGCCATACTGATGTCGTAATTGGATGCGTCAAATTATTTATCAGATCAACATTAATAAATTTTGAGGTTCATCTGTGAATAAATTGGTCGAGAGAATTAACTTTGTCATCGGTTATATTGTATGGCAGCCATATTTAATAAACAAAACAAAAAAAAAAACCTTAAAATCCCCTTCTCCGAAACGGCTGAACAGATTGCAGCCTAATTTTACAGATATGATTGACTTTGACTACCCATATAGAACAAAGTTTGATAACTATGATGTGATTTGGCTCAAAAACCATGAAGAATAATCTTCTCTCAAACCACCCAACCGATAGATGCAAAACTTCAACTGTCATCGACTTCCCATGGGGATACAAGTTTGATCACAAAAACGTCATCGGTCACGTGGTTTGGCAGCCATATTGGAATGAAGGAAAATCTTTTTGAAATCCTTTCTCTAAAACCAATTAACCGATCGATGTAAAACTTTACAGACACCATCGATTAACCTTGCGGTATATAGTGTGCTCACGATTACATCATCGGTCATGTGGTGTGGCAGCCATTTTGGAGAGAAAGACGAACATTATCCTATCAATGCAAGACTTTATTGTCCCCCGTCGCACCGCGGAGCGAAAGGGGGACTATGGTTTTCCCCTCCGCCCGTCCGTCCGTCCGTCCGTGCGTGCGTAAGCGAAGGACGGCATTAAAATTTGGTGTGTGGGTGCAACCCACGTCAAAATCCAAGATGGCCACCACCATATATATGTCAACCTTGTGAGAGGAATACCTTGAAAAATAAACGAAGTACCAACTTCTAATCTGGTGTGTGGGTGTATCTAGGCATAAGAAAGAACGCTATTGAAAATTGGGTCGCTACGTCAAAATCCAAGATGGCCGCCACCATATATATGTCTGAACGTTGTGAGCGAAATATCTTGAAAAATAAACGAGCTTCTAATCTGGTGTGTGGGTGTATCTAGGCACAAGGGAGAACGCTATTGAAAATTGGGTCGCCACGTCAAAATCCAAGATGGCCGCCTTGCGTCTTCCACTTTGTCAACTCGCATCACTTCACCGACGGGGGACCTAGGCGTAACGCTTGTATGTATATGATTGACTACTCAATTTGAGTCTGGTTTTAAAGTTATGATGTCATAGGTCACGTGGTTGGGCAGCCCTATTCGATTGAAAAAAACATAACATCCTCTGAAAATCTTCCTCTCCGAAACTGATTAACAGATCGACAAACCATGTTAAATAATGTTTGATGACTAAAATATCATCAGTCACATGGTCTGGCAGCTCTATTAGATTGAAGCTAAAACCTTTAAAAAAAGGCTACAGTCAAACCACTGAACCAATTGATGCGGGACTTTGTCTATCATCGAGTGTCCATGGCGATAACCGTTTGATAACTAAAACATAGTCGGTTAAGTGATTTCAGAGAAAATTATTTTAAAAAGTTTTCCTTCAATCTAAAGTGGCTGCCAAACCCTGTGACCTACGGATGTGATTGTTTTGAAGCCTCTTTCCACATTGGTAGTGGATGATATATTTGAAGTTTCGCATCAATCTGTGAAGTGGTTCCAGAGAAAGATTTTAAAATGCTTTTCTTCAACCCAATGTGGCCGCCATGTGATGTGAAGTATGACGTCATACTTATCAAACTTTATTCCTCATGGCTTGCAGTTTAGATGGAGTCCACGAAGAAATCACAGTTCGCAGTTATAAGTGGCATCTCGGGTTATCATTGTCATCGTTACTAGCAGAGTGTCCTCCCTGTGAGTGGGGAGAGCTTGCACATTGGCAGAGTGCCAGTGAAGTTGCAATTATTTTCAAGAATCAAATTGATTTACTTGGTTATAAACCACACTGTGAACCTCTCCACTGGCATTACATGGGGCAATTGGCAGGTCAACCTATGCCAGGGTATGGATCTCAAGAACCCACTTTTGTTTGAATGCCCAATGTACCATGGAAGTGTGTGTCTGTCTTTGTCCGTCTCATTTGTTATGATAATATTGAGAACACTAGTTAATAAAATTTATATTTATTTATTCTTTGCTGTTGTTTTTGTCAAGTTTCGTTTGAGTCCAGAGCGGATGTGGAAGGGCTTTGCATTTTTAGATGCATTCTAGATTTTCATTTTTATACCTTTCCTTTTTCTCTCTTTTTACCTCTGCCGCCAAAGGTGGATGGAGGTTGTTTTCACCCCTGTCTGGTTTGTTTGTTTGTCTGTCTGTGAACAAGATATCTCAAGAAGTTCTGGACGGATTCGGACAAACTTTGGCAGAGATGTAGTGTATGTGATGAGGACGAAATGATTACATTTTGGTGAAGATCCACATTCGGATCCGGCTAGTAGAATTTTTTGAAGTGATTCTTCACCATTGGGAGATCGGGCCAAAAGCGAAACATAGCAGGATGTCTTCAAAAGTTGTGGACAGATTTGGGCGAAACTTGGTGGACATGTTGGGTGTCTGACAAGGAGGAATAGATTAGATTTTGGTGAAGATCTGAATATGGTTTCGGATGAAATAATTATTTAATTTTGAAGTGAATCTTCACCATTGAGAGATCGGCCAAAAGCGATATAAAACATGATATTTGAAAAAGTTTTGGATGAGTTGTGACTGAACTTGGTGGAAAAGTTGGTTTGGTGACAAAAACGAGCCGATTCGATTTTGGTTCGGGTCCGAATCCAGATCCGGCCTATCAGTGGGATACAAAACATAAACTGTTCAGCCTGGCGGAGATGTGCGCTCCACCGGGTGCAGTTCTAGTTCGGTTTCCTCTGCATTTAAATGCAACGAATACCTATTGTTTTTCCTACAGTTTATTATTGTTCTTCCGCCTGATTTTTCACCTTCGAAAACTTTAAAATCGATGTTCTCAGCAACTGGTCCTCCGATTGACACTAAATTTTCACCAAGTGATTGGCTAGACATGTATAATTTTCTACTGCTAATTATGACGTCATAGGTCACGTGGATTGGCCTCATCTTGGAAAACACCTTCAACTTTGCCCCTCTATATCTCCGAAATGGCTCAATGGAAAAAATTTGGGTTTTTTGCCGGGTCAACCCGTGCGTGCTGTGAATAAAGATGTGTGCAGGAGGTGTGTGTGTGTTGGGTGTCGTACAGAGGTCGTGCCTTAGTATTTAATAATGTAGTCGCCCGCAACAACAACTTTTTCTCATGGACCTGCAACATGTTGACATCTCCCCATTGCCTCTGTTCCACCAAGACCTGCTGCAAGCTTGGCAGCCTCTCGTGGTGCATCGAGATACGACTCATTGCAACACCAACAACTTCCTCGACGAGCCTATCTTTTACAATGCACTTTTCCCCAACATATACCTGGATCACGTGCTCATGTGCAATGTTTCACAAGTTCTGGTGTGCATGTCGTACGAGACCTGCGGGATAACCGGAATGAAACTTGGCACTCAGCAGGACATGTTGCAACCGCTGTTGGAATGCGCTCTGTAAGAGCTGTCTCCCTGCTTATTAGTCCCCTACCGGTGTACACCGGAGGGGACTATAGGTTTGCACTCCGTCAGTCCGTCACGCAAAGAACAGTTTTCCGGACTTTTTTTCTAAACTCTTAATGCTAATGATCTCAAACTTGGTACATGGTTTCCTCATGATAAGTTACAGGTCAAGTTCGAACTTCACGACGTTTCGATCATTTTTAACAAGGTTATGGCACTTTGAACTTTGGTAATTCTGATGATCCTTAACTCAGTGCCATTTTAAGTTTTAATTTCCTTTAAAAACCAATTTCTCTGCAATAATAGGACCGATTGAGATCAAATTTTCACCGTAGGATCAAATTTATATTTGATATATGGGATCAAATTTCACCTTTTTATGACTTCCTCGTTGGCTATATCTAACTGTTTTTTCTAACCTTGTTTAAATAAAGGTATACAAAAGTTAGGCTCTCTCTCTCTCTCTCTGTCCGTCTCTCCTCCCCCACCCCCCTTTCTCTCTCTCTCTCTCTCTCTCTCTCTCTCTTGCTCTCCCCCTCTCTCTCCCTCTCACCCTCTCTCTCTTGCTCTCTCCCTCTCACCCTCTCTCTCTTGCTCTCCTCCTCTCTCTCTTGCTCTCTCCCTCTCTCTCTCTCTCTTGCTCTCTCCCTCTCTCTCTTTCTTCCTCTCCCCCTCTCTCTCTTGCTCTCCCCCTTGCTCTCTTGCTCTCCACCTCTCTCGTGCTCTCCACCTCTCTCTCTTGCTCTCCCCCTCTCTCTTGCTCTCCCTCTCTCTCTCTCTCTCTTGCTCTCCCTCTCTCTCTTGCTCTCCCTCTCTCTCTCCCCCTCTCTCTAGTTGCTCTCTTGCTCTCCCCCTCTCTATCTTGCTCTCCTCCCCTCTCTCTCTTGCTCTCCCCCCCTCTCTCTCTTGCTCTCCCCCCTGTCCCTCTCTCTCTTGCTCCCCCCTCCCTCTCCCTCTCTCTTGCTCTCTCCCTCTCCTCCTCTCTCCCTCTCCTCCTCTCTCTCTTGCTCTCCCCCTCTCTCTCTTCTCTCTCTTGCTCTCCTCCCTCTCCCCCTCTCTCTCTCTTGCTCTCCCCCCTCTCTCTTGCTCTCCTCCTCTCTCGTGCTCTCCCCCTCTCTCTCTTTTGCTCTCTCCCTCTCTCTCTTGCTCTCCCTCTCTCTCTCTCTCTCTCTCTTGCTCCCCCCTCCCTCTCCCTCTCTCTTGCTCTCTCCCTCTCCTCCTCTCTCCCTCTCCTCCTCTCTCTCTTGCTCCCCCCTCTCTCTCTTCTCTCTCTTGCTCTCCTCCCTCTCCCCCTCTCTCTCTCTTGCTCTCCCCCCTCTCTCTTGCTCTCCTCCTCTCTCGTGCTCTCCCCCTCTCTCTCTTTTGCTCTCTCCCTCTCTCTCTTGCTCTCCCTCTCTCTCTCTCTCTCTCTCTTGCTCTCCCCCTCTCTCTCTTGCTCTCCCCATCTCTCTCTTGCTCTCCCCCTCTCTCTTGCTCTCCCCCTCTCTCTCTTGCTCTCTCCTCTCTCTTGCTCTCCCCCCCTCTCTCTCTCTTGTTTCCCCCCCACCCCCTCGCTCTCTCTTGCTCTCCCCCCCCCCTCTCTCTCTCTTGCTCTCCCCCTCTCTCTCTCTCTTGCTCTCCCTCTCTCTCTCTCCCTCCCCTCACCCCCTCTCTCTCTCCCTCCCCTCACCCCCTCTCTCTCTCTCCCTCCCCTCACCCCCTCTCTCTCCCTCTCTCTCTCTCTCTCTCCCCCTGTCTCTCTCTCTCTGTCTCCATCTCCTCCCCCTCTCTCTTGCCCCCCCCTCTCTCCCCCTCCTCTCTCTTGACAACTTGGATCACAATCCTTCAAGTACAACTACTAAGGGGTCATTTCATGCCACAGACATCAGTCTGTTTCAGTTTCCCATTTCGTCTAATTTGGGAGAGAAGCAGAATGACATCAGACTGCCTTTTGATGTTACCAAGAAGAATCACCAGTTCCCAGACAGCTTCACCACAATGTCAGCTGTGGCTTTGAAGACAGCAAAAGTGTCAGTCCCATAACTGTCAAATGCATCAGCACCAAACGACAGACAACTGGTAGGCACACAATTGAAGGAGAAGAGCTGGCTGAAGCATGCTGGAGAACAGATGGAGAAAGATTAAGTTGAAAAAGGTGACACCTGGTCAGCATTCCATGCAAGATGCATCAGCAGATCAGCACACCACCCTTACACAGCTCTTGCCCATTTTCTATGAGAAGGCAGCTACTGCAGCTATCATCAAGCATTGAATTATATAGCGATTGTGAACACTATTATCGATCACGATCATAGTGTATCGATCACGATTTGAAACACGATGGAATAATATTTACCGATATGAACAGTGATGTGGCTTTTATTGAAATTCTAAAGATACTGTTTCGATTTTGATGATTTGCGTGTGATATGATTCAACGGATGTTTATATGAATCGTTAAAAATAAAAATAAAGCCTTCAATTTCTGATATTTTGCCTTTTCATTTGGGCCTCCCAATTGAAGCCCTGCCCATAGGGAGGTTACCGTTGCTAGTTAAATTAATGTGCTGCATTGGACTACAGAATTTCTCAATCCTAGACAGATACCAGTTAGATCCCTTGATGCACCCACCACTCGATGCTCTTGCAAAGTTCACTCAGTGGAACTGGCCTGACATACACGGAGAGGATAAGTTCATAGCAATGTTTGGTGGCCTGCACATAGAGATGGTGACTACTTGGAGGGATCCGGATGGACCAATGCGCTGACCCAAGCTGCCATTGCATCATCAGGTACCGCCGACTCGTTTCTGAATGTCTCACGTCTGACCAGAACAAGGAACACTCACCAGGTGACTGCTTTGGCACTGGCAAAGCTCCAGGAAGATGCTTTTTTGCCACACTGAGGGAACACACAGTGATGAAGCCGTGGAGGCAGGAAATGGTACAGAAGAGTCCAACATTCCAGTACTCGGATACTTGTTCTCAATCTGGGACTCATATTCATCAGATCACACCATGAGGGGAGTTTTCCTCTGTATGTTGAAAGCCTCAAGGCCTTGGTTCCATGGTTCTTCGCTCTAAACCACCACAATTATGCACGGTATTTTCCAATACACATCCGAGACATGGAGAGTCTGCCAGCACCCATTCTCAAAGAGTTTGAGGAGCACAGTCACTGCGTCATCCACAAAACCACCAACCGATTCTCGTCCATCCCAATCGACCAAGCCCATGAACAAAATAATGAAGTGGTCAAGGGTTCTGGGGGTGCAGTCGGTCTGACTGAAAATCTTTCAGCCTTCAGGAAATGGATGGTCTCAGGGCCTGAACAAGCAAGGTTATTGAAGGAGTTTGAAGAGGACTACCTCCCAAAAGATAAAGACTCAGATTGTGGTTATCATCATGAAGAGGGATTTTCCACGCAGAGAAGTTTCAAGGAGCAGGCTGTGTCTGGTTCAGGTCATCAATGAGCTGGGAAACCCTTTCCTTGATGACAGTGATGAGTTACTGGCACTAGACACACGGAATGCTTTGGATGAATCTGTAGTGAACACGGTGCAAACAGTACATAGTCTAGGAAAGGATCAGTATGCCAAATATTGCAAAGAAGTTATTCTTGATCGCACATCCTCCATTCATGAGCCGATTAAGAAGAATGCACTTCCTCTCTTCAGTTGTCCATGGCCAAAATCCAAGACCAAACAAGTGGGAAAGATGTCCCTACTCAAGGATGATGTTGTCTGTTCTCTCACCTGTACATCGTGATGCAGCACAGGGTTAGTGACACGAGTACATTATTCAGCCATGAGAACCATCCTTTCCCCCCCCCCCCCCCTTCACTATCTCATGATGGAAAATTGCACTTAGGAAAGAGATCTGATCTGATGAACATTCTGGCCAAAGACACCCACAATTGTCCTCCTGATTCCATTGACATGAAGCTTCTTGATGGAGCTGCTGTGGTGCACTTGCTCCCCACTACCAACTGTGACATTTGATGAGTATGCTGATCGGGTCTTTGTTCCATACATCATAAAACAACTAGAAACGCCAAAAGAGTTGATATAGTATGGGACACATACATCCCCAGCAGCATCAAATAAGCCACAAGGGAAAAGCGGAGAAAGGGTGTTCGGAGAAAGGTTGCGGGCAAGAACAAGCTCCCAGGAAACTGGGCCGACTTCTTACGTGACCCAGCCAACAAACAGGAACTGTCTGCATTCCTTTCCAACAACATTGCCACTGTGGATTCCCCCGAAGAGAAGGAAATCATCACATCTGGTGTCACAGCTATTCTTCGAGGAACCGATCGATCCATGGCACCACGTGATAATGAGGAAGCGGACACCAGGCTGCTGATCCACTTACAGGATGCTCTTCAGAATGACTGCACCAAACTGGTGCGCATTGTTGACACGGATGTAGGAGTGATTCTCATTGGCAAGTTCCATCACCTGATCACCCAGTGCCAAGATGTGAGCATTTTGGTTGCCTTTGGTACGGGCAAGAACTTTACATATCATCACATCAATTATATTTACAAAGACCTGGGTAGGGAGAAATACCTGGCCCTCCCTATCTTTTACAGTTTCATGGGATGGAATATGACATCGGCATTCCTTGGAAGAGGCAAGAAGTCAGAATGGGAGGCTTGGAACTGCTATCACGATGTGACATGTGCCTTTACCTATATGGAACTTCCTCCTTACATAGAAGTAGAGGTTGGTGCTCAACATGTCCAGCTGCTGGAACGCTTCACTGTTATCCTGTATGATAAGACCAGTACCTGCAACATGTGGATGAAGCTAGAAAGGAACTGTTTTGCCAGAAGGGGAAGGCAATGGGAGAGACTTCCCCAACACAGGATGCACAATTGCAGCACATGAAGCGAGTTGCATATCAGGCAGGAATATGCTGCACCAGTGAGCAGACTGAACAATACGCACCTACTGCAGAAGGTTGGGGCTGGACTCTCGATGCGGACAGCAATTCATGGGTTCCTGTGGTCTCCAAGGCCTGCAGTGAACTAGTCAAATGTAGCTGCAAGATTCAAAGTGGATGTGGCGCTCGGTGCGCATGCAGAAAGGCACGTTGGAAGTGCACTGAACTCTGCAGTTTTCACTGTGAGAAGTAGGCTGGGAATAAAATGCATGTGCAGTGGTGTGTGATGACAATATACCATCACATTTACAGTTGATATAGTTAGTCCTTGCAGTATTTTCAGTGACTATGGTACATTAACAGTATTCAGTTTTTGGTTTTTTTTCAAGTTTTATGTTCAGTTTCTTTTTTTGTGTTAATAAAAATCATCTGTTGCCTTTCTAAATGGTATAGTTGTATTCCTTGACCCAGAAAATCAAGATTGTGATCCTAAGTGGCTTATAAGCTGAGATATTGATCGATATAGGTTTTTACATGGCGACCATCTTGAAAATCCAATATGGCCGCCATAATGTATTCGGAGGAAGTGATTCCTATAAAAAATGGAAAGCTAAGGTAATGGGTAATATGTGGGAAAAAATTGACGCTTTTGTCTGGAACGTCCATATCCATCTCAAATCTGGTCCTAAGCTGCTGGACTATAGATAGGGTTATAGATACATATTATGGAATAGCGCTCTCGGTGGAAGGGAATATTACAAGTTATACTAAAAGCCTTTTCCCTTTTCTGGAGGAATAAGGACTGTTTATTAACTCGTGGAATGCGGAAGCACAAACATAGTTGAAGGACAAAATAGAGGGAAACTTGGACGAGCAATGTGCGTGGGGAGGATTTGGGGGGCAGACAGGAGAGGATGCATGAGCTGCACAAGAGAATGTGGAAGTTGGTTCCACAGGTGGGGGAAAAAGGGGAACAATTGAAGTTTATTTACAAATTCGACCTTGAGATCACATTTTATTGTAAACGTTGCAGAAATCCGATGTGGTTTCATGAGAGGTTTTTCTAATGACGATGATCATCATGAATGGAGCAACACGACCGTTTCACAACTTTCACTGTACTTACCCACAAACGTCGATCTTTATCAACGAACACTCATCATGGTCTCTCTATACAACTCGGAATACTATGGTATTGGAGTGCAGTATTTCATTATTTTTTTTCTTTTCACCTGGTTTTATGTAATAAACCATGTTGCTGGGTTTTGACTCCAAGTGTGCTGGAATAGGCTACTCCATTTTTACGGCGTAGCCCATCGGGCAGAGCCGTCTAGAACAGTGTTTATCCGTCTGTATGTATGTATGTCCCCTCAAACGTATACCAATCAGAGCTGAGAATCTGGTCACATGACAGGGTGATTATTAAATAATTATATTTAACAATATAGCTCAAAATGTCTGCGAAAATATTAAATAATTATATCTCTGAAACCACTTACCCAATCGATGCGAAATTTTACAAATATCATCGAGCACCACTGTTGAATATAGTTTGAAAATAATGACATCACAGGTCATGTGGTTTGGCAGCCACCTTGGATAGAAAAACAAACCCAAGGCAGTGTTCTGGGCCCCGTGCTTTTTCTGGTCTTCATCAATGATCTCTCTGACTCTCTCGAAAATCCTCTCTATCTCTTTGCTGATGACTCCACTCTCTGCCGCTCCATTCCTTCTCCCTCAGATCGGCAGTCTGCTGCCTCCTCACTCTCTGAAGACCTGGACAAAATCACAGACTGGTCAAACAAGTGGAACATGTCTTTCAATCCTGACAAATCTCACACTCTTACTATGTCTCTCCGAAAAGATCGACTGGACAACCCTCCCATCTACTTTCTCAACAATCCTCTCCAAGAAGTTCTGTCGCTCAAGATTTTGGGTCTCACTATCTGCCATGATCTTTCTTGGGAAAACCACATTTCCAAGCTGGCCTCCAAAGCCAGTCGCCGACTGGGCATCCTCCGTCGTGCAAAGTCCTTCCTAGGCACACCTGAGCTCCTCACCACATACAAGGCTTTCATCCGCAGCTCAATGGAATACTGTTCTCCCCTATGGGCCGGTGCTCCTGCCTCACACCTAGCTCGGCTTCACGCTGTTGAAACCAAAGCTTTCAGAATTATTGGAATCTCCCGCGATGAAGCTATCTCTGAGGGCCTTTCACTCACTCACCGCAGGCAGGTAGGTGGTCTTTCTGTCTTCTACCGACTCCTCTCCGGCCTTGCACCCCCAGCTCTCTCTGTGCTCTGTCCCCCAAATATTCCTACAGGTCGCACAAGATCTGCCAGCAACCCTCTGATGGTTAAACTGCCGAAATCTCGGCTCTCCGCTCACCTTCACTCTTTCATTCCTCTTTTCTCCCGCCTCTGGAACAAACTCCCTCACTCCCTTCAATCCCACTCCTCCCTCCAGGTCTTTAAAACAGCTGTTCACCACCATCTCTTATCTTCCCCCATCCAAAACCTTGACCTTTTCTACCCCCGCTAATTCACCCCAGATCCACCTTGTTTGAAATTCCAACTTCTTTCCTGGAAGTCCTGGCAGTGTCCATATGTTTTATACCTCTCCCACTGCCCCCTTCCCACGCCCCCCCCCCCCCAAAGCCCTCGCCCTCTCTCAGATCTCTCGATGTCTCCATGTCTCTCGGTCCCTGCTCTCAAATGTTGTGTTTGTGTCCTTCCCCCTCTCTCCCCATCTTGTCTACCGCTCCCTATGTTATATGTTTTATGTGTCGGTTTGTCTTTCTGTGTGATTAATGTTCGCTCTTTCACGAGCCTCGATCTTGTATAAAAAAAAATAAAAATAAAATAAAATAAAAACCGTATCCGATCAACATGAAACTTCACAAACGTGATCCTCTACCCATACATATGCAGTGTGTGCATTTTTCATGTCATATGCCATGTGGTGTGCAGCCATATTAGCTTAAAAAACGGATATTTTTTTAAATCCCTTCTCTGAAACCGCTTCACCGATCGATGTGAAACCTGTCAAGGCTGGTGAAAATGTGATACTTGAGAACGGCTGAAGGGATTTAAATCAAACTTGTTTATTTTTTGGACAGTGAACGAGGCCATCTACCTGTTATGGGACTATGCGGAGGCATATTGGCGACACAGTCGCATTGCTCTAGTTTTTTTACATCTTTGCTATTTGATTTGTTCCTTTCACGTTAATGATATTTGCATGAGGTGCAGGTACACGAGTTAGTTGCAGCTTTAAAATAAAATAAAAGTATTAATGTTTTGCTCTGCCTTCTCAGCAATTCCAGGCCAGAGGGCCTGCCAGCAGCAAGGAAATTTTGTGAAAACCTTCTTCAAACGGTGAGACTTCACAAGTTCACTTGCTTTGTCTCCTTTTGTGACTTAATTCTTCACTTCAATTTTTATTCCATATATTTAATTGACTCGCTCTATTAATCTGGTATCTCCGTTGAACAGGTGCATGCTGAGTATGCTGCATTCCAAAGCCGCATTGTTACAAGCAGCGCTCCTTTGCCCGGTAGGTACTGCAGGTTAAATCGGTTGCATTGCTTTCTTCAGTCACTTGACGTCTCTTCCTGCTAACTCGGGCATTATTTCTTCAAGGTGGACGGCGGTGTTGCTTGGAGTGATGGTCGTCTCTTGGCTAAACTCAAGTTTGTGCCAAACCACCTTTTCTATTGCTCTTTATTGTATTTCGAGGGACTGCAGCTGGAGATTTCCTTTCAATCCCACATTTGTTTGCAAAGATGTGAAATGAATGAATGAATGAATGATCGTTTTAAGGCCATTTTCCCCGCTAGAGCAGGGGTTAGCCTTGCGGGCCCCATGACAATCATGGTTCCCTGTTTGAGGCAATGTTTTTATGGCCGGATGCCCTTCCTGACGCCAACCCTTGGTCGCCTCTTACGATGCGATGCGCAGGGATACGGTGTACCTATTCTAAGCCGGGGTACACACCGGGATCATTCATCCCAGCAAGCTGGTACTCAATTTGCCGACCTCGGAAGGATGACAGGCTGAGTCAACCCCCCTGGCGTTAATTCAGCGATCGATCGGGATTCGAACCCAGGATCCTGGGATCCCAAGCCGGCACGCTAACCGCTAAGCCAACAAAAGATGTCTTCAGTTAATAGGGTAAGGTAACATGCTCGTAGAATGATGATGAAGCATGAAGTGAAGCATCTTCTTAAGGAGGATCCAAACACACATTTGTTCTTTGGAGGGTTAAGAGGATGGATAGTTGTGAGATGCTACCTGTTGATACTGCCCTCCAATATCAATATGAGAAAAATATAGGTTCTTCTCCTCTCTGTGGGGTTGGACTTACTACATTCACAAACATTACTGATGCATGTGCAGACAAATTTGTTATTTTGCCAAGCTCTGTGCCATTGCACTATTTACACTTTCAAGTGCAAGAGAGACAGACCATGGGCCGAACAAGCAAAATGTGTCGAGTTTTTGACTTTTGTGACCCACCTCTGGTATCCAGCTGAAATTTTGCATATATGTAGTTAAAAAATCACTTATAAAGAATTCATAACTCGTCAGTGCAAAAAGTTGCACATAAATGAGTTATGCTAATAAGCAAAAACTATAGCGCCATCTTGTGTCCATTATTATATAGCTGTGTATAACTGAATGGGAATTCTAAATATAAAGTATGTCGTCTATGTAGAGATGGGGAAACTGTCCAGGAGTGTGGGTAATTGAGGTCCTACACCCCCTCTCATACACACACACACACACACACACACACACACACACACACACACACACACACACACACACACACACACACACACTCGTATAAAGTAAGGAAATGATACAATAATTTTTTACCAGATGGCCATTGTAATTTTTAATCTCAAAATGAGTGATATTTTTAAAAATTCTTCATGAACTGAAATTAATTATCAAACTAGTTATCAAAGCTCTTATTAAAAAATGAATTGGAATGTTATTAAAAATAACATTTCTTTACAATTAACTTTTTCTTTCTTTTTTGTATCCAAGATCGAGCCGAGCCAAGACCGAGTAAGAACGAAAATTATTAACAATTATTATTACATAATTAAAACTAAAATTAAATTAAACTAAATTTAAATTAAATTGAATTAAATTAAACTTATTAAAAATGTTATTAAACCCTATAATAAGTTGTAAAAAAAATGGAATCACTCTGATGTGCGTGTTGACGACCTGCCTGAAGAAAAACCCCGAAGAACTAGCATCAGAATCTTCGCCTTCCGCAGCTGCATCTGAGGACATGTAAGTCGCCATGACAGCTGTGCCAGCACTATCTACATTCTCAAACGAAGCACGCTATTGGCTGATTAGCGCTCACGGCCCCTCGTGGCCTATGTTACACGTGCTGTGATTGGACAACATTTATTAAAAAGATCATCCAACATTTTGGGTGTTTTTTCCACATTTTGAATATATGTGCAAGTTTTGTGCTTGAGTTTCAGATATGAATTCTGTAATATTGTTACTTCTTGTCGGAATTAGTTTCTCATTCCTTTGTGCTCCACATGAAATCCTCCAGCACCTCTCCCGATTCCGAGTTATGGCCAAATGACACTATTATCATCCACTTGGTGTGTCTCTTCCTGTTCTTTATGGACCACTGGGCTGGCATGTACATGGCCCGTCTAGCCCCAATCCATACATCTTGCAATACATGCAACACTATCAACCATCCCAGGTGCCACCATCAAACCACCAGGTATTTTGGAATTTTTAATCGACATTTGAATATACTTTGTTATTAGTCTTCAACATAGAGTTACCTCGACCTTAGTAAAACGTCAACAAGGTTTGTGTTTACAGTAGGAGTAAATATTAATAAATGAGTGCTACATGGCCACATTTCCTTGTCGTACAGGAACGTGTGACCCCTCGTTATACCAGGTGTCGTCCTGTGGATCCTTGGTCTTTATTTCCATTATGCATACTGAAATTTTAATTTTTTAAAATGTAATTGGTTTGATTCCCGGTAGTGATTTGATCGAGTGACTTCGTCAGCAGAGACATGAAAAACGTGATATATTATTCAGACCATCATTTGACCTTGAACTTTAACCCGGAGGTGAATGATGTAAATTAAGCATCAATGCACCTTGTTCGAGGATATATATAAAGGGGAATTTCGTTCTGATCGGACAACCCTTAGTCAAATTTTATTGGTAAATGTTAAAATATCGATAATTGGGTCATGACTTCAAACTTAGATCAATATTTAAAAAATTTATGCCATCCCCGCATACTTTGTATTCTCATTGTTGAGGCAAAATTTCATTCCGAAAGTCCATGCGGGCTCCGAGATACAGCTTCAGAATTGATAGTTTGGGAACTGGGAGTGTTCGGAGCGCAGGAAGAATTTTTTTTTTCCCAAATGGTAGTTTACTATTAGAAGGGATCAAGTAAACTCTGTGATACCATTAAAAATTGGGGGCACTAATTGTATAATACAATGTATAGCTTGTATTGTTCTGTATTATACAATGTATAGCTTGTATTGTTCTACATAATACAATTTATGGCTTGTATTGTTCTACATGATACAATGTATAGCTTGTATTGTTCTACATAATACAATGTATGGCTTGTATTGTTCTACATGATATAATGTATAGCTTGTATTGTTCTACATGATAGAATGTATAGCTTGTATTGTTCTACATGATACAATGTATAGCTTGTATTGTTTTACATAATATAATGTATAGCTTGTATTGTTTTACATGATAGAATGTATAGCTTGTATTGTTTTACATGATAGAATGTATAGCTTGTATTGTTCTACATGATACAATGTATAGCTTGTATTGTTCTACATAATACAATGTATGGCTTGTATTGTTCTACATGATACAATGTATAGCTTGTATTGTTCTACATGATAGAATGTATAGCTTGTATTGTTCTACATGATACAATGTATAGCTTGTATTGTTTTACATAATATAATGTATAGCTTGTATTGTTTTACATGATAGAATGTATAGCTTGTATTGTTTTACATGATAGAATGTATAGCTTGTATTGTTCTACATAATATGATGTATAGCTTGTATTGTTTTACATAATATAATATATAGCTTGTATTGTTTTACATGATAGAATGTATAGCTTGTATTGTTCTACAAAATATGATGTATAGCTTGTATTGTTCTACATAATATGATGTATAGCTTGTATTGTTCTACATAATATGATGTATAGCTTGTATTGTTCTACATAATACAATTTATGGCTTGTATTGTTCTACATCATACAATGTATGGCTTGTATAGTTCTACATAATATGATGTATAGCTTGTATTGTTTTACATAATATGATGTATAGCTTGTATTGTTTTACATGATAGAATGTATAGCTTGTATTGTTCTACATAATATGATGGATAGCTTGTATTGTTCTACATAATATGATGTATAGCTTGTATTGTTTTACAAAATACAATGTATCGCTTGTATTGTTCTACATAATATGATGTATAGCTTGTATTGTTCTACATAATATGATGTATAGCTTGTATTGTTCTACATAATATGATGTATAGCTTGTATTGTTTTACATAATACAATGTATCACTTGTATTGTTCGACATAATATGATGTATAGCTTGTATTGTTTTACATAATACAATGTATAGCTTGTATTGTTCTACATAATATGATGTATAGCTTGTATTGTTTTACATAATACAATGTATCACTTGTATTGTTCGACATAATATGATGTATAGCTTGTATTGTTTTACATAAGACAATGTATCACTTGTATTGTTCTACATAATATGATGTATAGCTTGTATTGTTTTACATAATACAATGTATAGCTTGTATTGTTCTACATAATATGATGTATAGCTTGTATTGTTTTACATAATATGATGTATAGCTTGTATTGTTCTACATAATATGATGTATAGCTTGTATTGTTCTCCATAATATGGTGTATAGCTTGTATTGTTCTACATAATATGATGTATAGCTTGTATTGTTCTCCATAATATGATGTATAGCTTGTATTGTTCTACATAATATGATGTATAGCTTGTATTGTTCTACATAATATGATGTATAGCTTGTATTGTTCTACATAATATGATGTATAGCTTGTATTGTTTTACATGATATGATGTATAGCTTGTATTGTTCTACATAATATGATGTATACATTGTATTGTTCTACATAATATGATGTATAGCTTGTATTGTTTTACATAATACAACAATGTGTCGCTTGTATTGTTCTACATAATATGATGTATAGCTTGTATTGTTCTACATAATATGATGTATAGCTTGTATTGTTCAACATAATATGATGTATAGCTTGTATTGTTTTACATGATATGATGTATGGATTGTATTGTTCTACATAATATGATGTATAGCTTGTATTGTTCTACATAATATGATGTATAGCTTGTATTGTTCTACATAATATGATGTATAGATTGTATTGTTCTACATAATATGATGTATAGATTGTATTGTTCTACATAATATGATGTATAGCTTGTATTGTTTTACATAATACAATGTATCGCTTGTATTGTTCTACATAATATGATGTATAGCTTGTATTGTTCTACATAATATGATGTATAGCTTGTATTGTTCTCCATAATATGATGTATAGCTTGTATTGTTTTACATGATATGATGTATAGCTTGTATTGTTCTACATAATATAATGTATAGCTTGTATTGTTCTCCATAATATGATGTATAGCTTGTATTGTTGTACATAATATGATGTATAGCTTGTATTGTTCTGCATAATATGATGTATAGCTTGTATAGTTCTACATCATATGATGTATAGCTTGTATAGTTCTACATAATATGATGTATAGCTTGTATTGTTCTGCATAATATGATGTATAGATTATATTGTTCTACAAAATATGATGTATAGCTTGTATAGTTCTACATAATATGATGTATAGCTTGTATAGTTCTACATAATATGATGTATAGCTTGTATAGTTCTACAAAATATGATGTATAGCTTGTATTGTTCTACATAATATGATGTATAGCTTGTATTGTTCTACATAATATGATGTATAGCTTGTATTGTTCTGTATTATACAATGTATAGCTTGTATTGTTCTATATGATATGATGTATAGCTTGTGTTGTTCTGTATTATACAATGTATAGCTTGTATTGTTCTGTATTATACAATGTATAGCTTGTATTGTTCTGTATTATACAATGTATAGCTTGTATTCTGTATCATACAATGTATAGCTTGTATTGTTCTGTATTATAAAATGTATAGCTTGTATTGTTCTATATTATACAATGTATAGCTTGTATTGTTCTACATAATATGATGTATAGATTGTATTGTTCTACATAATATGATGCATAGCTTGTATTGTTCTATATAATGCAATGTATAGCTTGTGATAAGCCTGGCGTTGGCTTGACAGTTAAGGTGGCTTAAGCTTCAGGTGTTTGTGTCTTGAGTTTAAGCCCCTGTCGTCCTGTTGAAATAACACCAGGTGGGTGAGTGAGGACCACATTAATGGGATAATAAGCTATTCGAGTATCCTGCGTCAGAATGGGGACCCGTCCAGGATTGTACTTCTTAGCCAATGAAACTGCCTTGGCAGCCCCAATATGCATCTCACGGTGTGAAAAGAATGGTTATTATTTTATTTATAACTAGTATTGTTCTATATGTAATTTAACGTATAGCTTGTGTTGTTCCAAATTGTACAATGTGGTTTGTGACCATGAATTTGACCATAAATTCCTTTCCATCCGCACGCTGTAACCCACAAACATTTCCTGAAAAAATTATATCCAACAAAAAAAATATATATCTGTGAATAAAAAAACAATGGCGCACACAAAGAGCAAAGAGGACTGAAGCATAATTCTCATAATTTTCACATCAAACAAATATCACGGTTGGGTCGATGTTTTAAGAACTACTTCCAGAAACAAGTTTTCTGAGAAAAACAATCTCACGTGGAGAAATGGAAACGCATCGATGACTTTGTTATCACATCCTATAGTTGTTTCTGAAACGTTTTTCACGATAACGTTTACCAAGGAAAACAAACATGGTGAATGGGAAGAGAGCGAGGACATTGAGAGTGATTGCAGCAGCGAGAGCAGGTCGGCATCCGGAGAATGGTGATGGCTCCTCCACCGTTGTGGATTCATATTTGGTCGTTATCATTACTGTATCTGTTGTATAATCTGTTCAAAAACATCCATTACAATCAGAAAACCCACGAGGATAACAATCATGTAAGATGGGGGAAATCAACCAAGGTTAAACTGCATTAATTGGTGAATAAATGGTAATAATAAAACATTATATCTGTTCAACCTGTTTCCCAAACATACAATTTATACCTGACCTTGCGCGTCTTGGAAAAATATCTCCTTCACTGTCAAAATACTTCAAATCAGTAATCTTTGTTTGCCTCCAAATGTTGTGCTGTGTCGCCAACCCATCACTGCCTGTCGTACCCACCTGCTCCTGGACCCTGTGTGTTTTGCACCTTATAAGGTGGAGGAGGTTTTCAACCCTCGACTTTGACTCTGCAACTGGACCGGATGGCATCAGCTCACGTGTGCTAAAAACCTGCTCTCCTACCCTTGCACATCCTGCCTCTGCCATTTTTACCCGACAATTTGCCCCAGGTCATCTTCCATCTGCTTGGAAGTCCACCAACATCACTGCACTACACAAAAGGTGCAATAACTGAACCCCTGAATGATAGACCGATCAGCTGACTTCCAGTCATCAATCAGCAAGGTCATGGAATCCATCAATGCAGTTCATATGAAATATTGCCTTTTCTTCAACAACTTCATCTCAGATCATCAATTGGGATTCATAGTAGCGTTGAAAGCTTTCATCTTTTTTTGTCAAGGCTGGAGAGCCCCAAGGCAGTGTTCTTGGCCCAGTCCGATTCCTCATCTTCAAAACACACTCTTACTCTCTGGAAAATCCCCTTTATCTATTTCCTGATGACCAGACCCTCGGCCTTGGCATCCCTCATCCTTCTGACAGACAGGCTGCAGCCTCTTCCCTCTCTTCAGACCTTGACAAAATCACAAGCTGGACCAACACTTGGAATGTTTTCAATCCAGACAAATGTCACACACACACTCTCTCTCTCCAAAAAGAACCGTCTGGAAAACCTTCCCATGTACTTGAGGGAGTTCAGTCATTCAAACTTCTGGTTCTCACGATCAGTCATGATCTTTCTTGGGCAAACCACATTTCAAAGTTTGCCTCCTCAGCCAGTCACCGACTGGGCATCCCTCCCATTGTTCAAGGTCCTTTGTTGGCACACCAGACCTTCTATCTACCTACAAGGCCTTCATCCACAGCTTGGAGTCCTGCTCTCTCCTCGGAGCTGCCTCCCCTGCCTCACATATTGCTCAGCTTAATGCCGTGGACACCAAGGCCTTCAATATTATTGGAATCTCCCACGATTACGCTGAGTCTATGGACTTATCACTTCACCATCACAGACAGGTCGGTGGTCCGTCTGTCTTCCGCCTCCTTTCTGATCTTGCACCCTCTGCTCTTTCTGTGCTTTGTCTCCCCCAAGGTTTCTGCAGGGCTCACATGGTCCACCATCAACCCCCTTCTGGTGAAACTACTGAAATCTGAGATCACTGCTCTCCACTCGTTTGTTCCACTTTGTTCTCGTCTGTAGGAGCTCCAGGATGAGATTCTGAAGGTCCGCCATTTCAGATTGTAACTGTGTGACATGCTGTGGTGGAGGTGTCATATTTGCCACGGTCGGTTTAACGGTGTTAATGAGATGATCAGCCAGATCCGCAGCGGCGGATAGTGCTAGGTCTGCATTAGCTGCAAGTATCATGTGGATGTGTCTGGTGGTAAACGTTGCAAGAACAACTCATGAAGGAGCGACTGACTGGTCGAAGGTGGGGTGGCGGTCATCGAGAAGCTGCTGCATATGACACAGCAGTTATGTAGGTCTTCAATCTTCTAAATCCTCGACTGTAAGAGGTTGTTGAAAGTGGTGGTGCTCAGAAGGAGTGAGTCGTACACTTTACGAGCGCGGCCTTCAATGTCGTGTACGGAGCTTTAATTGGTGGAGGTTGTGGTAAAATATCTCTCACCTCCATCACATACACTTGTGGCAAGGAGTCAACAATGTATTTGAATCTCTTCAACTCGGTAGTCATGTTCCGGGTGTCGAATTGCGCTTCGACTTGTGTAAACCACAGCGACGGGTCATTAGACCAGAATGGCTGAAGCTTTATCGAGACCGATGCCATCAATGAAGCTGGTGTGGAGCGTTCGGGAGGAGTACGGCTGGTTGTTCGTTCCCGGGGACTGGTTTCGTGCTGGCAACTCTTTGTCCGTCCATTTAGATCATGTCTGGGTCACCAATTTAGTGTGGTCGAAAAGATGTTTGAGACGTTCGGATTCCGAGTCAATTCCTTGTTAAACCGCAACGGTAAATACTTGTAACAAGCCTGTAGTGACTTAGAGTTCTGGAGCAACTCTGCAACAATTCTGCAACTGGTCTGCCAAGAAACCCCATTAAACCAAAGCTGAAGTGTATTCACATATTACAAAAAACCAAAGGCAATATGATGCCGCCACAGGAGGCTTAACTGTAAGTGGGACAGAAGCTGTTGCCACTTTCAGGGAAATTATGAATAAAGATGGTTTCTTACAATAAAGAACCGTAATAGAGCATGATCACTGGGTGGTAATGATCAGCGATTTCGATCTTACCAGGTGTGAATGAAAGCACAGAGAGGACCTGTTCTCTCCACTCTCCATCTTCTCCGGGACCAATCAGACACCAGTATCTCTCAAGTTTATCCCTCGTTACACCAAATGGAGGCAGCAAGCAGTGGGAGCTTTCAGGACAGGAATCCTGTCCAGGTTCCAGAATTCCATGGTTTTTCTGTTCACTCTTCCCCAGACAGGAAGTAAGGAGGTCTGCCCGCTTTCCGGCCACTGCGATCACCTGGTCGTGGCCTTCAGTACTTCGAAACATCCACAGCAGTGAGGACTTGTTACTATTTGGCTTTTGTATCTCACATGAGAGAAGAGGAGTTCCCCTGAGAGGGTTGGGAACTACAATGGGAAACAAGGAAATTACAATCTTTATATCCTCAAGTTTATTCCACGTTTCTCTTCCCAAAATGCTTTGAAAAAACGGCATCAAATCCTGAATGAGAATCTACAAAACCCACCGTGTGGTTTCTTTGATTCTCTCTCATCCAAAGAGTCACATGACCTGGGAATCTGAAATTAAATAATAAGGAGGGAGTAACAATAGCCAGATGTGGTAAAATGATGGACGATTTCCATGTGATCTTGTGTTCCTCAATATATTGATACTGGTGGGGTCACCCGTGGGAATCCCACGGGCCATGGACGTGTGTGACATTTCTACATATTGAGTTAGATGCTGCACCTGCACATTCAGTTTCACAAAATGGTTACTGGCAATTTATCAGATCCACAAATAATGTTATCAACACAATGTGTTTACTTCTGATAACATGTGAATGCATGTGCGTGCACACCCACACACACATATACACATACACACACATACACACACACACACACATAAATCCACACACACACACACACACACACACACACACACACACACACACACACCTCACACACACACACACACACACACATATATATATATATTGTTACTGATACGACTTTGATGGTATGGTGGGCCGAGCGGGATGGCCGCCGTATCCGTACAAGTTACCCGATTGTGCCCGAACGTTGACTAGCCGCGCTATGCTGGCTCAATAAGAAAAAGAAGACACCCGGCTGGATTACAATCACACAATACGACACCAACGTTTCGATTCTCAAGTATATTCGTACGGAAAAGGTTAGATTACAGGGGCTAGAGGTATATTACAGGAAGACAGGCACTTAGACACACTCTTATATTAACCCCGGACAGACGACAGACACACGGGACAAAATGCTGACTCACACGGGGGTTGATGAAAAGGACAGCGGGTATCGATGGCTCAAGGTGCACTCCTGGCTCAAGGCAGAATCGACTCGGTCCGGTCCAGAGATGCGGGGAGGTATCGTCGCGCTGGGGGTGGCGGTGGCTTCTCTCTCCAGTCTCCAAGCTGAGGCGCATCTGACGTCACGTCCGGCAAGCGGCTGCGTATATCCGGCGGGGAGTGACACGCCCTCGGCTCGTTAGCTCCGCCTCGTGGAATCGGCACGTTGCTTCTCATTGGGTGCGTGCGGGGGGGGTTACTGGCTCCGCCCCCGACGAGGAGCTGACAGCCAGCCCCTTCGGGGTAACCCCGTGGAGCGCATGGTCTGGAGCTAATCGAGCCGGTGTGAGGACGCATCCTCCCCCGCTCCGCCGCCATCCCCTCTGTTGTTGTTGTAATTGTTGTTGTAGTTGTTGTTATTGTTGTTGTTTGGGGAAGAAGATGGGAGGAGGTATGGGAAAGGTCCTAAACTCACTACTGATGCCATATAATCACATTCTGGTGCAACGAAGAGTCATAATTAATGGACACGAGGCCTTAACTGACATAGATTAAGAATAACTAGGAAGATGTCCGAAAGTTGTCTACGTGTGGTGCGGTGGACCTGGGCACGACATTTAATGGGGGAATAAGGGGAAGGTCGGCTCTACTGATTGTTATTTACATGCAATGGGACTAGGGAATGGGGGATTGGGGAAAGTTGGGGAGTATTGGAGAAAATAGGGGAATATTTACAAGCGGATATGGAGGCCAAATTCCATATTCGCAACATTGCACCCTTCTCTACCCTCGGGGCGTCCCGACCCGATAAATTTTTACCTACTTTAGTGTGGCACGCAATGTAGTTCCCTCTACTATTAACTCTACCCTGAGTGCGACAGTTTTACAGATATTCACAAATGAGTAAATATGTCCCCCTGCGACGTTGCACCCTTCTCCTCACAGAAACACACCCACAGGATAACCGAATCCGGAATGGTCTTCAAACTACACACTGACGGTGGGAAGCATTATTTACAATTGATGCTATTTTTATTTACAAAACTAACCCAGGACCTGTAATTGTTCTTTCTGGGGGGAGGACAGTCTGCTCTGCATCAATGCACCATGAAAGCACCTATAACGCACCAACACACCCTCAAGCACCAATCAGTGCAGTCACCACTGTTCATCAATAAAATAAATCCAACAAACCCAAACCCTGCAGGTGATCTCTTGCTCTTCGGCTCCCTCTGCTGGTTATTATTTGTTCTTCCAGATGTTGTCATTCTTTTGCTTTGCTTACTGGCGGCCTATTTTCAATAAAGTGTGCCCAATGTGTCCTTTTTTTATTTGATTTTATTTATGGCCCACAGGGCCGACTAGTGTGGTTCACCTGTGGGGCATCGGTGCCCTGTGGCCAAGGTCCGCCAGCAAGATTTCGGGCCCTCATGGCCGGTTCCAGCAGAGGGGCCTTGCCCCAACCCATGGGGTCCATAAGTGGTGCTCGGCCACTGACATGTGGTCCATAACGTGGTGCATCGATGCAGACAGCTGGTTCTGGGAATTTCGGGCGCACAATGGCCGACCCACGCACGCTCCCCTCGGCGCCCAACGGCGCTCAGGTCCTCATGTGGGAGACAAAAAGGGGGGACAAGACAGATGAGCGAGGGGTAAGGTCTCAAGGGTACACGTCAAAAAGGCAATGCAAGGCAAAATGCGTACGGAGGGCGAAGTGAGAAAGCTCGTCCCTACCGTACGTCACCCCCCTGTCACCTAGCCTACCCTTGCCCTTACGCCATATGTACAAAATCTACACATTACCAATTCGTCACTACTGTCACGTCTTCCCCATATTTCCCCTATACCAAATTCGTCACCACAATCCCTCTACTTCAAAAATTTGCCATCATCAATTCATCATCAATCCTCATAAGGAGGAAGAGATGGAATTACGCACAATGTCACACCCACGTCATGATGCGTCTCACATTCCAAACATTTGCACAGTAAAAATAATTAAACATGGCATGGTGTGGAGTACCTGTCACCTCAGGTGAGTGGATGCAGATGGTGCGAGGAGATCCTTCATCCTAACTATCCTCTAAATGATTTTAACACACTTTACACTACCCGGGGTCTTTCTCCGGCCAAACCATTGGCCCTCTTACACTATGGGTTCTAAAAACCAATTCCCATTGGCCAAACTGTGGTGCTTTTCAATTTGGGGTCTCACTCCCCCGATTAATCTCCCGGTGCCCTCGCACAATTTCTGGGCTGTGGCGTGTACCTCTCCCAGTGGGTCTACCCACCTGCACACCTCCACCACTGCAGTTGCCACCCGAGCTTACCTAGCTCCTCACCCTAACCTATCTAACTGGGGCAGGCCCCTCCTGGCTCTGTCACCCCACTCGGTGCCCTCTGGCACTGGGCTACCCGGGTCCGTCCTCCGGATCCTCGGGCCCCATCCACAACAACTACTACCGGCTCCCAGAGCCCACCTGCGGCCTCACCTGGCCGACATCCTCACAGTGGTGGAGCGCCCAACCAACTACACACACTAACAGGCTACACGCCCAGCCATTTCCACAACACTAATGCACCCATCCACAGACCATTCTTTCACCCGCACCACAGATGCCAATATCCAACCACAATTTACCTGTACCCTCTACCTAACACTTACACTACCCGCCCCGGGTATCCGTGATGGGGGTCCACTCTTCCCCCATTCACACCTTCGCACCATCCACTCCACTCCACAATTTCCACCATACTCACTCCACGACCATCCATTCCAATCCTCCAGACCATTTATTCCATACACCTGTCTTTCATTCACCTGTTGTTGCACACCTGTGCAATCCTACCTGGTGCCACCTGCACCCTCCTCCTCTTCCTGGACCATTTGGTCAACACAACACGCAATCACCACTACTTCCTCATACACTGCTCCACACACCTGTTCAGTTGCACACCTGTGCAATCACACCTGTTCAATCCTCACACACACGGCATCATCTCAGCTGACTACTCCCCTCTGAAACTTGCGCTTCCCAGTCGTCCCTTTAAACTATTGCGCTCCCACGTCATTATCATCCACACTAATCTACCTGCGTCCCCACTACAGGTATCAGTCACTAACTAAACTTAACGTTACCTAATGTCAATCTTCGCTAGATCCCTACACACCATATCCTAACCCACCCGGGCTAGTTTTCACTGCCATACACCCCATAATCTAGTGCTCCTTTGCCCCCACTGTGAGGGATGGTGGATTTGCCATCCCACCACATCGGGGGTCTCTCTATCAATTTGGCACACCAAATTCCAACCAATTCAAAAATTTTCCATTTACTGCCAATTCTACCCACTATTATTAATTTCGTATCAAATCACTACCATCATCATCCGTCTACTTATTACATCCTCTCGGTGCGCCATGACATCATTAAACTCGGCTTCGCAAAGCCGAGCAATGAATTCGGGTGGTTTGGTTGCCTGCAGGTTGAATCCGTCCGGCTTTCGGTTCAAGGGAGGTGGTTTGGTTGGACCGAGATTCCACGCACCATCTCGGCGCGGCACCTTGCGGTCCCGGGCCCGATGGCCCCATCTCCCCCGGTCGGAACCCCGTCCCCACGAGGGGGCACCGTTCCGCTTCCTCCCACTCGCCCTCGAACCGGACCGGTCGCCTCGCCCGACAAAGCCCGGACTCGACCGTGCGGGGCGGGGCCAAGCCCGAATCGGCAACGACGCTTCGAAGAGAAACGACGCAGCTTCGATCGACGCCGGGCCTCGCACCCAACCAAGCACCCCTCGCACCGAGTGCTCGCATCGGCTATCCGTCGCTCTAACCACTAAACCGGTTACCATCGACGCTTCACTTGCATGCTTACAAGCATACGCTACCCCTTTCACCCTCACAAAACCTGGCGTTCCAACGCCGTCCGTACATTCCACCAACGCTCTCTCTGTTACACACCACACCTCTTGCGCACACTTCGGTCCACACCTCTCCTCCGTTACGTCCTCCGTAACACTCACCATGGGCGTGCACTCCGTATTGCTCTCACTCCCTGTGTCACACCCCGTACACACCGACGTGCATTCTCGCTCGCACTCGGTTTCACTCCCACACTTTATAACACACCCACTCGCCGACGCACACTTTTTCCTCACACGCGTGCCATTTCCACTCACACGGGACCCTTCACCAACGCCCGGGTGCTTCCTCGATCCCAAGCGCGCGAAAATTCTTTTGTCGCTAAACATCCTCCTGCAAAATCTACCCGCACAATATACAGCACGACTCACCTGGGGGATCCTTTTCTCCACGCGAACCTGCAAACTTCCATTCGGGTTAAGCACAGCATCGTGATGTGAGCAGGGACTTTGTACATAATCCATTTCTCCCTGCAATTCCCGGGTTACCTCCGTCATCTCTTCAATTTTAATTCCCGCTACTGCTTTTTCTTTATTCACCTCGACGACCGCTGGCTTTAATAAAATTCCCTCTACCTCATCGGTCGCCGGCTTTTCAAAACCCCGTGTCGCGATTTCTACCCCCGTCATTGTACCCG